>NW_028263218.1:900832-1201110 GCF_982192425.1 Myodes glareolus
TTTCTCTGAAAGGACAACATTTAGAAAGTGAAGCAACACTCCATTCACTTCGCACAGTGAATTGAAGTGTTGGAACAGACTGCTTCTCTTTCAGAGAAACGCATGTGAGTTTCTGGTGAATGCTTGTAAGTAGCTTAAGGCACTTTCAAAGGAAAGTGATTTTCTCTGAAAGGACAGCATTTAGAAAGTGAAGCAACACTCCATTCACTTCGCACAGTGAATTGAAGTGTTGGAACAGACTGCTTCTCTTTCAGAGAAACGCATGTGAGTTTCTGGTGAATGCTTATAAGTAGCTTAAGGCACTTTCAAAGGAAAGTGATTTTCTCTGAAAGGACAGCATTTAGAAACTGAAGCAACACTCCATTCACTTCGAACAATGAATTGAAGTGTTGGAACAGACTGCTTCTCTTTAAGAGAAACGCATGTGAGTTTTTTGTGAATGCTTGAAAGTAGTTTAAGGCACTTTCAAAGGAAAGTGATTTTCTCTGAAAGGACAGAATTTAGAAAGTGATGCAACACTCCATTCACTTCGCACAGTGAATTGAAGTGTTGGAACAGACTGCTTCTCTTTCAGAGAAACGCATGTGAGTTTCTTCCTAATACTTGTAAGTAGCTTAAGGCACTTTCAAAGGAAAGTGATTTTCTCTGAAAGGACAGCATTTAGAAAGTGAAGCAACACTCCATTCCCTTCGTGCAGTGAATTGAAGTGTTGGAACAGAGTGCTTCTCTTTCATATAAACGCATTAGTGTTTCCTGAGAATGCTTGCAAGTTGCTTAAGGCACTTTCAAAGGAAAGTGATTTTCTCTGAAAGGACAACATTTAGAAAGTGAAGCAACACTCCATTCACTTCGCACAGTGAATTGAAGTGTTGGAACAGACTGCTTCTCTTTCAGAGAAACGCATGTGAGTTTCTGGTGAATGCTTGTAAGTAGCTTAAGGCACTTTCAAAGGAAAGTGATTTTCTCTGAAAGGACAGCATTTAGAAAGTGAAGCAACACTCCATTCACTTCGCACAGTGAATTGAAGTGTTGGAACAGACTGCTTCTCTTTCAGAGAAACGCAAGTGAGTTTCTTGTGAATTATTGCAAGTCGCTTAAGGCACTTTCAAAGGAAAGTGATTTTCTCTGAAAGGACAGCATTTAGAAACTGAAGCAACACTCCATTCACTTCGCACAGTGAATTGAAGTGTTGGAACAGACTGCTTCTCTTTAAGAGAAACGCATGTGAGTTTTTTGTGAATGCTTGAAAGTAGTTTAAGGCACTTTCAAAGGAAAGTGATTTTCTCTGAAAGGACAGAATTTAGAAAGTGATGCAACACTCCATTCACTTCGCACAGTGAATTGAAGTGTTGGAACAGACTGCTTCTCTTTCAGAGAAACGCATGTGAGTTTCTTCCTAATACTTGTAAGTAGCTTAAGGCACTTTCAAAGGAAAGTGATTTTCTCTGAAAGGACAGCATTTAGAAAGTGAAGCAACACTCCATTCCCTTCGTGCAGTGAATTGAAGTGTTGGAACAGAGTGCTTCTCTTTCATATAAACGCATTAGTGTTTCCTGAGAATGCTTGCAAGTTGCTTAAGGCGCTTTCAAAGGAAAGTGATTTTCTCTGAAAGGACAGCATTTAGAAAGTGAAGCAACACTCCATTCACTTCGCACAGTGAATTGAAGTGTTGGAACAGACTGCTTCTCTTTCAGAGAAATGCATGTGAGTTTCTGTTGAATGCTTGTAAGTAGCTTAAGGCACTTTCAAAGGAAAGTGATTTTCTCTGAAAGGACAGCATTTAGAAAGTGAAGCAACACTCCATTCACTTCGCACGTTGAATTGAAGTGTTGGAACAGACTGCTTGTCTTTCAGAGAAACGCATGTGAGTTTCTGGTGAATGCTTGTAAGTAGCTTAAGGCACTTTCAAAGGAAAGTGATTTTCTCTGAAAGGACAGCATTTAGAAAGTGAGGCAACACTCCATTCACTTCACACAGTGAATTGAAATGTTGGAACAGAATGCTTCTCTTTCAGAGAAACGCATGTGAGTTTCTTCCTAATGCTTGCAAGTAGCTTAAGGCACTTTCAAAGGAAAGTGATTTTCTCTGAAAGGACAGCATTTAGAAAGTGAAGCATCACTCCATTCACTTCGCACAGTGAATTGAAATGTTGGAATAGTCTGCTTCTCTATCAGAGAAACGCATGTGAGTTTCTTCCTAACGCTTGCAAGTAGCTTAAGGCACTTTCAAAGGAAAGTGATTTTCTCTGAAAGGACAGCATTTAGAAAGTGAAGCAACACTCCATTCACTTCGCACAGTGAATTGAAGTGTTGGAACAGACTGCTTCTCTTTCAGAGAAACGCATGTGAATTTCTGGTGAATGCTTGTAAGTAGCTTAAGGCACTTTCAAAGGAAAGTGATTTTCTCTGAAAGGACAGCATTTAGAAAGTGAAGCAACACTCCATTCCCTTCGTGCAGTGAATTGAAGTGTTGGAACAGAGTGCTTCTCTTTCATAGAAACGCATTAGTGTTTCTTGTGAATGCTTGCAAATTGCTTAAGGCACTTTCAAAGGAAAGTGATTTTCTCTGAAAGGACAGCATTTAGAAAGTGAAGCAACACTCAATTCACTTTGTACAGTGAATTGACGTGTTGGAACAGACTGCTTCTCTTTCAGAGAAATGCATGTGAGTTTCTGTTGAATGCTTGTAAGTAGCTTAAGGCTCTTTCAAAGGAAAGTGATTTTCTATGAAAGGACAGCATTTAGAAAGTAAAGCAACACTCCATTCCCTTCGCGCAATGAATTGAAGTGTTGGAACAGACTGCTTCTCTTTCATAGAAACGCATTAGTGTTTCTTGGGAATGCTTGCAAGTAGCTTAAGGCACTCTCAAAGGAAAGTGATTTTCTCTGAAAGGACAGCATTTAGATAGTGAAGCAACACTCCATTCACTTCGCACAGTGAATTGAAGTGTTGGAACAGACTGCTTCTCTTTCAGAGAAACGCATGTGAGTTTCTTGTGAATTCTTGCAAGTTGCTTAAGGCACTTTCAAAGGAAAGTGATTTTCTCTGAAAGGACAGCATTTAGAAAGTGAGGCAGCACTCCATTCACTTCGCACAGTGAATTGAAGTGTTGGAACAGACTGCTTCTCTTTCAGAGAAATGCATGTGAGTTTCTGTTGAATGCTTGAAAGTAGCTTAAAGCACTTTCAAAGGAAAGTAATTTTCTCTGAAAGGACAGCATTTAGAAAGTGAAGCAACACTCCATTCACTTCGCACAGTGAATTGAAGTGTTGGAGCAGACTGCTTCTCTTTCATAGAAACGCATTAGTGTTTCTTGGGAATGCTTGCAAGTAGCTTAAGGCACTTTCAAAGGAAAGTGATTTTCTCTGAAAGGACAGCATTTAGATAGTGAAGCAACACTCCATTCACTTCGCACAGTGAATTGAAGTGTTGAAACAGACTGCTTCTCTTTCAGAGAAACGCATGTGAGTTTCTGTTGAATGCTTGTAAGGAGCTTAAGGCATTTTCAAAGGAAAGTGATTTTCTCTGAAAGGACAGCATTTAGAAAGTGAGGCAACACTCCATTCACTTCACACAGTGAATTGAAGTGTTGGAACAGACTGTTTCTCTTTCAGAGAAACGCATGTGAGTTTCTTCCTAATGCTTGCAAATTGCTTAAGGCACTTTCAAAGGAAAGTGATTTTCTCTGAAAGGACAGCATTTAGAAAGTGAAGCAACACTCCATTCACTTCGCACAGAGAATTGAAGTGTTGGAACAGACTGCTTCTCTTTCAGAGAAACGCATGTGAGTTTCTTCCTGATGCTTGCAAGTAGCTTAAGGCACTTTCAAAGGAAAGTGATTTTCTCTGAAAGGACAGCATTTAGAAAGTGAAGCAACACTCCATTCACTTCGCACAGTGAATTGAAGTGTTGGAACAGACTGCTTCTCTTTCAGAGAAACGCATGTGAGTTTCTGGTGAATGCTTGTAAGTAGCTTAAGGCACTTTCAAAGGAAAGTGATTTTCTCTGAAAGGACAACATTTAGAAAGTGAAGCAACACTCCATTCACTTCGCACAGAGAATTGAAGTGTTGTAACAGAATGCTTCTTTTTCAGAGAAATGCATGTGAGTTTCTGTTGAATGCTTGTAAGTAGCTTAAGGCACTTTCAAAGGAAAGTGATTTTCTCTGAAAGGACATAATTTAGAAAGTGAAGCAACACTCCATTCACTTCGCACAGAGAATTGATCGGTTGGAACAGACTGCTTCTCTTTCAGAGGAATGCATGTGAGTTTCTGTTGAATGCTTGTAAGTAGCTTAAGGCACTTTCAAAGGAAAGTGATTTTCTCTGAAAGGACAGCATTTAGAAAGTGAAGCAACACTCCATTCACTTCGCACAGTGAATTGAAGTGTTGGAACAGACTGCTTCTCTTTCAGAGAAACGCATGTGAGTTTATTCCTAATGCCTGCAAGTAGCTTAAGGTACTTTCAAAGGAAAGTGAATTTCTCTGAAAGGACAGCATTTAGAAAGTGAAGCAACACTCCATTCACTTCGCACAGTGAATTGAAGTGTTGGACCAGACTGCTTCTCTTTCAGAGAAACACAAGTGGGTTTCTGGTGAATGCTTGTAAGTAGCTTAAGGCACTTTCAAAGGAAAGTGATTTTCTCTGAAAGGACAGCATTTAGAAAGTGGAGCAACACTCCATTCCCTTCGTGCTGTGAATTGAAGTGTTGGAGCAGAGTGCTTCTCTTTCATATAAACGCATTAGTGTTTCTTGTGAATGCTTGCAAGTTGCTTAAGGCACTTTCAAAGGAAAGTGATTTTCTCTGAAAGGACAGCATTTAGAAACTGAAGCAACACTCCGTTCACTTCGCACAGTGAATTGAAGTGTTGGAACAGACTGCTTCTCTTTAAGAGAAACGCATGTGAGTTTTTTGTGAATGCTTGAAAGTCGTTTAAGGCACTTTCAAAGGAAAGTGATTTTCTCTGAAAGGACAGCATTTAGAAAGTGAAGCAACACTCCATTCACTTCGCACAGTGAATTGAAGTGTTGGAACAGACTGCTTCTCTTTCAGAGAAACGCATGTGAGTTTCTGGTGAATGCTTGTAAGTAGCTTAAGGCACTTTCAAAGGAAAGTGATTTTCTCTGAAAGGACAGCATTTAGAACGTGAGGCAACACTCTATTCACTTCACACAGTGAATTGAAGTGTTGGAACAGACTGCTTCTCTTTCAGAGAAACGCATGTGAGTTTCTTCCTAATGCTTGCAAGTAGCTTCAGGCACTATCAAAGGAAAGTGATTTTCTCTGAAAGGACAGCATTTAGAAAGTGAAGCGACACTCCATTCACTTCGCACAGTGAATTGAAGTGTTGGAACAGACTGCTTCTCTTTCAGAGAAACGCATGTGAGTTTTTTATGAATGCTTGAAAGTAGTTTAAGGCACTTTCAAAGGAAAGTGATTTTCTCTGAAAGGACAGCATTTAGAAAGTGAAGCAACACTCCATTCACTTCGCACAGTGAATTGAAGTGTTGGAACAGACTGCTTCTCTTTCAGAGGAACGCATGTGAGTTTCTTCCTAATCCTTGCAAGTAGGTTAAGACACTTTCAAAGGAAAGTGATTTTCTCTGAAAGGACAGCATTTAGAAAGTGAAGCAACACTCCATTCACTTCGCACAGTGAATTGAAGTGTTGGAACCGACTGCTTCTCTTTCAGAGAAACGCATGTGACTTTCTGGTGAATGCTTATAAGTAGCTTAAGGCACTTTCAAAGGACAGTGATTTTCTCTGAAAGGACAGCATTTAGAAAGTGAAGCAACACTCCAATCCCTTCGTGCAGTGAATTGAAGTGTTGGAACAGAGTGCTTCTCTTTCATATAAACGCATTAGTGTTTCTTGTGAATGCTTGCAAGTTGCTTAAGGCACTTTCAAAGGAAAGTGATTTTCTCTGAAAGGACAGCATTTAGAAAGTGAAGCAACACTCCATTCACTTCGCACAGTGAATTGAAGTGTTGGAACAGTCTGCTTCTCTTTCAGAGAAACGCATGTGAGTTTCTTCCTAATGCTTGCAAGTAGCTTAAGGCACTTTCAAAGGAAAGTGATTTTCTCTGAAAGGACAGCATTTAGAAAGTGAAGCAACACTCCATTCACTTCGCACAGTGAATTGAAGTGTTGGAACAGACTGCTTCTCTTTCAGAGAAACGCATGTGAGTTTCCGGTGAATGCTTGCAAGTAGCTTAAGGCACTTTCAAAGGAAAGTGATTTTCTCTGAAAGGACAGCATTTAGAAAGTGAAGCAACACTCCATTCACTTCGCACAGTGAATTGAAGTGTTGGAACAGACTGCTTCTCTTTCAGAGAAACGCATGTGAGTTTCTTCCTAATGCTTGCAAGTAGCTTAAGGCACTATCAAAGGAAAGTGATTTTCTCTGAAAGGACAGCATTTAGAAAGTGAAGCAACACTAAATTCACTTCACACAGTGAATTGAAGTGTTGGAACAGACTGCTTCTCTTTCAGAGAAACGCATGTGAGTTTTTTATGAATGCTTGAAAGTAGTTAAAGGCACTTTCAAAGGAAAGTGATTTTCTCTGAAAGGACAGCATTTAGAAAGTGAGGCAACACTCCATTCACTTCACAGAGTGACTTGAAGTGTTGGAACAGACTGCTTCTCTTTCAGAGAAACGCATGTGAGTTTCTTCCTAATGCTTGCAAGTAGCTTAAGGCACTTTCAAAGGAATGTGATTTTCTCTGAAAGTACAGCATTTAGAAAGTGAAGCAACACTCCATTCACTTCGCACAGTGAATTGAAGTGTTGGAACAGTCTGCTCCTCTTTCAGAGAATCGCATGTGAGTTTCTTCCTAATGCTTGCAAGTAGCTTAAGGCACTTTCAAAGGAAAGTGATTTTCTCTGAAAGGACAGCATTTAGAAAGTGAAGCAACACTCCATTCACTTCGCACAGTGAATTGAAGTGTTGGAACAGACTGCTTCTCTTTCAGAGAAACGCATGTGAGTTTCCGGTGAATGCTTGTAAGTAGCTTAAGGCACTTTCAAAGGAAAGTGATTTTCTCTGAAAGGACAGCATTTAGAAAGTGAAGCAACACTCCATTCACTTCGTGCAGTGAATTGAAGTGTTGGAACAGACTGCTTCTCTTTCAGAGAAACGCATGTGAGTTTCTGGTGAATGCTTGTAAGGAGCTTAAGGCACTTTCAAAGGAAAGTGATTTTCTCTGAAAGGACAGCATTTAGAAAGTGAAGCAACACTCCATTCACTTCGCAGAGTGAATTGAAGTATTGGAACAGACTGCTTCTCTTTCAGAGAAACGGATGTGAGTTTCTGGTGAATGCTTGTAAGTAGCTTCAGGCACTTTCAAAGGAAAGTGATTTTCTCTGAAAGGACAGCATTTAGAAAGTGAAGCAACACTCCATTCACTTCGCACAGTGAATTGAAGTGTTGGAACAGACTGCTTCTCTTTCAGAGAAACGCATGTGAGTTTCTGGTGAATGCTTGTAAGTAGCTTAAGGCACTTTCAAAGGAAAGTGATTTTCTCTGAAAGGACAGCATTTAGAAAGTGAAGCAACACTCCATTCACTTCGCACAGTGAATTGAAGTGTTGGAACAGACTGCTTCTCTGTCAGAGAAACGTATGTGAGTTTCTTGTGAATACTTGCAGGTTGCTTAAGGCACTTTCAAAGGAAAGTGATTTTCTCTGAAAGGACAGCATTTAGAAAGTGAGGCAACACTCCATTCACTTCGCACAGTGAATTGAAGTGTTGGAACAGACTGCTTCTCTTTCAGAGAAACACATGTGAGTTTCTTCCTAATGCTTGCAAGTAGCTTAAGACACTTTCAAAGGAAAGTGATGCTCCTGAAAGGACAGCATTTAGAAAGTGAAGCAACACTCCATTCACTTCGCACAGTGAATTGAAGTGTTGGAACAGACTGCTTCTCTTTCAGAGAAACGCATGTGAGTTTCTGGTGAATGCTTGTTCGTAGCTTAAGGCACTTTCAAAGGAAAGTGATTTTCTCTGAGAGGACATAATTTAGAAAGTGAAGCAACACTCCATTCACTTTGCACAGTGAATTGAAGTGTTGGAACAGAATGCTTCTCTTTCAGAGAAACGGATGTGAGTTTTTTATGAATGCTTGAAAGTAGTTTAAGGCACTTTCAAAGGAAAGTGATTTTCTCTGAAAGGACAGCATTTAGAAAGTGAAGCAACACTCCATTCACTTCGCACAGTGAATTGAAGTGTTGGAACAGTCTGCTTCTCTTTCAGAGAAACGCATGTGAGTTTCATCCTAATGCTTGCAAGTAGCTTAAGGCACTTTCAAAGGAAAGTGATTTTCTCTGAAAGGACAGCATTTAGAAAGTGAAGCAACACTCCATTCACTTCGCACAGTGAATTGAAGTGTTGGAACAGTCTGCTTCTCTTTCAGAGAAACGCATGTGAGTTTTTTCCTAATGCTTGCAAGTAGCTTAAGGCACTTTCAAAGGAAAGTGATTTTCTCTGAAAGGACAGCATTTAGAAACTGAAGCAACACTCCATTCACTTCGCACAGTGAATTGAAGTGTTGGAACAGACTGCTTTTCTTTCACAGAAACGCATGTGAGTTTCTTCCTAATGCTTGCAAGTAGCTTAAGGCACTATCAAAGGAAAGTGATTTTCTCTGAAAGGACAGCATTTAGAATGTGAAGCAACACTCCATTCACTTCGCACAGTGAATTGAAGTGTTGGAACAGACTGCTTCTCTTTCAGAGAAACGCATGTGAGTTTTTTATGATTGCTTGCAAGTAGCTTAAGGCAATTTCAAAGGACAGTGATTTTCTCTGAAAGGACAGCATTTAGAAAGTGAAGCAACACTCCATTCCCTTCGTGCAGTGAATTGAAGTGTTGGAACAGAGTGCTTCTCTTTCATATAAACGCATTAGTGTTTCTTGTGAATGCTTGCAAGTTGCTTAAGGCACTTTCAAAGAAAAGTGATTTTCTCTGAAAGGACATAATTTAGAAAGTGAAGCAACACTCCATTCACTTCGTACAGTGAATTGAAGTGTTGAAACAGACTGCTTCTCTTTCAGAGAAATGCATGTGAGTTTCTGTTGAATGCTTGTAAGTAGCTTAAGGCACTTTCAAAGGAAAGTGATTTTCTCTGAAAGGACAGCATTTAGAAAGTGAAGCAACACTCCATTCACTTCGCACATTGAATTGAAGTGTTAGAACAGACTGCTTCTCTTTCAGAGAAACGCATGTGAGTTTCTGGTGAATGCTTGTAAGGAGCTTAAGGCACTTTCAAAGGAAAGTGATTTTCTCTGAAAGTACAGCATTTAGAAAGTGAGGCAACACTCCATTCACTTCACACAGTGAATTGAAGTGTTGGAACAGACTGCTTCTCTTTCAGAGAAACGCATGTGAGTTTCTTCCTAATGCTTGCAAGTAGCTTAAGGCACTTTCAAAGGAAAGTGATTTTCTCTGAAAGGACAGCATTTAGAAAGTGAAGCAACACTCCATTCACTTCGCACAGTGAACTGAAGTGTTGGAACAGTCTGCTTCTCTTTCAGAGAAACGCATGTGAGTTTCTTCCTAATGCTTGCAAGTAGCTTAAGGCACTTTCAAAGGAAAGTGATTTTCTCTGAAAGGACAGCATTTAGAAAGTGAAGCAACACTCCATTCACTCCGCACAGTGAATTGAAGTGTTGGAACAGACTGCTTCTCTTTCAGAGAAACGCATGTGAGTTTCCGGTGAATGCTTGTAAGTAGCTTAAGGCACTTTCAAAGGAAAGTGATTTTCTCTGAAAGAACAGCATTTAGAAAGTGAAGCAACACTCCATTCACTTCGCACAGTGAATTGAACTGTTGGAACAGACTGCTTCTCTTTCAGAGAAATGCATGTGAGTTTAAGTTGAATGCTTGTAAGAAGCTTAAGGCACTTTCAAAGAAAAGTGATTTTCTCTGAAAGGACAGCATTTAGAAAGTGAAGCAACACTCCATTCACTTCGCACAGTGAATTGAAGTATTGGAACAGACTGCTTCTCTTTCAGAGAAACGGATGTGAGTTTCTGGTGAATGCTTGTAAGTAGCTTAAGGCACTTTCAAAGGACAGTGATTTTCTCTGAAAGGACAGCATTTAGAAAGTGAAGCAACACTCCATTCACTTCGCACAGTGAATTGAAGTGTTGGAACAGACTGCTTCTCTTTCATATAAACGCATTAGTGTTTCTTGTGAATGCTTGCAAGTTGCTTAAGGCACTTTCAAAGGAAAGTGATTTTCTCTGAAAGGACATAATTTAGAAAGTGAAGCAACACTCCATTCACTTCGCACAGTGAATTGAAGTGTTGGAACAGACTGCTTCTCTTTCAGAGAAATGCATGTGAGTGTCTGTTGAATGCTTGTAAGTAGCTTAAGGCACTTTCAAAGGAAAGTGATTTTCTCTGAAAGGACAGCATTTAGAAAGTGAAGCAACACTCCATTCACTTCGCACAGTGAATTGAAGTGTTGGAACAAACTGCTTCTCTTTCAGAGAAACGCATGTGAGTTTCTGGTGAATGCTTGTAAGTAGCTTAAGGCACTTTCAAAGGAAAGTGATTTTCTCTGAAAGGACAGCATTTAGAAAGTGAGGCAACACTCCATTCACTTAACACAGTGAATTGAAGTGTTGGAACAGACTGCTTCTCTTTCAGAGAAACGCATGTGAGTTTCTTCCTAATGCTTGCAAGTAGCTTAAGGCACTTTCAAAGGAAAGTGATTTTCTCTGAAAGGACAGCATTTAGAAAGTGAAGCAACACTCCATTCACTTCGCACAAGGAATTGAAGTGTTGGAACAGTCTGCTTCTCTTTCAGAGAAACGCATGTGAGTTTCTTCCTAATGCTTGCAAGTAGCTTAAGGCACTTTCAAAGGAAAGTGATTTTCTTTGAAAGGACAGCATTTAGAAAGTGAAGCAACACTCCATTCACTTCGCACAGTGAATTGAAGTGTTGGAACAGACTGCTTTTCTTTCAGAGAAACGCATGTGAGTTTCTTCCTAATGCTTGCAAGTAGCTTAAGGCACTATCAAAGGAAAGAGATTTTCTCTGAAAGGACAGCATTTAGAAAGTGAAGCAACACTCCATTCACTTCGCACAGTGAATTGAAGTGTTGGAACAGACTGCTTCTCTTTCAGAGCAACGCATGTGAGTTTCTGGTGAATGCTTATAAGTAGCTTAAATCACTTTCAAAGGACAGTGATTTTCTCTGAAAGAACAGCATTTAGAAAGTGAAGCAACACTCCATTCCCTTCGTGCAGTGAATTGAAGTGTTGGAACAGAGTGCTTCTCTTTCATATAAACGCATTAGTGTTTCTTGTGAATGCTTGCAAGTTGCTTAAGGCACTTTCAAAGGAAAGTGATTTTCTCTGAAAGGACATAATTTAGAAAGTGAAGCAACACTCCATTCACTTCGCACAGTGAATTGAAGTGTTGGAACAGACTGCTTCTCTTTCAGAGAAATGCATGTGAGTTTCTGTTGAATGCTTGTAAGTAGCTTAAGGCACTTTCAAAGGAAAGTGATTTTCTCTGAAAGGACAGCATTTAGAAAGTGAAGCAACACTCCATTCACTCCGCACAGTGAATTGAAGTGTTGGAACAGACTGCTTCTCTTTCAGAGAAACGCATGTGAGTTTCCGGTGAATGCTTGTAAGTAGCTTAAGGCACTTTCAAAGGAAAGTGATTTTCTCTGAAAGAACAGCATTTAGAAAGTGAAGCAACACTCCATTCACTTCGCACAGTGAATTGAACTGTTGGAACAGACTGCTTCTCTTTCAGAGAAATGCATGTGAGTTTAAGTTGAATGCTTGTAAGAAGCTTAAGGCACTTTCAAAGAAAAGTGATTTTCTCTGAAAGGACAGCATTTAGAAAGTGAAGCAACACTCCATTCACTTCACACAGTGAATTGAAGTATTGGAACAGACTGCTTCTCTTTCAGAGAAACGGATGTGAGTTTCTGGTGAATGCTTGTAAGTAGCTTAAGGCACTTTCAAAGGACAGTGATTTTCTCTGAAAGGACAGCATTTAGAAAGTGAAGCAACACTCCATTCACTTCGCACAGTGAATTGAAGTGTTGGAACAGACTGCTTCTCTTTCATATAAACGCATTAGTGTTTCTTGTGAATGCTTGCAAGTTGCTTAAGGCACTTTCAAAGGAAAGTGATTTTCTCTGAAAGGACATAATTTAGAAAGTGAAGCAACACTCCATTCACTTCGCACAGTGAATTGAAGTGTTGGAACAGACTGCTTCTCTTTCAGAGAAATGCATGTGAGTGTCTGTTGAATGCTTGTAAGTAGCTTAAGGCACTTTCAAAGGAAAGTGATTTTCTCTGAAAGGACAGCATTTAGAAAGTGAAGCAACACTCCATTCACTTCGCACAGTGAATTGAAGTGTTGGAACAGACTGCTTCTCTTTCAGAGAAACGCATGTGAGTTTCTTCCTAATGCTTGCAAGTAGCTTAAGGCACTTTCAAAGGAAAGTGATTTTCTCTGAAAGGACAGCATTTAGAAAGTGAAGCAACACTCCATTCACTTCGCACAAGGAATTGAAGTGTTGGAACAGTCTGCTTCTCTTTCAGAGAAACGCATGTGAGTTTCTTCCTAATGCTTGCAAGTAGCTTAAGGCACTTTCAAAGGAAAGTGATTTTCTTTGAAAGGACAGCATTTAGAAAGTGAAGCAACACTCCATTCACTTCGCACAGTGAATTGAAGTGTTGGAACAGACTGCTTTTCTTTCAGAGAAACGCATGTGAGTTTCTTCCTAATGCTTGCAAGTAGCTTAAGGCACTATCAAAGGAAAGTGATTTTCTCTGAAAGGACAGCATTTAGAAAGTGAAGCAACACTCCATTCACTTCGCACAGTGAATTGAAGTGTTGGAACAGACTGCTTCTCTTTCAGAGCAACGCATGTGAGTTTCTGGTGAATGCTTATAAGTAGCTTAAATCACTTTCAAAGGACAGTGATTTTCTCTGAAAGAACAGCATTTAGAAAGTGAAGCAACACTCCATTCCCTTCGTGCAGTGAATTGAAGTGTTGGAACAGAGTGCTTCTCTTTCATATAAACGCATTAGTGTTTCTTGTGAATGCTTGCAAGTTGCTTAAGGCACTTTCAAAGGAAAGTGATTTTCTCTGAAAGGACATAATTTAGAAAGTGAAGCAACACTCCATTCACTTCGCACAGTGAATTGAAGTGTTGGAACAGACTGCTTCTCTTTCAGAGAAATGCATGTGAGTTTCTGTTGAATGCTTGTAAGTAGCTTAAGGCACTTTCAAAGGAAAGTGATTTTCTCTGAAAGGACAGCATTTAGAAAGTGAAGCAACACTCCATTCACTTCGCACATTGAATTGAAGTGTTGGAACAGACTGCTTCTCTTTCAGAGAAACGCATGTGAGTTTCTGGTGAATGCTTGTAAGTAGCTTAAGGCACTTTCAAAGGAAAGTGATTTTCTCTGAAAGGACAGCATTTAGAAAGTGAGGCAACACTCCATTCACTTCACACAGTGAATTGAAGTGTTGGAACAGACTGCTTCTCTTTCAGAGAAACACATGTGAGTTTCTTCCTAATGCTTGCAAGTAGCTTAAGGCACTTTCAAAGGAAAGTGATTTTCCTGAAAGGACAGCATTTAGAAAGTGAAGCAACACTCCATTCACTTCGCACAGTGAATTGAAGTGTTGGAACCGACTGCTTCTCTTTCAGAGAAACGCATCTGAGTTTCTGGTGAATGCTTGTTAGTAGCTTAAGGCACTTTCAAAGGAAAGTGATTTTCTCTGAAAGGACATAATTTAGAAAGTGAGGCAACACTCCATTCACTTTGCACAGTGAATTGAAGTGTCGGAACAGAATGCTTCTCTTTCAGAGAAACGGATGTGAGTTTTTTATGAATGCTTGAAAGTAGTTTAAGGCACTTTCAAAGGAAAGTGATTTTCTCTGAAAGGACAGCATTTAGAAAGTGAAGCAACACTCCATTCACTTCGCACAGTGAATTGAAGTGTTGGAACAGTCTGCTTCTCTTTCAGAGAAACGCATGTGAGTTTCTTCCTAATGCTTGCAAGTAGCTTAAGGCACTTTCAAAGGAAAGTGATTTTCTCTGAAAGGACAGCATTTAGAAAGTGAAGCAACACTCCATTCACTTCGCACAGTGAATTGAAGTGTTGGAACACTCTGCTTCTCTTTCAGAGAAACGCATGTGAGTTTTTTCCTAATGCTTGCAAGTAGCTTAAGGCACTTTCAAAGGAAAGTGATTTTCTCTGAAAGGACAGCATTTAGAAACTGAAGCAACACTCCATTCACTTCGCACAGTGAATTGAAGTGTTGGAACAGACTGCTTTTCTTTCAGAGAAACGCATGTGAGTTTCTTCCTAATGCTTGCAAGTAGCTTAAGGCACTATCAAAGGAAAGTGATTTTCTCTGAAAGGACAGCATTTAGAATGTGAAGCAACAATCCATTCACTTCGCACAGTGAATTGAAGTGTTGGAACAGACTGCTTCTCTTTCAGAGAAACGCATGTGAGTTTTTTATGATTGCTTGCAAGTAGCTTAAGGCAATTTCAAAGGACAGTGATTTTCTCTGAAAGGACAGCATTTAGAAAGTGAAGCAACACTCCATTCCCTTCGTGCAGTGAATTGAAGTGTTGGAACAGAGTGCTTCTCTTTCATATAAACGCATTAGTGTTTCTTGTGAATGCTTGCAAGTTGCTTAAGGCACTTTCAAAGGAAAGTGATTTTCTCTGAAAGGACATAATTTAGAAAGTGAAGCAACACTCCATTCACTTCGCACAGTGAATTGAAGTGTTGGAACAGACTGCTTCTCTTTCAGAGAAATGCATGTGAGTTTCTGTTGAATGCTTGTAAGTAGCTTAAGGCACTTTCAAAGGAAAGTGATTTTCTCTGAAAGGACAGCATTTAGAAAGTGAAGCAACACTCCATTCACTTCGCACATTGAATTGAAGTGTTGGAACAGACTGCTTCTCTTTCAGAGAAACGCATGTGAGTTTCTGGTGAATGCTTGTAAGGAGCTTAAGGCACTTTCAAAGGAAAGTGATTTTCTCTGAAAGTACAGCATTTAGAAAGTGAGGCAACACTCCATTCACTTCACACAGTGAATTGAAGTGTTGGAACAGACTGCTTCTCTTTCAGAGAAACGCATGTGAGTTTCTTCCTAATGCTTGCAAGTAGCTTAAGGCACTTTCAAAGGAAAGTGATTTTCTCTGAAAGGACAGCATTTAGAAAGTGAAGCAACACTCCATTCACTTCGCACAGTGAATTGAAGTGTTGGAACAGTCTGCTTCTCTTTCAGAGAAACGCATGTGAGTTTCTTCCTAATGCTTGCAAGTAGCTTAAGGCACTTTCAAAGGAAAGTGATTTTCTCTGAAAGGACAGCATTTAGAAAGTGAAGCAACACTCCATTCACTTCGCACAGTGAATTGAAGTGTTGGAACAGACTGCTTCTCTTTCAGAGAAACGCATGTGAGTTTCCGGTGAATGCTTGTAAGTAGCTTAAGGCACTTTCTAAGGAAAGTGATTTTCTCTGAAAGGACAGCATTTAGAAAGTGAAGCAACACTCCATTCACTTCGCACAAAGAATTGAAGTGTTGCAACAGACTGCTTCTCTTTCAGAGAAACGCATGTGAGTTTCTTCCTAATGCTTGCAAGTAGCTTAAGGCACTATCAAAGGAAAGTGATTTTCTCTGAAAAGACAGCATTTAGAAAGTGAAGCAACACTGAATTCATTTCGCACAGTGAATTGAAGTGTTGGAACAGACTGCTTCTCTTTCAGAGAAACGCATGTGAGTTTTTTATGAATGCTTGAAAGTAGTTAAAGGCACTTTCAAAGGAAAGTGATTTTCTCTGAAAGGACAGCATTTAGAAAGTGAGGCAACACTCCATTCACTTCACACAGTGACTTGAGGTGTTGGAACAGACTGCTTCTCTTTCAGAGAAATGCATGTGAGTTTCTTCCTAATGCTTGCAAGTAGCTTAAGGCACATTCAAAGGAAAGTGATTTTCTCTGAAAGGACAGCATTTAGAAAGTGAAGCAACACTCCATTCACTTCGCAAAGTGAATTGAAGTGTTGGAACAGTCTGCTCCTCTTTCAGAGAAACGCATGTTTGTTTCTTCCTAATGCTTGCAAGTAGCTTAAGGCACTTTCAAAGGAAAGTGATTTTCTCTGAAAGGACAGCATTTAGAAAGTGAGGCAACACTCCATTCACTCCGCACAGTGAACTGAAGTGTTGGAACAGACTGCTTCTCTTTCAGAGAAACGCATGTGAGTTTCCGGTGAATGCTTGTAAGTAGCTTAAGGCACTTTCAAAGGAAAGTGATTTTCTCTGAAAGAACAGCATTTAGAAAGTGAAGCAACACTCCATTCACTTCGCACAGTGAATTGAACTGTTGGAACAGACTGCTTCTCTTTCAGAGAAATGCATGTGAGTTTAAGTTGAATGCTTGTAAGAAGCTTAAGGCACTTTCAAAGAAAGGTGATTTTCTCTGAAAGGACAGCATTTAGAAAGTGAAGCAACACTCCATTCACTTCGCACAGTGAATTGAAGTATTGGAACAGACTTCTTCTCTTTCAGAGAAACGGATGTGAGTTTCTGGTGAATGCTTGTAAGTAGCTTAAGGCACTTTCAAAGGACAGTGATTTTCTCTGAAAGGACAGCATTTAGAAAGTGAAGCAACACTCCATTCACTTCGCACAGTGAATTGAAGTGTTGGAACAGACTGCTTCTCTTTCATATAAACGCATTAGTGTTTCTTGTGAATGCTTGCAAGTTGCTTAAGGCACTTTCAAAGGAAAGTGATTTTCTCTGAAAGGACATAATTTAGAAAGTGAAGCAACACTCCATTCACTTCGCACAGTGAATTGAAGTGTTGGAACAGACTGCTTCTCTTTCAGAGAAATGCATGTGAGTTTCTGTTGAATGCTTGTAAGTAGCTTAAGGCACTTTCAAAGGAAAGTGATTTTCTCTGAAAGGACAGCATTTAGAAAGTGAAGCAACACTCCATTCACTTCGCACATTGAATTGAAGTGTTGGAACAGACTGCTTCTCTTTCAGAGAAACGCATGTGAGTTTCTGGTGAATGCTTGTAAGTAGCTTAAGGCACTTTCAAAGGAAAGTGATTTTCTCTGAAAGGACAGCATTTAGAAAGTGAGGCAACACTCCATTCACTTCACACAGTGAATTGAAGTGTTGGAACAGACTGCTTCTCTTTCAGAGAAACACATGTGAGTTTCTTCCTAATGCTTGCAAGTAGCTTAAGGCACTTTCAGAGGAAAGTGATTTTCCTGAAAGGACAGCATTTAGAAAGTGAAGCAACACTCCATTCACTTCGCACAGTGAATTGAAGTGTTGGAACCGACTGCTTCTCTTTCAGAGAAACGCATGTGAGTTTCTGGTGAATGCTTGTTAGTAGCTTAAGGCACTTTCAAAGGAAAGTGATTTTCTCTGAAAGGACATAATTTAGAAAGTGAGGCAACACTCCATTCACTTTGCACAGTGAATTGAAGTGTTGGAACAGAATGCTTCTCTTTCAGAGAAACGGATGTGAGTTTTTTATGAATGCTTGAAAGTAGTTTAAGGCACTTTCAAAGGAAAGTGATTTTCTCTGAAAGGACAGCATTTAGAAAGTGAAGCAACACTCCATTCACTTCGCACAGTGAATTGAAGTGTTGGAACAGTCTGCTTCTCTTTCAGAGAAACGCATGTGAGTTTCTTCCTAATGCTTGCAAGTAGCTTAAGGCAATTTCAAAGGAAAGTGATTTTCTCTGAAAGGACAGCATTTAGAAAGTGAAGCAACACTCCATTCACTTCGCACAGTAAATTGAAGTGTTGGAACACTCTGCTTCTCTTTCAGAGAAACGCATGTGAGTTTTTTCCTAATGCTTGCAAGTAGCTTAAGGCACTTTCAAAGGAAAGTGATTTTCTCTGAAAGGACAGCATTTAGAAACTGAAGCAACACTCCATTCACTTCGCACAGTGAATTGAAGTGTTGGAACAGACTGCTTTTCTTTCAGAGAAACGCATGTGAGTTTCTTCCTAATGCTTGCAAGTAGCTTAAGGCACTATCAAAGGAAAGTGATTTTCTCTGAAAGGACAGCATTTAGAATGTGAAGCAACAATCCATTCACTTCGCACAGTGAATTGAAGTGTTGGAACAGACTGCTTCTCTTTCAGAGAAACGCATGTGAGTTTTTTATGATTGCTTGCAAGTAGCTTAAGGCAATTTCAAAGGACAGTGATTTTCTCTGAAAGGACAGCATTTAGAAAGTGAAGCAACACTCCATTCCCTTCGTGCAGTGAATTGAAGTGTTGGAACAGAGTGCTTCTCTTTCATATAAACGCATTAGTGTTTCTTGTGAATGCTTGCAAGTTGCTTAAGGCACTTTCAAAGGAAAGTGATTTTCTCTGAAAGGACATAATTTAGAAAGTGAAGCAACACTCCATTCACTTCGCACAGTGAATTGAAGTGTTGGAACAGACTGCTTCTCTTTCAGAGAAATGCATGTGAGTTTCTGTTGAATGCTTGTAAGTAGCTTAAGGCACTTTCAAAGGAAAGTGATTTTCTCTGAAAGGACAGCATTTAGAAAGTGAAGCAACACTCCATTCACTTCGCACATTGAATTGAAGTGTTGGAACAGACTGCTTCTCTTTCAGAGAAACGCATGTGAGTTTCTGGTGAATGCTTGTAAGGAGCTTAAGGCACTTTCAAAGGAAAGTGATTTTCTCTGAAAGTACAGCATTTAGAAAGTGAGGCAACACTCCATTCACTTCGCACAGTGAATTGAAGTGTTGGAACAGACTGCTTCTCTTTCAGAGAAACGCATGTGAGTTTCTTCCTAATGCTTGCAAGTAGCTTAAGGCACTTTCAAAGGAAAGTGATTTTCTCTGAAAGGACAGCATTTAGAAAGTGAAGCAACACTCCATTCACTTCGCACAGTGAATTGAAGTGTTGGAACAGTCTGCTTCTCTTTCAGAGAAACGCATGTGAGTTTCTTCCTAATGCTTGCAAGTAGCTTAAGGCACTTTCAAAGGAAAGTGATTTTCTCTGAAAGGACAGCATTTAGAAAGTGAAGCAACACTCCATTCACTTCGCACAGTGAATTGAAGTGTTGGAACAGACTGCTTCTCTTTCAGAGAAACGCATGTGAGTTTCCGGTGAATGCTTGTAAGTAGCTTAAGGCACTTTCTAAGGAAAGTGATTTTCTCTGAAAGGACAGCATTTAGAAAGTGAAGCAACACTCCATTCACTTCGCACAAAGAATTGAAGTGTTGCAACAGACTGCTTCTCTTTCAGAGAAACGCATGTGAGTTTCTTCCTAATGCTTGCAAGTAGCTTAAGGCACTATCAAAGGAAAGTGATTTTCTCTGAAAAGACAGCATTTAGAAAGTGAAGCAACACTGAATTCATTTCGCACAGTGAATTGAAGTGTTGGAACAGACTGCTTCTCTTTCAGAGAAACGCATGTGAGTTTTTTATGAATGCTTGAAAGTAGTTAAAGGCACTTTCAAAGGAAAGTGATTTTCTCTGAAAGGACAGCATTTAGAAAGTGAGGCAACACTCCATTCACTTCACACAGTGACTTGAGGTGTTGGAACAGACTGCTTCTCTTTCAGAGAAATGCATGTGAGTTTCTTCCTAATGCTTGCAAGTAGCTTAAGGCACTTTAAAAGGAAAGTGATTTTCTCTGAAAGGACAGCATTTAGAAAGTGAAGCAACACTCCATTCACTTCGCAAAGTGAATTGAAGTGTTGGAACAGTCTGCTCCTCTTTCAGAGAAACGCATGTTTGTTTCTTCCTAATGCTTGCAAGTAGCTTAAGGCACTTTCAAAGGAAAGTGATTTTCTCTGAAAGGACAGCATTTAGAAAGTGAGGCAACACTCCATTCACTCCGCACAGTGAACTGAAGTGTTGGAACAGACTGCTTCTCTTTCAGAGAAACGCATGTGAGTTTCCGGTGAATGCTTGTAAGTAGCTTAAGGCACTTTCAAAGGAAAGTGATTTTCTCTGAAAGAACAGCATTTAGAAAGTGAAGCAACACTCCATTCACTTCGCACAGTGAATTGAACTGTTGGAACAGACTGCTTCTCTTTCAGAGAAATGCATGTGAGTTTAAGTTGAATGCTTGTAAGAAGCTTAAGGCACTTTCAAAGAAAAGTGATTTTCTCTGAAAGGACAGCATTTAGAAAGTGAAGCAACACTCCATTCACTTCGCACAGTGAATTGAAGTATTGGAACAGACTTCTTCTCTTTCAGAGAAACGGATGTGAGTTTCTGGTGAATGCTTGTAAGTAGCTTAAGGCACTTTCAAAGGACAGTGATTTTCTCTGAAAGGACAGCATTTAGAAAGTGAAGCAACACTCCATTCACTTCGCACAGTGAATTGAAGTGTTGGAACAGACTGCTTCTCTTTCATATAAACGCATTAGTGTTTCTTGTGAATGCTTGCAAGTTGCTTAAGGCACTTTCAAAGGAAAGTGATTTTCTCTGAAAGGACATAATTTAGAAAGTGAAGCAACACTCCATTCACTTCGCACAGTGAATTGAAGTGTTGGAACAGACTGCTTCTCTTTCAGAGAAATGCATGTGAGTGTCTGTTGAATGCTTGTAAGTAGCTTAAGGCACTTTCAAAGGAAAGTGATTTTCTCTGAAAGGACAGCATTTAGAAAGTGAAGCAACACTCCATTCACTTCGAACAGTGAATTGAAGTGTTGGAACAAACTGCTTCTCTTTCAGAGAAACGCATGTGAGTTTCTGGTGAATGCTTGTAAGTAGCTTAAGGCACTTTCAAAGGAAAGTGATTTTCTCTGAAAGGACAGCATTTAGAAAGTGAGGCAACACTCCATTCACTTCACACAGTGAATTGAAGTGTTGGAACAGACTGCTTCTCTTTCAGAGAAACGCATGTGAGTTTCTTCCTAATGCTTGCAAGTAGCTTAAGGCACTTTCAAAGGAAAGTGATTTTCTCTGAAAGGACAGCATTTAGAAAGTAAAGCAACACTCCATTCACTTCGCACAAGGAATTGAAGTGTTGGAACAGTCTGCTTCTCTTTCAGAGAAACGCATGTGAGTTTCTTCCTAATGCTTGCAAGTAGCTTAAGGCACTTTCAAAGGAAAGTGATTTTCTCTGAAAGGACAGCATTTAGAAAGTGAAGCAACACTCCATTCACTTCGCACAGTGAATTGAAGTGTTGGAACAGACTGCTTTTCTTTCAGAGAAACGCATGTGAGTTTCTTCCTAATGCTTGCAAGTAGCTTAAGGCACTATCAAAGGAAAGTGATTTTCTCTGAAAGGACAGCATTTAGAAAGTGAAGCAACACTCCATTCACTTCGCACAGTGAATTGAAGTGTTGGAACAGACTGCTTCTCTTTCAGAGCAACGCATGTGAGTTTCTGGTGAATGCTTATAAGTAGCTTAAATCACTTTCAAAGGACAGTGATTTTCTCTGAAAGAACAGCATTTAGAAAGTGAAGCAACACTCCATTCCCTTCGTGCAGTGTATTGAAGTGTTGGAACAGAGTGCTTCTCTTTCATATAAACGCATTAGTGTTTCTTGTGAATGCTTGCAAGTTGCTTAAGGCACTTTCAAAGGAAAGTGATTTTCTCTGAAAGGACATAATTTAGAAAGTGAAGCAACACTCCATTCACTTCGCACAGTGAATTGAAGTGTTGGAACAGACTGCTTCTCTTTCAGAGAAATGCATGTGAGTTTCTGTTGAATGCTTGTAAGTAGCTTAAGGCACTTTCAAAGGAAAGTGATTTTCTCTGAAAGGACAGCATTTAGAAAGTGAAGCAACACTCCATTCACTTCGCACATTGAATTGAAGTGTTGGAACAGACTGCTTCTCTTTCAGAGAAACGCATGTGAGTTTCTGGTGAATGCTTGTAAGTAGCTTAAGGCACTTTCAAAGGAAAGTGATTTTCTCTGAAAGGACAGCATTTAGAAAGTGAGGCAACACTCCATTCACTTCACACAGTGTATTGAAGTGTTGGAACAGACTGCTTCTCTTTCAGAGAAACGCATGTGAGTTTCTTCCTAATGCTTGCAAGTAGCTTAAGGCACTTTCAAAGGAAAGTGATTTTCTCTGAAAGGACAGCATTTAGAAAGTGAAGTAACACCCCATTCACTTCGCACAGTGAATTGAAGTGTTGGAACAGTCTGCTTTTCTTTCAGAGAAACGCATGTGAGTTTCTTCCTAATGCTTGCAAGTAGCTTAAGGCACTTTCAAAGGAAAGTGATTTTCTCTGAAAGGACAGCATTTAGAAAGTGAAGCAACACTACATTCACTTCGCACAGTGAATTGAAGTGTTGGAACAGACTGCTTCTCTTTCAGAGAAACGCATGTGAGTTTCTGGTGAATGCTTGTAAGTAGCTTAAGGCACTTTCAAAGGAAAGTGATTTTCTCTGAAAGGACAGCATTTAAAAAGTGAAGCAACACTCCATTCACTTCGCACAGTGAATTGAAGTGTTGGAACAGTCTGCTTCTGTTTCAGAGAAACGCATGTGAGTTTCTGGTGAATGCTTGTAAGTAGTTTAAGGCACTTTCAAAGGAAAGTGATTTTCTCTGAAAGGACAGCATTTAGAAAGTGAAGCAACACTCCATTCACTTCGCACAGTGAATTGAAGTGTTGGAACAGACTGCTTCTCTTTCAGAGAAACGCATGTGAGTTTCTGGTGAATGCTTGTAAGTAGCTTAAGGCACTTTCAAAGGACAGTGATTTTCTCTGAAAGGACAGCATTTTGAAGGTGAAGCAACACTCCATTCCCTTCGTGCAGTGAATTGAAGTGTTGGAACAGAGTGCTTCTCTTTCATATAAACGCATTAGTGTTTCTTGTGAATGCTTGCAAGTTGCTTAAGGCACTTTCAAAGGAAAGTGATTTTCTCTGAAAGGACATAATTAAGAAAGTGAAGCAACACTCCATTCACTTCGCACAGTGAATTGAAGTGTTGGAACAGACTGCTTCTCTTTCAGAGAAATGCATGTTAGTTTCTGTTGAATGCTTGTAAGTAGCTTAAGGCACTTTCAAAGGAAAGTGATTTTCTCTGAAAGGACAGCATTTAGAAAGTGATGCAACACTCCATTCACTTCGCACAGTGAATTGAAGTGTTGGAACAGTCTGCTTCTCTTTCAGAGAAACGCATGTGAGTTTCTTCCTAATGCTTGCAAGTAGCTTAAGGCACTTTCAAAGGAAAGTGATTTTCTCTGAAAGGACAGCATTTAGAAAGTGAAGCAACACTCCATTCACTTCGCACAGTGAATTGAAGTGTTGGAACAGACTGCTTCTCTTTCAGAGAAACGCATGTGAGTTTCTGGTGAATGCTTGTAAGTAGCTTAAGGCACTTTCAAAGGAAAGTGATTTTCTCTGAAAGGACAGCATTTAGAAACTGAAGCAACACTCAATTCCCTTCGTGCAGTGAATTGAAGTGTTGGAACAGAGTGCTTCTCTTTCATAGAAACGCATTAGTGTTTCTTGTGAATGCTTGCAAATTGCTTAAGGCACTTTCAAAGGAAAGTGATTTTCTCTGAAAGGACAGCATTTAGAAACTGAAGCATAACTCCATTCACTTCGCACAGTGAATTGAAGTGTTGGAACACACTGCTTCTCTTTAAGAGAAATGCATTTGAGTTTTTTGTGAATGCTTGAAAGTAGTTTAAGGCACTTTCAAAGGAAAGTGATTTTCTCTGAAAGGACAGCATTTAGAAAGTGAAGCAACACTCCATTCACTTCGCACAGTGAATTGAAGTGTTGGAACTGACTGCTTCTCTTTCAGAGAAACGCATGTGAGTTTCTGGTGAATGCTTGTAAGTAGCTTAAGGCACTTTCAAAGGAAAGTGATTTTCTCTGAAAGGACAGCATTTAGAACGTGAGGCAACACTCTATTCACTTCACACAGTGAATTGAAGTGTTGGAACAGACTGCTTCTCTTTCAGAGAAATGCATGTGAGTTTCTTCCTAATGCTTGCAAGTAACTTAAGGCACTATCAAAGGAAAGTGATTTTCTCTGAAAGGACAGCATTTAGAAAGTGAAGCAACACTCCATTCACTTCGCACAGTGAATTGAAGTGTTGGAACAGACTGCTTCTCTTTCAGAGAAACACATGTGAGTTTCTTCCTAATGCTTGCAAGTAGCTTAAGGCACTTTCAAAGGAAAGTGATTTTCTCTGAAAGGACAGCATTTAGAAAGTGAAGCAACTCTCCATTCACTTCGCACAGTGAAATGAAGTGTTGGAACAGACTGCTTCTCTTTAAGAGAAATTCATGTGAGTTTAAGTTGAATGCTTGTAAGTAGCTTAAGGCACTTTCAAATGAAAGTGATTTTCTCTGAAAGGACAGCATTTAGAAAGTGAAGCAACACTCCATTCACTTCGCAGAGTGAATTGAAGTTTTGGAACAGACTGCTTCTCTTTCAGAGAAACGCATGTGAGTTTCTGGTGAATGCTTGTAAGTAGCTTAAGGCACTTTCAAAGGAAAGTGATTTTCTCTGAAAGGACAGCATTTAGAAAGTGAAGCAACACTACATTCACTTCGCACAGTGAATTGAAGTGTTGGAACAGACTGCTTCTCTTTCAGAGAAACGCATGTGAGTTTCTGGTGAATGCTTGTAAGTAGCTTAAGGCACTTTCAAAGGAAAGTGATTTTCTCTGAAAGGACAGCATTTAAAAAGTGAAGCAACACTCCATTCACTTCGCACAGTGAATTGAAGTGTTGGAACAGACTGCTTCTCTTTCAGAGAAACGCATGTGAGTTTCTGGTGAATGCTTGTAAGTAGTTTAAGGCACTTTCAAAGGAAAGTGATTTTCTCTGAAAGGACAGCATTTAGAAAGTGAAGCAACACTCCATTCACTTCGCACAGTGAATTGAAGTGTTGGAACAGACTGCTTCTCTTTCAGAGAAACGCATGTGAGTTTCTGGTGAATGCTTGTAAGTAGCTTAAGGCACTTTCAAAGGACAGTGATTTTCTCTGAAAGGACAGCATTTTGAAGGTGAAGCAACACTCCATTCCCTTCGTGCAGTGAATTGAAGTGTTGGAACAGAGTGCTTCTCTTTCATATAAACGCATTAGTGTTTCTTGTGAATGCTTGCAAGTTGCTTAAGGCACTTTCAAAGGAAAGTGATTTTCTCTGAAAGGACATAATTAAGAAAGTGAAGCAACACTCCATTCACTTCGCACAGTGAATTGAAGTGTTGGAACAGACTGCTTCTCTTTCAGAGAAATGCATGTTAGTTTCTGTTGAATGCTTGTAAGTAGCTTAAGGCACTTTCAAAGGAAAGTGATTTTCTCTGAAAGGACAGCATTTAGAAAGTGATGCAACACTCCATTCACTTCGCACAGTGAATTGAAGTGTTGGAACAGTCTGCTTCTCTTTCAGAGAAACGCATGTGAGTTTCTTCCTAATGCTTGCAAGTAGCTTAAGGCACTTTCAAAGGAAAGTGATTTTCTCTGAAAGGACAGCATTTAGAAAGTGAAGCAACACTCCATTCACTTCGCACAGTGAATTGAAGTGTTGGAACAGACTGCTTCTCTTTCAGAGAAACGCATGTGAGTTTCTGGTGAATGCTTGTAAGTAGCTTAAGGCACTTTCAAAGGAAAGTGATTTTCTCTGAAAGGACAGCATTTAGAAACTGAAGCAACACTCAATTCCCTTCGTGCAGTGAATTGAAGTGTTGGAACAGAGTGCTTCTCTTTCATAGAAACGCATTAGTGTTTCTTGTGAATGCTTGCAAATTGCTTAAGGCACTTTCAAAGGAAAGTGATTTTCTCTGAAAGGACAGCATTTAGAAACTGAAGCATAACTCCATTCACTTCGCACAGTGAATTGAAGTGTTGGAACACACTGCTTCTCTTTAAGAGAAATGCATTTGAGTTTTTTGTGAATGCTTGAAAGTAGTTTAAGGCACTTTCAAAGGAAAGTGATTTTCTCTGAAAGGACAGCATTTAGAAAGTGAAGCAACACTCCATTCACTTCGCACAGTGAATTGAAGTGTTGGAACTGACTGCTTCTCTTTCAGAGAAACGCATGTGAGTTTCTGGTGAATGCTTGTAAGTAGCTTAAGGCACTTTCAAAGGAAAGTGATTTTCTCTGAAAGGACAGCATTTAGAACGTGAGGCAACACTCTATTCACTTCACACAGTGAATTGAAGTGTTGGAACAGACTGCTTCTCTTTCAGAGAAATGCATGTGAGTTTCTTCCTAATGCTTGCAAGTAACTTAAGGCACTATCAAAGGAAAGTGATTTTCTCTGAAAGGACAGCATTTAGAAAGTGAAGCAACACTCCATTCACTTCGCACAGTGAATTGAAGTGTTGGAACAGACTGCTTCTCTTTCAGAGAAACACATGTGAGTTTCTTCCTAATGCTTGCAAGTAGCTTAAGGCACTTTCAAAGGAAAGTGATTTTCTCTGAAAGGACAGCATTTAGAAAGTGAAGCAACTCTCCATTCACTTCGCACAGTGAAATGAAGTGTTGGAACAGACTGCTTCTCTTTAAGAGAAATTCATGTGAGTTTAAGTTGAATGCTTGTAAGTAGCTTAAGGCACTTTCAAAGGAAAGTGATTTTCTCTGAAAGGACAGCATTTAGAAAGTGAAGCAACACTCCATTCACTTCGCAGAGTGAATTGAAGTTTTGGAACAGACTGCTTCTCTTTCAGAGAAACGCATGTGAGTTTCTGGTGAATGCTTGTAAGTAGCTTAAGGCACTTTCAAAGGAAAGTGATTTTCTCTGAAAGGACAGCATTTAGAAAGTGAAGCAACATTACATTCACTTCGCACAGTGAATTGAAGTGTTGGAACAGACTGCTTCTCTTTCAGAGAAACGCATGTGAGTTTCTGGTGAATGCTTGTAAGTAGCTTAAGGCACTTTCAAAGGAAAGTGATTTTCTCTGAAAGGACAGCATTTAAAAAGTGAAGCAACACTCCATTCACTTCGCACAGTGAATTGAAGTGTTGGAACAGACTGCTTCTCTTTCAGAGAAACGCATGTGAGTTTCTGGTGAATGCTTGTAAGTAGTTTAAGGCACTTTCAAAGGAAAGTGATTTTCTCTGAAAGGACAGCATTTAGAAAGTGAAGCAACACTCCATTCACTTCGCACAGTGAATTGAAGTGTTGGAACAGACTGCTTCTCTTTCAGAGAAACGCATGTGAGTTTCTGTTGAATGCTTGTAAGTAGCTTAAGGCACTTTCAAAGGAAAGTGATTTTCTCTGAAAGGACAGCATTTAGAAAGTGAAGCAACACTCCATTCACTTCGCACATTGAATTGAAGTGTTGGAACAGACTGCTTCTCTTTCAGAGAAACGCATGTGAGTTTCTGGTGAATGCTTGTAAGGAGCTTAAGGCACTTTCAAAGAAAAGTGATTTTCTCTGAAAGTACAGCATTTAGAAAGTGAGGCAACACTCCATTCACTTCACACAGTGAATTGAAGTGTTGGAACAGACTGCTTCTCTTTCAGAGAAACGCATGTGAGTTTCTTCCTAATGCTTGCAAGTAGCTTAAGGCACTTTCAAAGGAAAGTGATTTTCTCTGAAAGGACAGCATTTAGAAAGTGAAGCAACACTCCATTCACTTCGCACAGTGAATTGAAGTGTTGGAACAGTCTGCTTCTCTTTCAGAGAAACGCATGTGAGTTTCTTCCTAATGCTTGTAAGTAGCTTAAGGCACTTTCAAAGGAAAGTGATTTTCTCTGAAAGGACAGCATTTAGAAAGTGAAGCAACACTCCATTCACTTCGCACAGTGAATTGAAGTGTTGGAACAGACTGCTTCTCTTTCAGAGAAACGCATGTGAGTTTCCGGTGAATGCTTGTAAGTAGCTTAAGGCACTTTCTAAGGAAAGTGATTTTCTCTGAAAGGACAGCATTTAGAAAGTGAAGCAACACTCCATTCACTTCGCACAAAGAATTGAAGTGTTGCAACAGACTGCTTCTCTTTCAGAGAAACGCATGTGAGTTTCTTCCTAATGCTTGCAAGTAGCTTAAGGCACTATCAAAGGAAAGTGATTTTCTCTGAAAGGACAGCATTTAGAAAGTGAAGCAACACTGAATTCATTTCGCACAGTGAATTGAAGTGTTGGAACAGACTGCTTCTCTTTCAGAGAAACGCATGTGAGTTTTTTATGAATGCTTGAAAGTAGTTAAAGGCACTTTCAAAGGAAAGTGATTTTCTCTGAAAGGACAGCATTTAGAAAGTGAGGCAACACTCCATTCACTTCACACAGTGACTTGAGGTGTTGGAACAGACTGCTTCTCTTTCAGAGAAATGCATGTGAGTTTCTTCCTAATGCTTGCAAGTAGCTTAAGGCACTTTCAAAGGAAAGTGATTTTCTCTGAAAGGACAGCATTTAGAAAGTGAAGCAACACTCCATTCACTTCGCAAAGTGAATTGAAGTGTTGGAACAGTCTGCTCCTCTTTCAGAGAAACGCATGTTTGTTTCTTCCTAATGCTTGCAAGTAGCTTAAGGCACTTTCAAAGGAAAGTGATTTTCTCTGAAAGGACAGCATTTAGAAAGTGAGGCAACACTCCATTCACTCCGCACAGTGAACTGAAGTGTTGGAACAGACTGCTTCTCTTTCAGAGAAACGCATGTGAGTTTCCGGTGAATGCTTGTAAGTAGCTTAAGGCACTTTCAAAGGAAAGTGATTTTCTCTGAAAGAACAGCATTTAGAAAGTGAAGCAACACTCCATTCACTTCGCACAGTGAATTGAACTGTTGGAACAGACTGCTTCTCTTTCAGAGAAATGCATGTGAGTTTAAGTTGAATGCTTGTAAGAAGCTTAAGGCACTTTCAAAGAAAAGTGATTTTCTCTGAAAGGACAGCATTTAGAAAGTGAAGCAACACTCCATTCACTTCGCACAGTGAATTGAAGTATTGGAACAGACTGCTTCTCTTTCAGAGAAACGGATGTGAGTTTCTGGTGAATGCTTGTAAGTAGCTTAAGGCACTTTCAAAGGACAGTGATTTTCTCTGAAAGGACAGCATTTAGAAAGTGAAGCAACACTCCATTCACTTCGCACAGTGAATTGAAGTGTTGTAACAGACTGCTTCTCTTTCATATAAACGCATTAGTGTTTCTTGTGAATGCTTGCAAGTTGCTTAAGGCACTTTCAAAGGAAAGTGATTTTCTCTGAAAGGACATAATTTAGAAAGTGAAGCAACACTCCATTCACTTCGCACAGTGAATTGAAGTGTTGGAACAGACTGCTTCTCTTTCAGAGAAATGCATGTGAGTGTCTGTTGAATGCTTGTAAGTAGCTTAAGGCACTTTCAAAGGAAAGTGATTTTCTCTGAAAGGACAGCATTTAGAAAGTGAAGCAACACTCCATTCACTTCGCACAGTGAATTGAAGTGTTGGAACAAACTGCTTCTCTTTCAGAGAAACGCATGTGAGTTTCTGGTGAATGCTTGTAAGTAGCTTAAGGCACTTTCAAAGGAAAGTGATTTTCTCTGAAAGGACAGCATTTAGAAAGTGAGGCAACACTCCATTCACTTCACACAGTGAATTGAAGTGTTGGAACAGACTGCTTCTCTTTCAGAGAAACGCATGTGAATTTCTTCCTAATGCTTGCAAGTAGCTTAAGGCACTTTCAAAGGAAAGTGATTTTCTCTGAAAGGACAGCATTTAGAAAGTGAAGCAACACTCCATTCACTTTGCACAAGGAATTGAAGTGTTGGAACAGTCTGCTTCTCTTTCAGAGAAACGCATGTGAGTTTCTTCCTAATGCTTGCAAGTAGCTTAAGGCACTTTCAAAGGAAAGTGATTTTCTCTGAAAGGACAGCATTTAGAAAGTGAAGCAACACTCCATTCACTTCGCACAGTGAATTGAATTGTTGGAACAGACTGCTTTTCTTTCAGAGAAATGCATGTGAGTTTCTTCCTAATGCTTGCAAGTAGCTTAAGGCACTATCAAAGGAAAGTGATTTTCTCTGAAAGGACAGCATTTAGAAAGTGAAGCAACACTCCATTCACTTCGCACAGTGAATTGAAGTGTTGGAACAGACTGCTTCTCTTTCAGAGCAACGCATGTGAGTTTCTGGTGAATGCTTATAAGTAGCTTAAATCACTTTCAAAGGACAGTGATTTTCTCTGAAAGAACAGCATTTAGAAAGTGAAGCAACACTCCATTCCCTTCGTGCAGTGAATTGAAGTGTTGGAACAGAGTGCTTCTCTTTCATATAAACGCATTAGTGTTTCTTGTGAATGCTTGCAAGTTGCTTAAGGCACTTTCAAAGGAAAGTGATTTTCTCTGAAAGGACATAATTTAGAAAGTGAAGCAACACTCCATTCACTTCGCACAGTGAATTGAAGTGTTGGAACAGACTGCTTCTCTTTCAGAGAAATGCATGTGAGTTTCTGTTGAATGCTTGTAAGTAGCTTAAGGCACTTTCAAAGGAAAGTGATTTTCTCTGAAAGGACAGCATTTAGAAAGTGAAGCAACACTCCATTCACTTCGCACATTGAATTGAAGTGTTGGAACAGACTGCTTCTCTTTCAGAGAAACGCATGTGAGTTTCTGGTGAATGCTTGTAAGTAGCTTAAGGCACTTTCAAAGGAAAGTGATTTTCTCTGAAAGGACAGCATTTAGAAAGTGAGGCAACACTCCATTCACTTCACACAGTGTATTGAAGTGTTGGAACAGACTGCTTCTCTTTCAGAGAAACGCATGTGAGTTTCTTCCTAATGCTTGCAAGTAGCTTAAGGCACTTTCAAAGGAAAGTGATTTTCTCTGAAAGGACAGCATTTAGAAAGTGAAGTAACACCCCATTCACTTCGCACAGTGAATTGAAGTGTTGGAACAGTCTGCTTTTCTTTCAGAGAAACGCATGTGAGTTTCTTCCTAATGCTTGCAAGTAGCTTAAGGCACTTTCAAAGGAAAGTGATTTTCTCTGAAAGGACAGCATTTAGAAAGTGAAGCAACACTCCATTCACTTCGCACAGTGAATTGAAGTGTTGGAACAGACTGCTTCTCTTTCAGAGAAACGCATGTGAGTTTCCGGTGAATGCTTGTAAGTAGCTTAAGGCACTTTCAAAGGAAAGTGATTTTCTCTGAAAGGACAGCATTTAGAAAGTGAAGCAACACTCCATTCACTTCGCACAGTGAACTGAAGTATTGGAACAGACTGCTTCTCTTTCAGAGAAATGCATGTGAGTTTAAGTTGAATGCTTGTAAGTAGCTTAAGGCACTATCAAAGGAAAGTGATTTTCTCTGAAAGGACAGCATTTAGAAAGTGAAGCAACACTCCATTCACTTCGCACAGTGAATTGAAGTGTTGGAACACACTGCTTCTGTTTCAGAGAAACGTATGTGAGTTTCTTGTGAATGCTTGCAAGTTGCTTAAGGCACTTTCAAAGGAAAGTGATTTTCTCTGAAAGGACAGCATGTAGAAAGTGAAGCAACACTCCGTTCACTTCGCACAGTGAATTGAAGTGTTGGAACAGACTGCTTCTCTTTCAGAGAAACGCATGTGAGTTTCTGGTGAATGCTTGTAAGTAGCTTAAGGCACTTTCAAAGGACAGTGATTTTCTCTGAAAGGACAGCATTTTGAAGGTGAAGCAACACTCCATTCCCTTCGTGCAGTGAATTGAAGTGTTGGAACAGAGTGCTTCTCTTTCATATAAACGCATTAGTGTTTCTTGTGAATGCTTGCAAGTTGCTTAAGGCACTTTCAAAGGAAAGTGATTTTCTCTGAAAGGACATAATTAAGAAAGTGAAGCAACACTCCATTCACTTCGCACAGTGAATTGACGTGTTGGAACAGACTGCTTCTCTTTCAGAGAAATGCATGTTAGTTTCTGTTGAATGCTTGTAAGTAGCTTAAGGCACTTTCAAAGGAAAGTGATTTTCTCTGAAAGGACAGCATTTAGAAACTGAAGCATAACTCCATTCACTTCACACAGTGAATTGAAGTGTTGGAACACACTGCTTCTCTTTAAGAGAAATGCATTTGAGTTTTTTGTGAATGCTTGAAAGTAGTTTAAGGCACTTTCAAAGGAAAGTGATTTTCTCTGAAAGGACAGCATTTAGAAAGTGAAGCAACACTCCATTCACTTCGCACAGTGAATTGAAGTGTTGGAACTGACTGCTTCTCTTTCAGAGAAACGCATGTGAGTTTCTGGTGAATGCTTGTAAGTAGCTTAAGGCACTTTCAAAGGAAAGTGATTTTCTCTGAAAGGACAGCATTTAGAACGTGAGGCAACACTCTATTCACTTCACACAGTGAATTGAAGTGTTGGAACAGACTGCTTCTCTTTCAGAGAAATGCATGTGAGTTTCTTCCTAATGCTTGCAAGTAACTTAAGGCACTATCAAAGGAAAGTGATTTTCTCTGAAAGGACAGCATTTAGAAAGTGAAGCAACACTCCATTCACTTCGCACAGTGAATTGAAGTCTTGGAACAGAGTGCTTCTCTTTCAGAGAAACACATGTGAGTTTCTTCCTAATGCTTGCAAGTAGCTTAAGGCACTTTCAAAGGAAAGTGATTTTCTCTGAAAGGACAGCATTTAGAAAGTGAAGCAACTCTCCATTCACTTCGCACAGTGAAATGAAGTGTTGGAACAGACTGCTTCTCTTTAAGAGAAATTCATGTGAGTTTAAGTTGAATGCTTGTAAGTTGCTTAAGGCACTTTCAAAGGAAAGTGATTTTCTCTGAAAGGACAGCATTTAGAAAGTGAAGCAACACTCCATTCACTTCGCAGAGTGAATTGAAGTTTTGGAACAGACTGCTTCTCTTTCAGAGAAACGCATGTGAGTTTCTTTTGAATGCTTGTAAGTAGCTTAAGGCACTTTCAAAGGAAAGTGATTTTCTCTGAAAGGACAGCATTTAGAAAGTGAAGCAACACTACATTCACTTCGCACAGTGAATTGAAGTGTTGGAACAGACTGCTTCTCTTTCAGAGAAACGCATGTGAGTTTCTGGTGAATGCTTGTAAGTAGCTTAAGGCACTTTCAAAGGAAAGTGATTTTCTCTGAAAGGACAGCATTTAAAAAGTGAAGCAACACTCCATTCACTTCGCACAGTGAATTGAAGTGTTGGAACAGACTGCTTCTCTTTCAGAGAAACGCATGTGAGTTTCTGGTGAATGCTTGTAAGTAGTTTAAGGCACTTTCAAAGGAAAGTGATTTTCTCTGAAAGGACAGCATTTAGAAAGTGAAGCAACACTCCATTCACTTCGCACAGTGAATTGAAGTGTTGGAACAGACTGCTTCTCTTTCAGAGAAACGCATGTGAGTTTCTGGTGAATGCTTGTAAGTAGCTTAAGGCACTTTCAAAGGACAGTGATTTTCTCTGAAAGGACAGCATTTTGAAGGTGAAGCAACACTCCATTCCCTTCGTGCAGTGAATTGAAGTGTTGGAACAGAGTGCTTCTCTTTCATATAAACGCATTAGTGTTTCTTGTGAATGCTTGCAAGTTGCTTAAGGCACTTTCAAAGGAAAGTGATTTTCTCTGAAAGGACATAATTAAGAAAGTGAAGCAACACTCCATTCACTTCGCACAGTGAATTGAAGTGTTGGAACAGACTGCTTCTCTTTCAGAGAAATGCATGTTAGTTTCTGTTGAATGCTTGTAAGTAGCTTAAGGCACTTTCAAAGGAAAGTGATTTTCTCTGAAAGGACAGCATTTAGAAAGTGATGCAACACTCCATTCACTTCGCACAGTGAATTGAAGTGTTGGAACAGTCTGCTTCTCTTTCAGAGAAACGCATGTGAGTTTCTTCCTAATGCTTGCAAGTAGCTTAAGGCACTTTCAAAGGAAAGTGATTTTCTCTGAAAGGACAGCATTTAGAAAGTGAAGCAACACTCCATTCACTTCGCACAGTGAATTGAAGTGTTGGAACAGACTGCTTCTCTTTCAGAGAAACGCATGTGAGTTTCTGTTGAATGCTTGTAAGTAGCTTAAGGCACTTTCAAAGGAAAGTGATTTTCTCTGAAAGGACAGCATTTAGAAAGTGAAGCAACACTCCATTCACTTCGCACATTGAATTGAAGTGTTGGAACAGACTGCTTCTCTTTCAGAGAAACGCATGTGAGTTTCTGGTGAATGGTTGTAAGGAGCTTAAGGCACTTTCAAAGAAAAGTGATTTTCTCTGAAAGTACAGCATTTAGAAAGTGAGGCAACACTCCATTCACTTCACACAGTGAATTGAAGTGTTGGAACAGACTGCTTCTCTTTCAGAGAAACGCATGTGAGTTTCTTCCTAATGCTTGCAAGTAGCTTAAGGCACTTTCAAAGGAAAGTGATTTTCTCTGAAAGGACAGCATTTAGAAAGTGAAGCAACACTCCTTTCACTTCGCACAGTGAATTGAAGTGTTGGAACAGTCTGCTTCTCTTTCAGAGAAACGCATGTGAGTTTCTTCCTAATGCTTGTAAGTAGCTTAAGGCACTTTCAAAGGAAAGTGATTTTCTCTGAAAGGACAGCATTTAGAAAGTGAAGCAACACTCCATTCACTTCGCACAGTGAATTGAAGTGTTGGAACAGACTGCTTCTCTTTCAGAGAAACGCATGTGAGTTTCCGGTGAATGCTTGTAAGTAGCTTAAGGCACTTTCTAAGGAAAGTGATTTTCTCTGAAAGGACAGCATTTAGAAAGTGAAGCAACACTCCATTCACTTCGCACAAAGAATTGAAGTGTTGCAACAGACTGCTTCTCTTTCAGAGAAACGCATGTGAGTTTCTTCCTAATGCTTGCAAGTAGCTTAAGGCACTATCAAAGGAAAGTGATTTTCTCTGAAAGGACAGCATTTAGAAAGTGAAGCAACACTGAATTCATTTCGCACAGTGAATTGAAGTGTTGGAACAGACTGCTTCTCTTTCAGAGAAACGCATGTGAGTTTTTTATGAATGCTTGAAAGTAGTTAAAGGCACTTTCAAAGGAAAGTGATTTTCTCTGAAAGGACAGCATTTAGAAAGTGAGGCAACACTCCATTCACTTCACACAGTGACTTGAGGTGTTGGAACAGTCTGCTCCTCTTTCAGAGAAACGCATGTTTGTTTCTTCCTAATGCTTGCAAGTAGCTTAAGGCACTTTCAAAGGAAAGTGATTTTCTCTGAAAGGACAGCATTTAGAAAGTGAGGCAACACTCCATTCACTCCGCACAGTGAACTGAAGTGTTGGAACAGACTGCTTCTCTTTCAGAGAAACGCATGTGAGTTTCCGGTGAATGCTTGTAAGTAGCTTAAGGCACTTTCAAAGGAAAGTGATTTTCTCTGAAAGAACAGCATTTAGAAAGTGAAGCAACACTCCATTCACTTCGCACAGTGAATTGAACTGTTGGAACAGACTGCTTCTCTTTCAGAGAAATGCATGTGAGTTTAAGTTGAATGCTTGTAAGAAGCTTAAGGCACTTTCAAAGAAAAGTGATTTTCTCTGAAAGGACAGCATTTAGAAAGTGAAGCAACACTCCATTCACTTCGCACAGTGAATTGAAGTATTGGAACAGACTGCTTCTCTTTCAGAGAAACGGATGTGAGTTTCTGGTGAATGCTTGTAAGTAGCTTAAGGCACTTTCAAAGGACAGTGATTTTCTCTGAAAGGACAGCATTTAGAAAGTGAAGCAACACTCCATTCACTTCGCACAGTGAATTGAAGTGTTGTAACAGACTGCTTCTCTTTCATATAAACGCATTAGTGTTTCTTGTGAATGCTTGCAAGTTGCTTAAGGCACTTTCAAAGGAAAGTGATTTTCTCTGAAAGGACATAATTTAGAAAGTGAAGCAACACTCCATTCACTTCGCACAGTGAATTGAAGTGTTGGAACAGACTGCTTCTCTTTCAGAGAAATGCATGTGAGTGTCTGTTGAATGCTTGTAAGTAGCTTAAGGCACTTTCAAAGGAAAGTGATTTTCTCTGAAAGGACAGCATTTAGAAAGTGAAGCAACACTCCATTCACTTCGCACAGTGAATTGAAGTGTTGGAACAAACTGCTTCTCTTTCAGAGAAACGCATGTGAGTTTCTGGTGAATGCTTGTAAGTAGCTTAAGGCACTTTCAAAGGAAAGTGATTTTCTCTGAAAGGACAGCATTTAGAAAGTGAGGCAACACTCCATTCACTTCACACAGTGAATTGAAGTGTTGGAACAGACTGCTTCTCTTTCAGAGAAACGCATGTGAATTTCTTCCTAATGCTTGCAAGTAGCTTAAGGCACTTTCAAAGGAAAGTGATTTTCTCTGAAAGGACAGCATTTAGAAAGTGAAGCAACACTCCATTCACTTCGCACAAGGAATTGAAGTGTTGGAACAGTCTGCTTCTCTTTCAGAGAAACGCATGTGAGTTTCTTCCTAATGCTTGCAAGTAGCTTAAGGCACTTTCAAAGGAAAGTGATTTTCTCTGAAAGGACAGCATTTAGAAAGTGAAGCAACACTCCATTCACTTCGCACAGTGAATTGAAGTGTTGGAACAGACTGCTTTTCTTTCAGAGAAATGCATGTGAGTTTCTTCCTAATGCTTGCAAGTAGCTTAAGGCACTATCAAAGGAAAGTGATTTTCTCTGAAAGGACAGCATTTAGAAAGTGAAGCAACACTCCATTCACTTCGCACAGTGAATTGAAGTGTTGGAACAGACTGCTTCTCTTTCAGAGCAACGCATGTGAGTTTCTGGTGAATGCTTATAAGTAGCTTAAATCACTTTCAAAGGACAGTGATTTTCTCTGAAAGAACAGCATTTAGAAAGTGAAGCAACACTCCATTCCCTTCGTGCAGTGAATTGAAGTGTTGGAACAGAGTGCTTCTCTTTCATATAAACGCATTAGTGTTTCTTGTGAATGCTTGCAAGTTGCTTAAGGCACTTTCAAAGGAAAGTGATTTTCTCTGAAAGGACATAATTTAGAAAGTGAAGCAACACTCCATTCACTTCGCACAGTGAATTGAAGTGTTGGAACAGACTGCTTCTCTTTCAGAGAAATGCATGTGAGTTTCTGTTGAATGCTTGTAAGTAGCTTAAGGCACTTTCAAAGGAAAGTGATTTTCTCTGAAAGGACAGCATTTAGAAAGTGAAGCAACACTCCATTCACTTCGCACATTGAATTGAAGTGTTGGAACAGACTGCTTCTCTTTCAGAGAAACGCATGTGAGTTTCTGGTGAATGCTTGTAAGTAGCTTAAGGCACTTTCAAAGGAAAGTGATTTTCTCTGAAAGGACAGCATTTAGAAAGTGAGGCAACACTCCATTCACTTCACACAGTGTATTGAAGTGTTGGAACAGACTGCTTCTCTTTCAGAGAAACGCATGTGAGTTTCTTCCTAATGCTTGCAAGTAGCTTAAGGCACTTTCAAAGGAAAGTGATTTTCTCTGAAAGGACAGCATTTAGAAAGTGAAGTAACACCCCATTCACTTCGCACAGTGAATTGAAGTGTTGGAACAGTCTGCTTTTCTTTCAGAGAAACGCATGTGAGTTTCTTCCTAATGCTTGCAAGTAGCTTAAGGCACTTTCAAAGGAAAGTGATTTTCTCTGAAAGGACAGCATTTAGAAAGTGAAGCAACACTCCATTCACTTCGCACAGTGAATTGAAGTGTTGGAACAGACTGCTTCTCTTTCAGAGAAACGCATGTGAGTTTCCGGTGAATGCTTGTAAGTAGCTTAAGGCACTTTCAAAGGAAAGTGATTTTCTCTGAAAGGACAGCATTTAGAAAGTGAAGCAACACTCCATTCACTTCGCACAGTGAACTGAAGTATTGGAACAGACTGCTTCTCTTTCAGAGAAATGCATGTGAGTTTAAGTTGAATGCTTGTAAGTAGCTTAAGGCACTATCAAAGGAAAGTGATTTTCTCTGAAAGGACAGCATTTAGAAAGTGAAGCAACACTCCATTCACTTCGCACAGTGAATTGAAGTGTTGGAACACACTGCTTCTGTTTCAGAGAAACGTATGTGAGTTTCTTGTGAATGCTTGCAAGTTGCTTAAGGCACTTTCAAAGGAAAGTGATTTTCTCTGAAAGGACAGCATGTAGAAAGTGAAGCAACACTCCGTTCACTTCGCACAGTGAATTGAAGTGTTGGAACAGACTGCTTCTCTTTCAGAGAAACGCATGTGAGTTTCTGGTGAATGCTTGTAAGTAGCTTAAGGCACTTTCAAAGGACAGTGATTTTCTCTGAAAGGACAGCATTTTGAAGGTGAAGCAACACTCCATTCCCTTCGTGCAGTGAATTGAAGTGTTGGAACAGAGTGCTTCTCTTTCATATAAACGCATTAGTGTTTCTTGTGAATGCTTGCAAGTTGCTTAAGGCACTTTCAAAGGAAAGTGATTTTCTCTGAAAGGACATAATTAAGAAAGTGAAGCAACACTCCATTCACTTCGCACAGTGAATTGAAGTGTTGGAACAGACTGCTTCTCTTTCAGAGAAATGCATGTTAGTTTCTGTTGAATGCTTGTAAGTAGCTTAAGGCACTTTCAAAGGAAAGTGATTTTCTCTGAAAGGACAGCATTTAGAAAGTGATGCAACACTCCATTCACTTCGCACAGTGAATTGAAGTGTTGGAACAGTCTGCTTCTCTTTAAGAGAAACGCATGTGAGTTTCTTCCTAATGCTTGCAAGTAGCTTAAGGCACTTTCAAAGGAAAGTGATTTTCTCTGAAAGGACAGCATTTAGAAAGTGAAGCAACACTCCATTCACTTCGCACAGTGAATTGAAGTGTTGGAACAGACTGCTTCTCTTTCAGAGAAACGCATGTGAGTTTCTGGTGAATGCTTGTAAGTAGCTTAAGGCACTTTCAAAGGAAAGTGATTTTCTCTGAAAGGACAGCATTTAGAAACTGAAGCAACACTCAATTCCCTTCGTGCAGTGAATTGAAGTGTTGGAACATAGTGCTTCTCTTTCATAGAAACGCATTAGTGTTTCTTGTGAATGCTTGCAAATTACTTAAGGCACTTTCAAAGGAAAGTGATTTTCTCTGAAAGGACAGCATTTAGAAACTGAAGCATAACTCCATTCACTTCACACAGTGAATTGAAGTGTTGGAACACACTGCTTCTCTTTAAGAGAAATGCATTTGAGTTTTTTGTGAATGCTTGAAAGTAGTTTAAGGCACTTTCAAAGGAAAGTGATTTTCTCTGAAAGGACAGCATTTAGAAAGTGAAGCAACACTCCATTCACTTCGCACAATGAATTGAAGTGTTGGAACTGACTGCTTCTCTTTCAGAGAAACGCATGTGAGTTTCTGGTGAATGCTTGTAAGTAGCTTAAGGCACTTTCAAAGGAAAGTGATTTTCTCTGAAAGGACAGCATTTAGAACGTGAGGCAACACTCTATTCACTTCACACAGTGAATTGAAGTGTTGGAACAGACTGCTTCTCTTTCAGAGAAATGCATGTGAGTTTCTTCCTAATGCTTGCAAGTAACTTAAGGCACTATCAAAGGAAAGTGATTTTCTCTGAAAGGACAGCATTTAGAAAGTGAAGCAACACTCCATTCACTTCGCACAGTGAATTGAAGTGTTGGAACAGAGTGCTTCTCTTTCAGAGAAACACATGTGAGTTTCTTCCTAATGCTTGCAAGTAGCTTAAGGCACTTTCAAAGGAAAGTGATTTTCTCTGAAAGGACAGCATTTAGAAAGTGAAGCAACTCTCCATTCACTTCGCACAGTGAAATGAAGTGTTGGAACAGACTGCTTCTCTTTAAGAGAAATTCATGTGAGTTTAAGTTGAATGCTTGTAAGTTGCTTAAGGCACTTTCAAAGGAAAGTGATTTTCTCTGAAAGGACAGCATTTAGAAAGTGAAGCAACACTCCATTCACTTCGCAGAGTGAATTGAAGTTTTGGAACAGACTGCTTCTCTTTCAGAGAAACGCATGTGAGTTTCTTTTGAATGCTTGTAAGTAGCTTAAGGCACTTTCAAAGGAAAGTGATTTTCTCTGAAAGGACAGCATTTAGAAAGTGAAGCAACACTACATTCACTTCGCACAGTGAATTGAAGTGTTGGAACAGACTGCTTCTCTTTCAGAGAAACGCATGTGAGTTTCTGGTGAATGCTTGTAAGTAGCTTAAGGCACTTTCAAAGGAAAGTGATTTTCTCTGAAAGGACAGCATTTAAAAAGTGAAGCAACACTCCATTCACTTCGCACAGTGAATTGAAGTGTTGGAACAGACTGCTTCTCTTTCAGAGAAACGCATGTGAGTTTCTGGTGAATGCTTGTAAGTAGTTTAAGGCACTTTCAAAGGAAAGTGATTTTCTCTGAAAGGACAGCATTTAGAAAGTGAAGCAACACTCCATTCACTTCGCACAGTGAATTGAAGTGTTGGAACAGACTGCTTCTCTTTCAGAGAAACGCATGTGAGTTTCTGGTGAATGCTTGTAAGTAGCTTAAGGCACTTTCAAAGGACAGTGATTTTCTCTGAAAGGACAGCATTTTGAAGGTGAAGCAACACTCCATTCCCTTCGTGCAGTGAATTGAAGTGTTGGAACAGAGTGCTTCTCTTTCATATAAACGCATTAGTGTTTCTTGTGAATGCTTGCAAGTTGCTTAAGGCACTTTCAAAGGAAAGTGATTTTCTCTGAAAGGACATAATTAAGAAAGTGAAGCAACACTCCATTCACTTCGCACAGTGAATTGAAGTGTTGGAACAGACTGCTTCTCTTTCAGAGAAATGCATGTTAGTTTCTGTTGAATGCTTGTAAGTAGCTTAAGGCACTTTCAAAGGAAAGTGATTTTCTCTGAAAGGACAGCATTTAGAAAGTGATGCAACACTCCATTCACTTCGCACAGTGAATTGAAGTGTTGGAACAGTCTGCTTCTCTTTCAGAGAAACGCATGTGAGTTTCTTCCTAATGCTTGCAAGTAGCTTAAGGCACTTTCAAAGGAAAGTGATTTTCTCTGAAAGGACAGCATTTAGAAAGTGAAGCAACACTCCATTCACTTCGCACAGTGAATTGAAGTGTTGGAACAGACTGCTTCTCTTTCAGAGAAACGCATGTGAGTTTCTGGTGAATGCTTGTAAGTAGCTTAAGGCACTTTCAAAGGAAAGTGATTTTCTCTGAAAGGACAGCATTTAGAAACTGAAGCAACACTCAATTCCCTTCGTGCAGTGAATTGAAGTGTTGGAACAGAGTGCTTGTCTTTCATAGAAACGCATTAGTGTTTCTTGTGAATGCTTGCAAATTGCTTAAGGCACTTTCAAAGGAAAGTGATTTTCTCTGAAAGGACAGCATTTAGAAACTGAAGCATAACTCCATTCACTTCGCACAGTGAATTGAAGTGTTGGAACACACTGCTTCTCTTTAAGAGAAATGCATTTGAGTTTTTTGTGAATGCTTGAAAGTAGTTTAAGGCACTTTCAAAGGAAAGTGATTTTCTCTGAAAGGACAGCATTTAGAAAGTGAAGCAACACTCCATTCACTTCGCACAGTGAATTGAAGTGTTGGAACTGACTGCTTCTCTTTCAGAGAAACGCATGTGAGTTTCTGGTGAATGCTTGTAAGTAGCTTAAGGCACTTTCAAAGGAAAGTGATTTTCTCTGAAAGGACAGCATTTAGAACGTGAGGCAACACTCTATTCACTTCACACAGTGAATTGAAGTGTTGGAACAGACTGCGTCTCTTTCAGAGAAATGCATGTGAGTTTCTTCCTAATGCTTGCAAGTAACTTAAGGCACTATCAAAGGAAAGTGATTTTCTCTGAAAGGACAGCATTTAGAAAGTGAAGCAACACTCCATTCACTTCGCACAGTGAATTGAAGTGTTGGAACAGACTGCTTCTCTTTCAGAGAAACACATGTGAGTTTCTTCCTAATGCTTGCAAGTAGCTTAAGGCACTTTCAAAGGAAAGTGATTTTCTCTGAAAGGACAGCATTTAGAAAGTGAAGCAACTCTCCATTCACTTCGCACAGTGAAATGAAGTGTTGGAACAGACTGCTTCTCTTTAAGAGAAATTCATGTGAGTTTAAGTTGAATGCTTGTAAGTTGCTTAAGGCACTTTCAAAGGAAAGTGATTTTCTCTGAAAGGACAGCATTTAGAAAGTGAAGCAACACTCCATTCACTTCGCAGAGTGAATTGAAGTTTTGGAACAGACTGCTTCTCTTTCAGAGAAACGCATGTGAGTTTCTGGTGAATGCTTGTAAGTAGCTTAAGGCACTTTCAAAGGAAAGTGATTTTCTCTGAAAGGACAGCATTTAGAAAGTGAAGCAACACTACATTCACTTCGCACAGTGAATTGAAGTGTTGGAACAGACTGCTTCTCTTTCAGAGAAACGCATGTGAGTTTCTGGTGAATGCTTGTAAGTAGCTTAAGGCACTTTCAAAGGAAAGTGATTTTCTCTGAAAGGACAGCATTTAAAAAGTGAAGCAACACTCCATTCACTTCGCACAGTGAATTGAAGTGTTGGAACAGACTGCTTCTCTTTCAGAGAAACGCATGTGAGTTTCTGGTGAATGCTTGTAAGTAGTTTAAGGCACTTTCAAAGGAAAGTGATTTTCTCTGAAAGGACAGCATTTAGAAAGTGAAGCAACACTCCATTCACTTCGCACAGTGAATTGAAGTGTTGGAACAGACTGCTTCTCTTTCAGAGAAACGCATGTGAGTTTCTGGTGAATGCTTGTAAGTAGCTTAAGGCACTTTCAAAGGACAGTGATTTTCTCTGAAAGGACAGCATTTTGAAGGTGAAGCAACACTCCATTCCCTTCGTGCAGTGAATTGAAGTGTTGGAACAGAGTGCTTCTCTTTCATATAAACGCATTAGTGTTTCTTGTGAATGCTTGCAAGTTGCTTAAGGCACTTTCAAAGGAAAGTGATTTTCTCTGAAAGGACATAATTAAGAAAGTGAAGCAACACTCCATTCACTTCGCACAGTGAATTGAAGTGTTGGAACAGACTGCTTCTCTTTCAGAGAAATGCATGTTAGTTTCTGTTGAATGCTTGTAAGTAGCTTAAGGCACTTTCAAAGGAAAGTGATTTTCTCTGAAAGGACAGCATTTAGAAAGTGATGCAACACTCCATTCACTTCGAACAGTGAATTGAAGTGTTGGAACAGTCTGCTTCTCTTTCAGAGAAACGCATGTGAGTTTCTTCCTAATGCTTGCAAGTAGCTTAAGGCACTTTCAAAGGAAAGTGATTTTCTCTGAAAGGACAGCATTTAGAAAGTGAAGCAACACTCCATTCACTTCGCACAGTGAATTGAAGTGTTGGAACAGACTGCTTCTCTTTCAGAGAAACGCATGTGAGTTTCTGGTGAATGCTTGTAAGTAGCTTAAGGCACTTTCAAAGGAAAGTGATTTTCTCTGAAAGGACAGCATTTAGAAACTGAAGCAACACTCAATTCCCTTCGTGCAGTGAATTGAAGTGTTGGAACAGAGTGCTTCTCTTTCATAGAAACGCATTAGTGTTTCTTGTGAATGCTTGCAAATTGCTTAAGGCACTTTCAAAGGAAAGTGATTTTCTCTGAAAGGACAGCATTTAGAAACTGAAGCATAACTCCATTCACTTCGCACAGTGAATTGAAGTGTTGGAACACACTGCTTCTCTTTAAGAGAAATGCATTTGAGTTTTTTGTGAATGCTTGAAAGTAGTTTAAGGCACTTTCAAAGGAAAGTGATTTTCTCTGAAAGGACAGCATTTAGAAAGTGAAGCAACACTCCATTCACTTCGCACAGTGAATTGAAGTGTTGGAACTGACTGCTTCTCTTTCAGAGAAACGCATGTGAGTTTCTGGTGAATGCTTGTAAGTAGCTTAAGGCACTTTCAAAGGAAAGTGATTTTCTCTGAAAGGACAGCATTTAGAACGTGAGGCAACACTCTACTCACTTCACACAGTGAATTGAAGTGTTGGAACAGACTGCGTCTCTTTCAGAGAAATGCATGTGAGTTTCTTCCTAATGCTTGCAAGTAACTTAAGGCACTATCAAAGGAAAGTGATTTTCTCTGAAAGGACAGCATTTAGAAAGTGAAGCAACACTCCATTCACTTCGCACAGTGAATTGAGGTGTTGGAACAGACTGCTTCTCTTTCAGAGAAACACATGTGAGTTTCTTCCTAATGCTTGCAAGTAGCTTAAGGCACTTTCAAAGGAAAGTGATTTTCTCTGAAAGGACAGCATTTAGAAAGTGAAGCAACTCTCCATTCACTTCGCACAGTGAAATGAAGTGTTGGAACAGACTGCTTCTCTTTAAGAGAAATTCATGTGAGTTTAAGTTGAATGCTTGTAAGTAGCTTAAGGCACTTTCAAAGGAAAGTGATTTTCTCTGAAAGGACAGCATTTAGAAAGTGAAGCAACACTCCATTCACTTCGCAGAGTGAATTGAAGTTTTGGAACAGACTGCTTCTCTTTCAGAGAAACGCATGTGAGTTTCTGGTGAATGCTTGTAAGTAGCTTAAGGCACTTTCAAAGGAAAGTGATTTTCTCTGAAAGGACAGCATTTAGAAAGTGAAGCAACACTACATTCACTTCGCACAGTGAATTGAAGTGTTGGAACAGACTGCTTCTCTTTCAGAGAAACGCATGTGAGTTTCTGGTGAATGCTTGTAAGTAGCTTAAGGCACTTTCAAAGGAAAGTGATTTTCTCTGAAAGGACAGCATTTAAAAAGTGAAGCAACACTCCATTCACTTCGCACAGTGAATTGAAGTGTTGGAACAGACTGCTTCTCTTTCAGAGAAACGCATGTGAGTTTCTGGTGAATGCTTGTAAGTAGTTTAAGGCACTTTCAAAGGAAAGTGATTTTCTCTGAAAGGACAGCATTTAGAAAGTGAAGCAACACTCCATTCACTTCGCACAGTGAATTGAAGTGTTGGAACAGACTGCTTCTCTTTCAGAGAAACGCATGTGAGTTTCTGGTGAATGCTTGTAAGTAGCTTAAGGCACTTTCAAAGGAAAGTGATTTTCTCTGAAAGGACAGCATTTAGAAAGTGAAGCAACACTCACTTCCCTTCGTGCAGTGAATTGAAGTGTTGGAACAGAGTGCTTCTCTTTCATAGAAACGCATTAGTGTTTCTTGTGAATGCTTGCAAATTGCTTAAGGCACTTTCAAAGGAAAGTGATTTTCTCTGAAAGGACAGCATTTAGAAAGTGAAGCAACACTCCATTCACTTCGCACAGTGAATTGAAGTGTTGGAACAGACTGCTTCTCTTTCAGAGAAACGCATGTGAGGTTCTGGTGAATGCTTGTAAGTAGCTTAAGGCACTTTCAAAGGAAAGTGATTTTCTCTGAAAGGACAGCATTTAGAACGTGAGGCAACACTCTATTCACTTCACACAGTGAATTGAAGTGTTGGAACAGACTGCTTCTCTTTCAGAGAAATGCATGTGAGTTTCTTCCTAATGCTTGCAAGTAGCTTAAGGCACTATCAAAGGAAAGTGATTTTCTCTGAAAGGACAGCATTTAGAAAGTAAAGCAACACTCCATTCACTTCGCACAGTGAATTGAAGTGTTGGAACAGACTGCTTCTCTTTCAGAGAAATGCATGTGAGTTTCTTCCTAATGCTTGCAAGTCGCTTAAGGCACTTTCAAAGGAAAGTGATTTTCTCTGAAAGGACAGCATTTAGAAAGTGAAGCAACAATCCATGCACTTCGCACAGTGAATTGAAGTGTTGGAACCGACTGCTTCTCTTTCAGAGAAACGCATGTGAGTTTCTGGTGAATGCTTGTAAGTAGCTTAAGGCACTTTCAAAGGACAGTGATTTTCTCTGAAAGGACAGCATTTAGAAAGTGAAGCAACACTCCATTCCCTTCGTGCAGTGAATTGAAGTGTTGGAACAGAGTGCTTCTCTTTCATATAAACGCATTAGTGTTTCTTGTGAATGCTTGCAAGTTGCTTAAGGCACTTTCAAAGGAAAGTGATTTTCTCTGAAAGGACATAATTTAGAAAGTGAAGCAACACTCCATTCACTTCGCACAGTGAATTGAAGTGTTGGAACAGACTGCTTCTCTTTCAGAGAAATGCATGTGAGTTTCTGTTGAATGCTTGTAAGCAGCTTAAGGCACTTTCAAAGGAAAGTGATTTTCTCTGAAAGGACAGCATTTAGAAAGTGAAGCAACACTCCATTCACTTCGCACATTGAATTGAAGTGTTGGAACAGACTGCTTCTCTTTCAGAGAAACGCATGTGAGTTTCTGGTGAATGCTTGTAAGTAGCTTAAGGCACTTTCAAAGGAAAGTGATTTTCTCTGAAAGGACAGCATTTAGAAAGTGAGGCAACACTCCATTCACTTCACACAGTGAATTGAAGTGTTGGAACAGACTGCTTCTCTTTCAGAGAAACGCATGTGAGTTTCTTCCTAATGCTTGCAAGTAGCTTAAGGCACTTTAAAAGGAAAGTGATTTTCTCTGAAAGGACAGCATTTAGAAAGTGAAGCAACACTCCATTCACTTCGCACAGTGAATTGAAGTATTGGAACAGACTGCTTCTCTTTCAGAGAAACGCATGTGAGTTTCTGGTGAATGCTTGTAAGTAGCTTAAGGCACTTTCAAAGGAAAGTGATTTTCTCTGAAAGGACAGCATTTAGAAAGTGAAGCAACACTCCATTCACTTCGCACTGTGAATTGAAGTGTTGGAACAGACTGCTTCTCTTTCAGAGAAACGCATGTGAGTTTCTGGTGAATGCTTGTAAGTAGCTTAAGGCACTCTCAAAGGAAAGTGATTTTCTCTAAAAGGACAGCATTTAGAAAGTGAAGCAACACTCCATTCACTTCGCACAGTGAATTGAAGTGTTGGAACAGACTGCTTCTCTTTCAGAGAAGCGCATGTTAGTTTCTGGTGAATGCTTGTAAGTAGCTTAAGGCACTTTCAAAGGAAAGTGATTTTCTCTGAAAGGACATAATTTAGAAAGTGAAGCAACACTCCATTCACTTCGCACAGTGAATTGAAGTGTTGGAACAGACTGCTTCTCTTTCAGAGAAATGCATGTGAGTTTCTGTTGAATGCTTGTAAGCACCTTAAGGCACTTTCAAAGGAAAGTGATTTTCTCTGAAAGGACAGCATTTAGAAAGTGAAGCAACACTCCATTCACTTCGCACATTGAATTGAAGTGTTGGAACAGACTGCTTCTCTTTCAGAGAAACGCATGTGAGTTTCTGGTGAATGCTTGTAAGTAGCTTAAGGCACTTTCAAAGGAAAGTGATTTTCTCTGAAAGGACAGCATTTAGAAAGTGAGGCAACACTCCATTCACTTCACACAGTGAATTGAAGTGTTGGAACAGACTGCTTCTCTTTCAGAGAAACGCATGTGAGTTTCTTCCTAATGCTTGCAAGTAGCTTAAGGCACTTTCAAAGGAAAGTGATTTTCTCTGAAAGGACAGCATTTAGAAAGTGAAGCAACACTCCATTCACTTCGCACAGTGAATTGAAGTGTTGGAACAGACTGCTTCTCTTTCAGAGAAACGCATGAGTTTCTGGTGAATGCTTGTAAGTAGCTTAAGGCACTTTCAAAGGAAAGTGATTTTCTCTGAAAGGACAGCATTTAGAAAGTGAAGCAACACTCCATTCACTTCGCACAGTGAATTGAAGTGTTGGAACAGACTGCTTATCTTTCAGAGAAATTCATGTGAGTTTAAGTTGAATGCTTGTAAGTAGCTTAAGGCACTTTCAAAGGAAAGTGATTTTCTCTGAAAGGACAGCATTTAGAAAGTGAAGCAACACTCCATTCACTTCGCAGAGTGAATTGAAGTTTTGGAACAGACTGCTTCTCTTTCAGAGAAACGCATGTGAGTTTCTGGTGAATGCTTGTAAGTAGCTTAAGGCACTTTCAAAGGAAAGTGATTTTCTCTGAAAGGACAGCATTTAGAAAGTGAAGCAACACTCCATTCACTTCGCACAGTGAATTGAAGTGTTGGAACAGACTGCTTCTCTTTCAGAGAAACGCATGTGAGTTTCTGGTGAATGCTTGTAAGTAGCTTAAGGCACTTTCAAAGGAAAGTGATTTTCTCTGAAAGGACAGCATTTAGAAAGTGAAGCAACACTCCATTCACTTCGCACAGTGACTTGAAGTGTTGGAACAGACTGCTTCTCTTTCAGAGAAACGCATGTGAGTTTCTGGTGAATGCTTGTAAGTAGCTTAAGGCACTTTCAAAGGAAAGTGATTTTCTCTGAAAGGACAGCATTTAGAAACTGAAGCAACACTCCATTCACTTCGGACAGTGAATTGAAGTGTTGGAACAGACTGCTTCTCTTTCAGAGAAACGCATGTGAGTTTCTTCCTAATGCTTGTAAGTAGCTTAAGGCACTTTCAAAGGAAAGTGATTTTCTCTGAAAGGACAGCATTTAGAAAGTGAAGCAACACTCAATTCCCTTCGTGCAGTGAATTGAAGTGTTGGAAGAGAGTGCTTCTCTTTCACAGAAACGCATTAGTGTTTCTTGTGAATGCTTGCAAATTGCTTAAGACACTTTCAAAGGAAAGTGATTTTCTCTGAAAGGACAGCATTTAGAAACTGAAGCACAACTCCTTTCACTTCGCACAGTGAATTGAAGTGTTGGAACACACTGCTTCTCTTTAAGAGAAACGCATGTGAGTTTTTTGTGAATGCTTGAAAGTAGTTTAAGGCACTTTCAAAGGAAAGTGATTTTCACTGAAAGGACAGCATTTAGAAAGTGAAGCAACACTCCATTCACTTCGCACAGTGAATTGAAGTGTTGGAACAGACTGCTTCTCTTTCAGAGAAATGCATGTGAGTTTCTTCCTAATGCTTGCAAGTAGCTTAAGGCACTATCAAAGGAAAGTGATTTTCTCTGAAAGGACAGCATTTAGAAAGTGAAGCAACACTCCATTCACTTCGCACAGTGAATTGAAGTGTTGGAACAGACTGCTTCTCTTTCAGAGAAACACATGTGAGTTTCTTCCTAATGCTTGCAAGTAGCTTAAGGCACTTTCAAAGGAAAGTGATTTTCTCTGAAAGGACAGCATTTAGAAAGTGAAGCAACAATCCATGCACTTCGCACAGTGAATTGAAGTGTTGGAACTGACTGCTTCTCTTTCAGAGAAACGCATGTGAGTTTCTGGTGAATGCTTGTAAGTAGCTTAAGGCACTTTCAAAGGACAGTGATTTTCTCTGAAAGGACAGCATTTAGAAAGTGAAGCAACACTCCATTCCCTTCGTGCAGTGAATTGAAGTGTTGGAACAGAGTGCTTCTCTTTCATATAAACGCATTAGTGTTTCTTGTGAATGCTTGCAAGTTGCTTAAGGCACTTTCAAAGGAAAGTGATTTTCTCTGAAAGGACATAATTTAGAAAGTGAAGCAACACTCCATTCACTTCGCACATTGAATTGAAGTGTTGGAACAGACTGCTTCTCTTTCAGAGAAATGCATGTGAGTTTCTGTTGAATGCTTGTAAGCAGCTTAAGGCACTTTCAAAGGAAAGTGATTTTCTCTGAAAGGACAGCATTTAGAAAGTGAAGCAACACTCCATTCACTTCGCACATTGAATTGAAGTGTTGGAACAGACTGCTTCTCTTTCAGAGAAACGCATGTGAGTTTCTGGTGAATGCTTGTAAGTAGCTTAAGGCACTTTCAAAGGAAAGTGATTTTCTCTGAAAGGACAGCATTTAGAAAGTGAGGCAACACTCCATTCACTTCACACAGTGAATTGAAGTGTTGGAACAGACTGCTTCTCTTTCAGAGAAACGCATGTGAGTTTCTTCCTAATGCTTGCAAGTAGCTTAAGGCACTTTCAAAGGAAAGTGATTTTCTCTGAAAGGACAGCATTTAGAAAGTGAAGCAACACTTCATTCACTTCGCACAGTGAATTGAAGTGTTGGAACAGACTGCTTCTCTTTCAGAGAAATTCATGTGAGTTTAAGTTGAATGGTTGTAAGTAGCTTAAGGCACTTTCAAAGGAAAGTGATTTTCTCTGAAAGGACAGCATTTAGAAAGTGAAGCAACACTCCATTCACTTAGCAGAGTGACTTGAAGTGTTGGAACAGACTGCTTCTCTTTCAGAGAAACGCATGTGAGTTTCTGGTGAATGCTTGTAAGTAGCTTAAGGCACTTTCAAAGGAAAGTGATTTTCTCTGAAAGGACAGCATTTAGAAAGTGAAGCAACACTCCATTCACTTCGCACAGTGAATTGAAGTGTTGGAACAGACTGCTTCTCTTTCAGAGAAACGCATGTGAGTTTCTGGTGAATGCTTGTAAGTAGCTTAAGGCACTTTCAAAGGAAAGTGATTTTCTCTGAAAGGACAGCATTTAGAAAGTGAAGCAACACTCCATTCACTTCGCACAGTGAATTGAAGTGTTGGAACAGACTGCTTCTCTTTAAGAGAAACGCATGTGAGTTTTTTGTGAATGCTTGAAAGTAGTTTAAGGCACTTTCAAAGGAAAGTGATTTTCTCTGAAAGGACAGCATTTAGAAAGTGAAGCAACACTCCATTCACTTCGCACAGTGAATTGAAGTGTTGGAACAGACTGCTTCTCTTTCAGAGAAACGCATGTGAGTTTCTTCCTAATGCTTGTAAGTAGCTTAAGGCACTTTCAAAGGAAAGTGATTTTCTCTGAAAGGACAGCATTTAGAAAGTAAAGCAACACTCAATTCCCTTCGTGCAGTGAATTGAAGTGTTGGAACAGAGTGCTTCTCTTTCATAGAAACGCATTAGTGTTTCTTGTGAATGCTTGCAAATTGCTTAAGGCACTTTCAAAGGAAAGTGATTTTCTCTGAAAGGACAGCATTTAGAAAGTGAAGCAACACTCCATTCACTTCGCACATTGAATTGAAGTGTTGGAACAGACTGCTTCTCTTTCAGAGAAACGCATGTGAGTTTCTGGTGAATGCTTGTAAGTAGCTTAAGGCACTTTCAAAGGAAAGTGATTTTCTCTGAAAGGACAGCATTTAGAAAGTGAGGCAACACTCCATTCACTTCACACAGTGAATTGAAGTGTTGGAACAGACTGCTTCTCTTTCAGAGAAACGCATGTGAGTTTCTTCCTAATGCTTGCAAGTAGCTTAAGGCACTTTCAAAGGAAAGTGATTTTCTCTGAAAGGACAGCATTTAGAAAGTGAAGCAACACTTCATTCACTTCGCACAGTGAATTGAAGTGTTGGACAGACTGCTTCTCTTTCAGAGAAATTCATGTGAGTTTAAGTTGAATGGTTGTAAGTAGCTTAAGGCACTTTCAAAGGAAAGTGATTTTCTCTGAAAGGACAGCATTTAGAAAGTGAAGCAACACTCCATTCACTTAGCAGAGTGAATTGAAGTTTTGGAACAGACTGCTTCTCTTTCAGAGAAACGCATGTGAGTTTCTGGTGAATGCTTGTAAGTAGCTTAAGGCACTTTCAAAGGAAAGTGATTTTCTCTGAAAGGACAGCATTTAGAAAGTGAAGCAACACTCCATTCACTTCGCACAGTGAATTGAAGTGTTGGAACAGACTGCTTCTCTTTCAGAGAAACGCATGTGAGTTTCTGGTGAATGCTTGTAAGTAGCTTAAGGCACTTTCAAAGGAAAGTGATTTTCTCTGAAAGGACAGCATTTAGAAAGTGAAGCAACACTCCATTCACTTCGCACAGTGAATTGAAGTGTTGGAACAGACTGCTTCTCTTTAAGAGAAACGCATGTGAGTTTTTTGTGAATGCTTGAAAGTAGTTTAAGGCACTTTCAAAGGAAAGTGATTTTCTCTGAAAGGACAGCATTTAGAAACTGAAGCAACACTCCATTCACTTCGCACAGTGAATTGAAGTGTTGGAACAGACTGCTTCTCTTTCAGAGAAACGCATGTGAGTTTCTTCCTAATGCTTGTAAGTAGCTTAAGGCACTTTCAAAGGAAAGTGATTTTCTCTGAAAGGACAGCATTTAGAAAGTAAAGCAACACTCAATTCCCTTCGTGCAGTGAATTGAAGTGTTGGAACAGAGTGCTTCTCTTTCATAGAAACGCATTAGTGTTTCTTGTGAATGCTTGCAAATTGCTTAAGGCACTTTCAAAGGAAAGTGATTTTCTCTGAAAGGACAGCATTTAGAAAGTGAAGCAACACTCCATTCACTTCGCACAGTGAATTGAAGTGTTGGAACAAACTGCTTCTCTTTCAGAGAAACGCATGTGAGTTTCTGGTGAATGCTTGTAAGTAGCTTAAGGCACTTTCAAAGGAAAGTGATTTTCTCTGAAAGGACAGCATTTAGAAAGTGAGGCAACACTCCATTCACTTCACACAGTGAATTGAAGTGTTGGAACAGACTGCTTCTCTTTCAGAGAAACGCATGTGAGTTTCTTCCTAAAGCTTGCAAGTAGCTTAAGGCACTTTCAAAGGAAAGTGATTTTCTCTGAAAGGACAGCATTTAGAAAGTGAAGCAACACTCCATTCACTTCGCACAAGGAATTGAAGTGTTGGAACAGTCTGCTTCTCTTTCAGAGAAACGCATGTGAGTTTCTTCCTAATGCTTGCAAGTAGCTTAAGGCACTTTCAAAGGAAAGTGATTTTCTCTGAAAGGACAGCATTTAGAAAGTGAAGCAACACTCCGTTCACTTCGCACAGAGAATTGAAGTGTTGGAACAGATTACTTCTCTTTCAGAGAAACGCATGTGAGTTTCTTCCTAATGCTTGCAAGTAGCTTAAGGCACTTTCAAAGGAAAGTGATTTTCTCTGAAAGGACAGCATTTAGAAAGTGAAGTAACACCCCATTCACTTCGCACAGTGAATTGAAGTGTTGGAACAGTCTGCTTTTCTTTCAGAGAAAGGCATGTGAGTTTCTTCCTAATGCTTGCAAGTAGCTTAAGGCACTTTCAAAGGAAAGTGATTTTCTCTGAAAGGACAGCATTTAGAAAGTGAAGCAACACTCCATTCACTTCGCACAGTGAATTGAAGTGTTGGAACAGACTGCTTCTCTTTCAGAGAAACGCATGTGAGTTTCCGGTGAATGCTTGTAAGTAGCTTAAGGCACTTTCAAAGGAAAGTGATTTTCTCTGAAAGGACAGCATTTAGAAAGTGAAGCAACACTACATTCACTTCGCACAGTGAATTGAAGTGTTGGAACAGACTGCTTCTCTTTCAGAGAAACGCATGTGAGTTTCTGGTGAATGCTTGTAAGTAGCTTAAGGCACTTTCAAAGGAAAGTGATTTTCTCTGAAAGGACAGCATTTAAAAAGTGAAGCAACACTCCATTCACTTCGCACAGTGAATTGAAGTGTTGGAACAGACTGCTTCTCTTTCAGAGAAACGCATGTGAGTTTCTGGTGAATGCTTGTAAGTAGTTTAAGGCACTTTCAAAGGAAAGTGATTTTCTCTGAAAGGACAGCATTTAGAAAGTGAAGCAACACTCCATTCACTTCGCACAGTGAATTGAAGTGTTGGAACAGACTGCTTCTCTTTCAGAGAAACGCATGTGAGTTTCTGGTGAATGCTTGTAAGTAGCTTAAGGCACTTTCAAAGGACAGTGATTTTCTCTGAAAGGACAGCATTTTGAAGGTGAAGCAACACTCCATTCCCTTCGTGCCGTGAATTGAAGTGTTGGAACAGAGTGCTTCTCTTTCATATAAACGCATTAGTGTTTCTTGTGAATGCTTGCAAGTTGCTTAAGGCACTTTCAAAGGAAAGTGATTTTCTCTGAAAGGACATAATTAAGAAAGTGAAGCAACACTCCATTCACTTCGCACAGTGAATTGAAGTGTTGGAACAGACTGCTTCTCTTTCAGAGAAATGCATGTTAGTTTCTGTTGAATGCTTGTAAGTAGCTTAAGGCACTTTCAAAGGAAAGTGATTTTCTCTGAAAGGACAGCATTTAGAAAGTGATGCAACACTCCATTCACTTCGCACAGTGAATTGAAGTGTTGGAACAGTCTGCTTCTCTTTCAGAGAAACGCATGTGAGTTTCTTCCTAATGCTTGCAAGTAGCTTAAGGCACTTTCAAAGGAAAGTGATTTTCTCTGAAAGGACAGCATTTAGAAAGTGAAGCAACACTCCATTCACTTCGCACAGTGAATTGAAGTGTTGGAACAGACTGCTTCTCTTTCAGAGAAACGCATGTGAGTTTCTGGTGAATGCTTGTAAGTAGCTTAAGGCACTTTCAAAGGAAAGTGATTTTCTCTGAAAGGACAGCATTTAGAAACTGAAGCAACACTCAATTCCCTTCGTGCAGTGAATTGAAGTGTTGGAACAGAGTGCTTCTCTTTCATAGAAACGCATTAGTGTTTCCTGTGAATGCTTGCAAATTGCTTAAGGCACTTTCAAAGGAAAGTGATTTTCTCTGAAAGGACAGCATTTAGAAACTGAAGCATAACTCCATTCACTTCGCACAGTGAATTGAAGTGTTGGAACACACTGCTTCTCTTTAAGAGAAATGCATTTGAGTTTTTTGTGAATGCTTGAAAGTAGTTTAAGGCACTTTCAAAGGAAAGTGATTTTCTCTGAAAGGACAGCATTTAGAAAGTGAAGCAACACTCCATTCACTTCGCACAGTGAATTGAAGTGTTGGAACTGACTGCTTCTCTTTCAGAGAAACGCATGTGAGTTTCTGGTGAATGCTTGTAAGTAGCTTAAGGCACTTTCAAAGGAAAGTGATTTTCTCTGAAAGGACAGCATTTAGAACGTGAGGCAACACTCTATTCACTTCACACAGTGAATTGAAGTGTTGGAACAGACTGCGTCTCTTTCAGAGAAATGCATGTGAGTTTCTTCCTAATGCTTGCAAGTAACTTAAGGCACTATCAAAGGAAAGTGATTTTCTCTGAAAGGACAGCATTTAGAAAGTGAAGCAACACTCCATTCACTTCGCACAGTGAATTGAAGTGTTGGAACAGACTGCTTCTCTTTCAGAGAAACACATGTGAGTTTCTTCCTAATGCTTGCAAGTAGCTTAAGGCACTTTCAAAGGAAAGTGATTTTCTCTGAAAGGACAGCATTTAGAAAGTGAAGCAACTCTGCATTCACTTCGCACAGTGAAATGAAGTGTTGGAACAGACTGCTTCTCTTTAAGAGAAATTCATGTGAGTTTAAGTTGAATGCTTGTAAGTTGCTTAAGGCACTTTCAAAGGAAAGTGATTTTCTCTGAAAGGACAGCATTTAGAAAGTGAAGCAACACTCCATTCACTTCGCAGAGTGAATTGAAGTTTTGGAACAGACTGCTTCTCTTTCAGAGAAACGCATGTGAGTTTCTGGTGAATGCTTGTAAGTAGCTTAAGGCACTTTCAAAGGAAAGTGATTTTCTCTGAAAGGACAGCATTTAGAAAGTGAAGCAACACTACATTCACTTCGCACAGTGAATTGAAGTGTTGGAACAGACTGCTTCTCTTTCAGAGAAACGCATGTGAGTTTCTGGTGAATGCTTGTAAGTAGCTTAAGGCACTTTCAAAGGAAAGTGATTTTCTCTGAAAGGACAGCATTTAAAAAGTGAAGCAACACTCCATTCACTTCGCACAGTGAATTGAAGTGTTGGAACAGACTGCTTCTCTTTCAGAGAAACGCATGTGAGTTTCTGGTGAATGCTTGTAAGTAGTTTAAGGCACTTTCAAAGGAAAGTGATTTTCTCTGAAAGGACAGCATTTAGAAAGTGAAGCAACACTCCATTCACTTCGCACAGTGAATTGAAGTGTTGGAACAGACTGCTTCTCTTTCAGAGAAACGCATGTGAGTTTCTGGTGAATGCTTGTAAGTAGCTTAAGGCACTTTCAAAGGACAGTGATTTTCTCTGAAAGGACAGCATTTTGAAGGTGAAGCAACACTCCATTCCCTTCGTGCAGTGAATTGAAGTGTTGGAACAGAGTGCTTCTCTTTCATATAAACGCATTAGTGTTTCTTGTGAATGCTTGCAAGTTGCTTAAGGCACTTTCAAAGGAAAGTGATTTTCTCTGAAAGGACATAATTAAGAAAGTGAAGCAACACTCCATTCACTTCGCACAGTGAATTGAAGTGTTGGAACAGACTGCTTCTCTTTCAGAGAAATGCATGTTAGTTTCTGTTGAATGCTTGTAAGTAGCTTAAGGCACTTTCAAAGGAAAGTGATTTTCTCTGAAAGGACAGCATTTAGAAAGTGATGCAACACTCCATTCACTTCGCACAGTGAATTGAAGTGTTGGAACAGTCTGCTTCTCTTTCAGAGAAACGCATGTGAGTTTCTTCCTAATGCTTGCAAGTAGCTTAAGGCACTTTCAAAGGAAAGTGATTTTCTCTGAAAGGACAGCATTTAGAAAGTGAAGCAACACTCCATTCACTTCGCACAGTGAATTGAAGTGTTGGAACAGACTGCTTCTCTTTCAGAGAAACGCATGTGAGTTTCTGGTGAATGCTTGTAAGTAGCTTAAGGCACTTTCAAAGGAAAGTGATTTTCTCTGAAAGGACAGCATTTAGAAACTGAAGCAACACTCAATTCCCTTCGTGCAGTGAATTGAAGTGTTGGAACAGAGTGCTTCTCTTTCATAGAAACGCATTAGTGTTTCTTGTGAATGCTTGCAAATTGCTTAAGGCACTTTCAAAGGAAAGTGATTTTCTCTGAAAGGACAGCATTTAGAAACTGAAGCATAACTCCATTCACTTCGCACAGTGAATTGAAGTGTTGGAACACACTGCTTCTCTTTAAGAGAAATGCATTTGAGTTTTTTGTGAATGCTTGAAAGTAGTTTAAGGCACTTTCAAAGGAAAGTGATTTTCTCTGAAAGGACAGCATTTAGAAAGTGAAGCAACACTCCATTCACTTCGCACAGTGAATTGAAGTGTTGGAACTGACTGCTTCTCTTTCAGAGAAACGCATGTGAGTTTCTGGTGAATGCTTGTAAGTAGCTTAAGGCACTTTCAAAGGAAAGTGATTTTCTCTGAAAGGACAGCATTTAGAACGTGAGGCAACACTCTATTCACTTCACACAGTGAATTGAAGTGTTGGAACAGACTGCTTCTCTTTCAGAGAAATGCATGTGAGTTTCTTCCTAATGCTTGCAAGTAGCTTAAGGCACTATCAAAGGAAAGTGATTTTCTCTGAAAGGACAGCATTTAGAAAGTGAAGCAACACTCCATTCACTTCGCACAGTGAATTGAAGTGTTGGAACAGACTGCTTCTCTTTCAGAGAAACACATGTGAGTTTCTTCCTAATGCTTGCAAGTAGCTTAAGGCACTTTCAAAGGAAAGTGATTTTCTCTGAAAGGACAGCATTTAGAAAGTGAAGCAACTCTCCATTCACTTCGCACAGTGAAATGAAGTGTTGGAACAGACTGCTTCTCTTTAAGAGAAATTCATGTGAGTTTAAGTTGAATGCTTGTAAGTAGCTTAAGGCACTTTCAAAGGAAAGTGATTTTCTCTGAAAGGACAGCATTTAGAAAGTGAAGCAACACTCCATTCACTTCGCAGAGTGAATTGAAGTTTTGGAACAGACTGCTTCTCTTTCAGAGAAACGCATGTGAGTTTCTGGTGAATGCTTGTAAGTAGCTTAAGGCACTTTCAAAGGAAAGTGATTTTCTCTGAAAGGACAGCATTTAAAAAGTGAAGCAACACTCCATTCACTTCGCACAGTGAATTGAAGTGTTGGAACAGACTGCTTCTCTTTCAGAGAAACGCATGTGAGTTTCTGGTGAATGCTTGTAAGTAGTTTAAGGCACTTTCAAAGGAAAGTGATTTTCTCTGAAAGGACAGCATTTAGAAAGTGAAGCAACACTCCATTCACTTCGCACAGTGAATTGAAGTGTTGGAACAGACTGCTTCTCTTTCAGAGAAACGCATGTGAGGTTCTGGTGAATGCTTGTAAGTAGCTTAAGGCACTTTCAAAGGAAAGTGATTTTCTCTGAAAGGACAGCATTTAGAACGTGAGGCAACACTCTATTCACTTCACACAGTGAATTGAAGTGTTGGAACAGACTGCTTCTCTTTCAGAGAAATGCATGTGACTTTCTTCCTAATGCTTGCAAGTAGCTTAAGGCACTATCAAAGGAAAGTGATTTTCTCTGAAAGGACAGCATTTAGAAAGTAAAGCAACACTCCATTCACTTCGCACAGTGAATTGAAGTGTTGGAACAGACTGCTTCTCTTTCAGAGAAACACATGTGAGTTTCTTCCTAATGCTTGCAAGTCGCTTAAGGCACTTTCAAAGGAAAGTGATTTTCTCTGAAAGGACAGCATTTAGAAAGTGAAGCAACAATCCATGCACTTCGCACAGTGAATTGAAGTGTTGGAACCGACTGCTTCTCTTTCAGAGAAACGCATGTGAGTTTCTGGTGAATGCTTGTAAGTAGCTTAAGGCACTTTCAAAGGACAGTGATTTTCTCTGAAAGGACAGCATTTAGAAAGTGAAGCAACACTCCATTCCCTTCGTGCAGTGAATTGAAGTGTTGGAACAGAGTGCTTCTCTTTCATATAAACGCATTAGTGTTTCTTGTGAATGCTTGCAAGTTGCTTAAGGCACTTTCAAAGGAAAGTGATTTTCTCTGAAAGGACATAATTTAGAAAGTGAAGCAACACTCCATTCACTTCGCACAGTGAATTGAAGTGTTGGAACAGACTGCTTCTCTTTCAGAGAAATGCATGTGAGTTTCTGTTGAATGCTTGTAAGCAGCTTAAGGCACTTTCAAAGGAAAGAGATTTTCTCTGAAAGGACAGCATTTAGAAAGTGAAGCAACACTCCATTCACTTCGCACATTGAATTGAAGTGTTGGAACAGACTGCTTCTCTTTCAGAGAAACGCATGTGAGTTTCTGGTGAATGCTTGTAAGTAGCTTAAGGCACTTTCAAAGGAAAGTGATTTTCTCTGAAAGGACAGCATTTAGAAAGTGAGGCAACACTCCATTCACTTCACACAGTGAATTGAAGTGTTGGAACAGACTGCTTCTCTTTCAGAGAAACGCATGTGAGTTTCTTCCTAATGCTTGCAAGTAGCTTAAGGCACTTTAAAAGGAAAGTGATTTTCTCTGAAAGGACAGCATTTAGAAAGTGAAGCAACACTCCATTCACTTCGCACAGTGAATTGAAGTATTGGAACAGACTGCTTCTCTTTCAGAGAAACGCATGTGAGTTTCTGGTGAATGCTTGTAAGTAGCTTAAGGCACTTTCAAAGGAAAGTGATTTTCTCTGAAAGGACAGCATTTAGAAAGTGAAGCAACACTCCATTCACTTCGCACTGTGAATTGAAGTGTTGGAACAGACTGCTTCTCTTTCAGAGAAACGCATGTGAGTTTCTGGTGAATGCTTGTAAGTAGCTTAAGGCACTTTCAAAGGAAAGTGATTTTCTCTAAAAGGACAGCATTTAGAAAGTGAAGCAACACTCCATTCACTTCGCACAGTGAATTGAAGTGTTGGAACAGACTGCTTCTCTTTCAGAGAAGCGCATGTTAGTTTCTGGTGAATGCTTGTAAGTAGCTTAAGGCACTTTCAAAGGAAAGTGATTTTCTCTGAAAGGACATAATTTAGAAAGTGAAGCAACACTCCATTCACTTCGCACAGTGAATTGAAGTGTTGGAACAGACTGCTTCTCTTTCAGAGAAATGCATGTGAGTTTCTGTTGAATGCTTGTAAGCAGCTTAAGGCACTTTCAAAGGAAAGTGATTTTCTCTGAAAGGACAGCATTTAGAAAGTGAAGCAACACTCCATTCACTTCGCACATTGAATTGAAGTGTTGGAACAGACTGCTTCTCTTTCAGAGAAACGCATGTGAGTTTCTGGTGAATGCTTGTAAGTAGCTTAAGGCACTTTCAAAGGAAAGTGATTTTCTCTGAAAGGACAGCATTTAGAAACTGAAGCAACACTCAATTCCCTTCGTGCAGTGAATTGAAGTGTTGGAACAGAGTGCTTCTCTTTCATAGAAACGCATTAGTGTTTCTTGTGAATGCTTGCAAATTGCTTAAGGCACTTTCAAAGGAAAGTGATTTTCTCTGAAAGGACAGCATTTAGAAACTGAAGCATAACTCCATTCACTTCGCACAGTGAATTGAAGTGTTGGAACACACTGCTTCTCTTTAAGAGAAATGCATTTGAGTTTTTTGTGAATGCTTGAAAGTAGTTTAAGGCACTTTCAAAGGAAAGTGATTTTCTCTGAAAGGACAGCATTTAGAAAGTGAAGCAACACTCCATTCACTTCGCACAGTGAATTGAAGTGTTGGAACTGACTGCTTCTCTTTCAGAGAAACGCATGTGAGTTTCTGGTGAATGCTTGTAAGTAGCTTAAGGCACTTTCAAAGGAAAGTGATTTTCTCTGAAAGGACAGCATTTAGAAAGTGAAGCAACACTCACTTCCCTTCGTGCAGTGAATTGAAGTGTTGGAACAGACTGCTTCTCTTTCAGAGAAACACATGTGAGTTTCTTCCTAATGCTTGCAAGTAGCTTAAGGCACTTTCAAAGGAAAGTGATTTTCTCTGAAAGGACAGCATTTAGAAAGTGAAGCAACTCTCCATTCACTTCGCACAGTGAAATGAAGTGTTGGAACAGACTGCTTCTCTTTAAGAGAAATTCATGTGAGTTTAAGTTGAATGCTTGTAAGTAGCTTAAGGCACTTTCAAAGGAAAGTGATTTTCTCTGAAAGGACAGCATTTAGAAAGTGAAGCAACACTCCATTCACTTCGCAGAGTGAATTGAAGTTTTGGAACAGACTGCTTCTCTTTCAGAGAAACGCATGTGAGTTTCTGGTGAATGCTTGTAAGTAGCTTAAGGCACTTTCAAAGGAAAGTGATTTTCTCTGAAAGGACAGCATTTAGAAAGTGAAGCAACACTACATTCACTTCGCACAGTGAATTGAAGTGTTGGAACAGACTGCTTCTCTTTCAGAGAAACGCATGTGAGTTTCTGGTGAATGCTTGTAAGTAGCTTAAGGCACTTTCAAAGGAAAGTGATTTTCTCTGAAAGGACAGCATTTAAAAAGTGAAGCAACACTCCATTCACTTCGCACAGTGAATTGAAGTGTTGGAACAGACTGCTTCTCTTTCAGAGAAACGCATGTGAGTTTCTGGTGAATGCTTGTAAGTAGTTTAAGGCACTTTCAAAGGAAAGTGATTTTCTCTGAAAGGACAGCATTTAGAAAGTGAAGCAACACTCCATTCACTTCGCACAGTGAATTGAAGTGTTGGAACAGACTGCTTCTCTTTCAGAGAAACGCATGTGAGTTTCTGGTGAATGCTTGTAAGTAGCTTAAGGCACTTTCAAAGGAAAGTGATTTTCTCTGAAAGGACAGCATTTAGAAAGTGAAGCAACACTCACTTCCCTTCGTGCAGTGAATTGAAGTGTTGGAACAGAGTGCTTCTCTTTCATAGAAACGCATTAGTGTTTCTTGTGAATGCTTGCAAATTGCTTATGGCACTTTCAAAGGAAAGTGATTTTCTCTGAAAGGACAGCATTTAGAAAGTGAAGCAACACTCCATTCACTTCGCACAGTGAATTGAAGTGTTGGAACAGACTGCTTCTCTTTCAGAGAAACGCATGTGAGGTTCTGGTGAATGCTTGTAAGTAGCTTAAGGCACTTTCAAAGGAAAGTGATTTTCTCTGAAAGGACAGCATTTAGAACGTGAGGCAACACTCTATTCACTTCACACAGTGAATTGAAGTGTTGGAACAGACTGCTTCTCTTTCAGAGAAATGCATGTGAGTTTCTTCCTAATGCTTGCAAGTAGCTTAAGGCACTATCAAAGGAAAGTGATTTTCTCTGAAAGGACAGCATTTAGAAAGTAAAGCAACACTCCATTCACTTCGCACAGTGAATTGAAGTGTTGGAACAGACTGCTTCTCTTTCAGAGAAACGCATGTGAGTTTCTGGTGAATGCTTGTAAGTAGCTTAAGGCACTTTCAAAGGACAGTGATTTTCTCTGAAAGGACAGCATTTTGAAGGTGAAGCAACACTCCATTCCCTTCGTGCCGTGAATTGAAGTGTTGGAACAGAGTGCTTCTCTTTCATATAAACGCATTAGTGTTTCTTGTGAATGCTTGCAAGTTGCTTAAGGCACTTTCAAAGGAAAGTGATTTTCTCTGAAAGGACATAATTAAGAAAGTGAAGCAACACTCCATTCACTTCGCACAGTGAATTGAAGTGTTGGAACAGACTGCTTCTCTTTCAGAGAAATGCATGTTAGTTTCTGTTGAATGCTTGTAAGTAGCTTAAGGCACTTTCAAAGGAAAGTGATTTTCTCTGAAAGGACAGCATTTAGAAAGTGATGCAACACTCCATTCACTTCGCACAGTGAATTGAAGTGTTGGAACAGTCTGCTTCTCTTTCAGAGAAACGCATGTGAGTTTCTTCCTAATGCTTGCAAGTAGCTTAAGGCACTTTCAAAGGAAAGTGATTTTCTCTGAAAGGACAGCATTTAGAAAGTGAAGCAACACTCCATTCACTTCGCACAGTGAATTGAAGTGTTGGAACAGACTGCTTCTCTTTCAGAGAAACGCATGTGAGTTTCTGGTGAATGCTTGTAAGTAGCTTAAGGCACTTTCAAAGGAAAGTGATTTTCTCTGAAAGGACAGCATTTAGAAACTGAAGCAACACTCAATTCCCTTCGTGCAGTGAATTGAAGTGTTGGAACAGAGTGCTTCTCTTTCATAGAAACGCATTAGTGTTTCCTGTGAATGCTTGCAAATTGCTTAAGGCACTTTCAAAGGAAAGTGATTTTCTCTGAAAGGACAGCATTTAGAAACTGAAGCATAACTCCATTCACTTCGCACAGTGAATTGAAGTGTTGGAACACACTGCTTCTCTTTAAGAGAAATGCATTTGAGTTTTTTGTGAATGCTTGAAAGTAGTTTAAGGCACTTTCAAAGGAAAGTGATTTTCTCTGAAAGGACAGCATTTAGAAAGTGAAGCAACACTCCATTCACTTCGCACAGTGAATTGAAGTGTTGGAACTGACTGCTTCTCTTTCAGAGAAACGCATGTGAGTTTCTGGTGAATGCTTGTAAGTAGCTTAAGGCACTTTCAAAGGAAAGTGATTTTCTCTGAAAGGACAGCATTTAGAACGTGAGGCAACACTCTATTCACTTCACACAGTGAATTGAAGTGTTGGAACAGACTGCGTCTCTTTCAGAGAAATGCATGTGAGTTTCTTCCTAATGCTTGCAAGTAACTTAAGGCACTATCAAAGGAAAGTGATTTTCTCTGAAAGGACAGCATTTAGAAAGTGAAGCAACACTCCATTCACTTCGCACAGTGAATTGAAGTGTTGGAACAGACTGCTTCTCTTTCAGAGAAACACATGTGAGTTTCTTCCTAATGCTTGCAAGTAGCTTAAGGCACTTTCAAAGGAAAGTGATTTTCTCTGAAAGGACAGCATTTAGAAAGTGAAGCAACTCTCCATTCACTTCGCACAGTGAAATGAAGTGTTGGAACAGACTGCTTCTCTTTAAGAGAAATTCATGTGAGTTTAAGTTGAATGCTTGTAAGTTGCTTAAGGCACTTTCAAAGGAAAGTGATTTTCTCTGAAAGGACAGCATTTAGAAAGTGAAGCAACACTCCATTCACTTCGCAGAGTGAATTGAAGTTTTGGAACAGACTGCTTCTCTTTCAGAGAAACGCATGTGAGTTTCTGGTGAATGCTTGTAAGTAGCTTAAGGCACTTTCAAAGGAAAGTGATTTTCTCTGAAAGGACATCATTTAGAAAGTGAAGCAACACTACATTCACTTCGCACAGTGAATTGAAGTGTTGGAACAGACTGCTTCTCTTTCAGAGAAACGCATGTGAGTTTCTGGTGAATGCTTGTAAGTAGCTTAAGGCACTTTCAAAGGAAAGTGATTTTCTCTGAAAGGACAGCATTTAAAAAGTGAAGCAACACTCCATTCACTTCGCACAGTGAATTGAAGTGTTGGAACAGACTGCTTCTCTTTCAGAGAAACGCATGTGAGTTTCTGGTGAATGCTTGTAAGTAGTTTAAGGCACTTTCAAAGGAAAGTGATTTTCTCTGAAAGGACAGCATTTAGAAAGTGAAGCAACACTCCATTCACTTCGCACAGTGAATTGAAGTGTTGGAACAGACTGCTTCTCTTTCAGAGAAACGCATGTGAGTTTCTGGTGAATGCTTGTAAGTAGCTTAAGGCACTTTCAAAGGACAGTGATTTTCTCTGAAAGGACAGCATTTTGAAGGTGAAGCAACACTCCATTCCCTTCGTGCAGTGAATTGAAGTGTTGGAACAGAGTGCTTCTCTTTCATATAAACGCATTAGTGTTTCTTGTGAATGCTTGCAAGTTGCTTAAGGCACTTTCAAAGGAAAGTGATTTTCTCTGAAAGGACATAATTAAGAAAGTGAAGCAACACTCCATTCACTTCGCACAGTGAATTGAAGTGTTGGAACAGACTGCTTCTCTTTCAGAGAAATGCATGTTAGTTTCTGTTGAATGCTTGTAAGTAGCTTAAGGCACTTTCAAAGGAAAGTGATTTTCTCTGAAAGGACAGCATTTAGAAAGTGATGCAACACTCCATTCACTTCGCACAGTGAATTGAAGTGTTGGAACAGTCTGCTTCTCTTTCAGAGAAACGCATGTGAGTTTCTTCCTAATGCTTGCAAGTAGCTTAAGGCACTTTCAAAGGAAAGTGATTTTCTCTGAAAGGACAGCATTTAGAAAGTGAAGCAACACTCCATTCACTTCGCACAGTGAATTGAAGTGTTGGAACAGACTGCTTCTCTTTCAGAGAAACGCATGTGAGTTTCTGGTGAATGCTTGTAAGTAGCTTAAGGCACTTTCAAAGGAAAGTGATTTTCTCTGAAAGGACAGCATTTAGAAACTGAAGCAACACTCAATTCCCTTCGTGCAGTGAATTGAAGTGTTGGAACAGAGTGCTTCTCTTTCATAGAAACGCATTAGTGTTTCTTGTGAATGCTTGCAAATTGCTTAAGGCACTTTCAAAGGAAAGTGATTTTCTCTGAAAGGACAGCATTTAGAAACTGAAGCATAACTCCATTCACTTCGCACAGTGAATTGAAGTGTTGGAACACACTGCTTCTCTTTAAGAGAAATTCATGTGAGTTTAAGTTGAATGCTTGTAAGTTGCTTAAGGCACTTTCAAAGGAAAGTGATTTTCTCTGAAAGGACAGCATTTAGAAAGTGAAGCAACACTCCATTCACTTCGCAGAGTGAATTGAAGTTTTGGAACAGACTGCTTCTCTTTCAGAGAAACGCATGTGAGTTTCTGGTGAATGCTTGTAAGTAGCTTAAGGCACTTTCAAAGGAAAGTGATTTTCTCTGAAAGGACATCATTTAGAAAGTGAAGCAACACTACATTCACTTCGCACAGTGAATTGAAGTGTTGGAACAGACTGCTTCTCTTTCAGAGAAACGCATGTGAGTTTCTGGTGAATGCTTGTAAGTAGCTTAAGGCACTTTCAAAGGAAAGTGATTTTCTCTGAAAGGACAGCATTTAAAAAGTGAAGCAACACTCCATTCACTTCGCACAGTGAATTGAAGTGTTGGAACAGACTGCTTCTCTTTCAGAGAAACGCATGTGAGTTTCTGGTGAATGCTTGTAAGTAGTTTAAGGCACTTTCAAAGGAAAGTGATTTTCTCTGAAAGGACAGCATTTAGAAAGTGAAGCAACACTCCATTCACTTCGCACAGTGAATTGAAGTGTTGGAACAGACTGCTTCTCTTTCAGAGAAACGCATGTGAGTTTCTGGTGAATGCTTGTAAGTAGCTTAAGGCACTTTCAAAGGACAGTGATTTTCTCTGAAAGGACAGCATTTTGAAGGTGAAGCAACACTCCATTCCCTTCGTGCAGTGAATTGAAGTGTTGGAACAGAGTGCTTCTCTTTCATATAAACGCATTAGTGTTTCTTGTGAATGCTTGCAAGTTGCTTAAGGCACTTTCAAAGGAAAGTGATTTTCTCTGAAAGGACATAATTAAGAAAGTGAAGCAACACTCCATTCACTTCGCACAGTGAATTGAAGTGTTGGAACAGACTGCTTCTCTTTCAGAGAAATGCATGTTAGTTTCTGTTGAATGCTTGTAAGTAGCTTAAGGCACTTTCAAAGGAAAGTGATTTTCTCTGAAAGGACAGCATTTAGAAAGTGATGCAACACTCCATTCACTTCGCACAGTGAATTGAAGTGTTGGAACAGTCTGCTTCTCTTTCAGAGAAACGCATGTGAGTTTCTTCCTAATGCTTGCAAGTAGCTTAAGGCACTTTCAAAGGAAAGTGATTTTCTCTGAAAGGACAGCATTTAGAAAGTGAAGCAACACTCCATTCACTTCGCACAGTGAATTGAAGTGTTGGAACAGACTGCTTCTCTTTCAGAGAAACGCATGTGAGTTTCTGGTGAATGCTTGTAAGTAGCTTAAGGCACTTTCAAAGGAAAGTGATTTTCTCTGAAAGGACAGCATTTAGAAACTGAAGCAACACTCAATTCCCTTCGTGCAGTGAATTGAAGTGTTGGAACAGAGTGCTTCTCTTTCATAGAAACGCATTAGTGTTTCTTGTGAATGCTTGCAAATTGCTTAAGGCACTTTCAAAGGAAAGTGATTTTCTCTGAAAGGACAGCATTTAGAAACTGAAGCATAACTCCATTCACTTCGCACAGTGAATTGAAGTGTTGGAACACACTGCTTCTCTTTAAGAGAAATGCATTTGAGTTTTTTGTGAATGCTTGAAAGTAGTTTAAGGCACTTTCAAAGGAAAGTGATTTTCTCTGAAAGGACAGCATTTAGAAAGTGAAGCAACACTCCATTCACTTCGCACTGTGAATTGAAGTGTTGGAACTGACTGCTTCTCTTTCAGAGAAACGCATGTGAGTTTCTGGTGAATGCTTGTAAGTAGCTTAAGGCACTTTCAAAGGAAAGTGATTTTCTCTGAAAGGACAGCATTTAGAACGTGAGGCAACACTCTATTCACTTCACACAGTGAATTGAAGTGTTGGAACAGACTGCTTCTCTTTCAGAGAAATGCATGTGAGTTTCTTCCTAATGCTTGCAAGTAGCTTAAGGCACTATCAAAGGAAAGTGATTTTCTCTGAAAGGACAGCATTTAGAAAGTGAAGCAACACTCCATTCACTTCGCACAGTGAATTGAAGTGTTGGAACAGACTGCTTCTCTTTAAGAGAAATGCATTTGAGTTTTTTGTGAATGCTTGAAAGTAGTTTAAGGCACTTTCAAAGGAAAGTGATTTTCTCTGAAAGGACAGCATTTAGAAAGTGAAGCAACACTCCATTCACTTCGCACAGTGAATTGAAGTGTTGGAACTGACTGCTTCTCTTTCAGAGAAACGCATGTGAGTTTCTGGTGAATGCTTGTAAGTAGCTTAAGGCACTTTCAAAGGAAAGTGATTTTCTCTGAAAGGACATAATTTAGAAAGTGAAGCAACACTACATTCACTTCGCACAGTGAATTGAAGTGTTGGAACAGACTGCTTCTCTTTCAGAGAAACGCATGTGAGTTTCTGGTGAATGCTTGTAAGTAGCTTAAGGCACTTTCAAAGGAAAGTGATTTTCTCTGAAAGGACAGCATTTAAAAAGTTAAGCAACACTCCATTCACTTCGCACAGTGAATTGAAGTGTTGGAACAGACTGCTTCTCTTTCAGAGAAACGCATGTGAGTTTCTGGTGAATGCTTGTAAGTAGTTTAAGGCACTTTCAAAGGAAAGTGATTTTCTCTGAAAGGACAGCATTTAGAAAGTGAAGCAACACTCCATTCACTTCGCACAGTGAATTGAAGTGTTGGAACAGACTGCTTCTCTTTCAGAGAAACGCATGTGAGTTTCTGGTGAATGCTTGTAAGTAGCTTAAGGCACTTTCAAAGGAAAGTGATTTTCTCTGAAAGGACAGCATTTAGAAAGTGAAGCAACACTCACTTCCCTTCGTGCAGTGAATTGAAGTGTTGGAACAGAGTGCTTCTCTTTCATAGAAACGCATTAGTGTTTCTTGTGAATGCTTGCAAATTGCTTATGGCACTTTCAAAGGAAAGTGATTTTCTCTGAAAGGACAGCATTTAGAAAGTGAAGCAACACTCCATTCACTTCGCACAGTGAATTGAAGTGTTGGAACAGACTGCTTCTCTTTCAGAGAAACGCATGTGAGGTTCTGGTGAATGCTTGTAAGTAGCTTAAGGCACTTTCAAAGGAAAGTGATTTTCTCTGAAAGGACAGCATTTAGAACGTGAGGCAACACTCTATTCACTTCACACAGTGAATTGAAGTGTTGGAACAGACTGCTTCTCTTTCAGAGAAATGCATGTGAGTTTCTTCCTAATGCTTGCAAGTAGCTTAAGGCACTATCAAAGGAAAGTGATTTTCTCTGAAAGGACAGCATTTAGAAAGTAAAGCAACACTCCATTCACTTCGCACAGTGAATTGAAGTGTTGGAACAGACTGCTTCTCTTTCAGAGAAACGCATGTGAGTTTCTGGTGAATGCTTGTAAGTAGCTTAAGGCACTTTCAAAGGACAGTGATTTTCTCTGAAAGGACAGCATTTTGAAGGTGAAGCAACACTCCATTCCCTTCGTGCCGTGAATTGAAGTGTTGGAACAGAGTGCTTCTCTTTCATATAAACGCATTAGTGTTTCTTGTGAATGCTTGCAAGTTGCTTAAGGCACTTTCAAAGGAAAGTGATTTTCTCTGAAAGGACATAATTAAGAAAGTGAAGCAACACTCCATTCACTTCGCACAGTGAATTGAAGTGTTGGAACAGACTGCTTCTCTTTCAGAGAAATGCATGTTAGTTTCTGTTGAATGCTTGTAAGTAGCTTAAGGCACTTTCAAAGGAAAGTGATTTTCTCTGAAAGGACAGCATTTAGAAAGTGATGCAACACTCCATTCACTTCGCACAGTGAATTGAAGTGTTGGAACAGTCTGCTTCTCTTTCAGAGAAACGCATGTGAGTTTCTTCCTAATGCTTGCAAGTAGCTTAAGGCACTTTCAAAGGAAAGTGATTTTCTCTGAAAGGACAGCATTTAGAAAGTGAAGCAACACTCCATTCACTTCGCACAGTGAATTGAAGTGTTGGAACAGACTGCTTCTCTTTCAGAGAAACGCATGTGAGTTTCTGGTGAATGCTTGTAAGTAGCTTAAGGCACTTTCAAAGGAAAGTGATTTTCTCTGAAAGGACAGCATTTAGAAACTGAAGCAACACTCAATTCCCTTCGTGCAGTGAATTGAAGTGTTGGAACAGAGTGCTTCTCTTTCATAGAAACGCATTAGTGTTTCCTGTGAATGCTTGCAAATTGCTTAAGGCACTTTCAAAGGAAAGTGATTTTCTCTGAAAGGACAGCATTTAGAAACTGAAGCATAACTCCATTCACTTCGCACAGTGAATTGAAGTGTTGGAACACACTGCTTCTCTTTAAGAGAAATGCATTTGAGTTTTTTGTGAATGCTTGAAAGTAGTTTAAGGCACTTTCAAAGGAAAGTGATTTTCTCTGAAAGGACAGCATTTAGAAAGTGAAGCAACACTCCATTCACTTCGCACAGTGAATTGAAGTGTTGGAACTGACTGCTTCTCTTTCAGAGAAACGCATGTGAGTTTCTGGTGAATGCTTGTAAGTAGCTTAAGGCACTTTCAAAGGAAAGTGATTTTCTCTGAAAGGACAGCATTTAGAACGTGAGGCAACACTCTATTCACTTCACACAGTGAATTGAAGTGTTGGAACAGACTGCGTCTCTTTCAGAGAAATGCATGTGAGTTTCTTCCTAATGCTTGCAAGTAACTTAAGGCACTATCAAAGGAAAGTGATTTTCTCTGAAAGGACAGCATTTAGAAAGTGAAGCAACACTCCATTCACTTCGCACAGTGAATTGAAGTGTTGGAACAGACTGCTTCTCTTTCAGAGAAACACATGTGAGTTTCTTCCTAATGCTTGCAAGTAGCTTAAGGCACTTTCAAAGGAAAGTGATTTTCTCTGAAAGGACAGCATTTAGAAAGTGAAGCAACTCTCCATTCACTTCGCACAGTGAAATGAAGTGTTGGAACAGACTGCTTCTCTTTAAGAGAAATTCATGTGAGTTTAAGTTGAATGCTTGTAAGTTGCTTAAGGCACTTTCAAAGGAAAGTGATTTTCTCTGAAAGGACAGCATTTAGAAAGTGAAGCAACACTCCATTCACTTCGCAGAGTGAATTGAAGTTTTGGAACAGACTGCTTCTCTTTCAGAGAAACGCATGTGAGTTTCTGGTGAATGCTTGTAAGTAGCTTAAGGCACTTTCAAAGGAAAGTGATTTTCTCTGAAAGGACAGCATTTAGAAAGTGAAGCAACACTACATTCACTTCGCACAGTGAATTGAAGTGTTGGAACAGACTGCTTCTCTTTCAGAGAAACGCATGTGAGTTTCTGGTGAATGCTTGTAAGTAGCTTAAGGCACTTTCAAAGGAAAGTGATTTTCTCTGAAAGGACAGCATTTAAAAAGTGAAGCAACACTCCATTCACTTCGCACAGTGAATTGAAGTGTTGGAACAGACTGCTTCTCTTTCAGAGAAACGCATGTGAGTTTCTGGTGAATGCTTGTAAGTAGTTTAAGGCACTTTCAAAGGAAAGTGATTTTCTCTGAAAGGACAGCATTTAGAAAGTGAAGCAACACTCCATTCACTTCGCACAGTGAATTGAAGTGTTGGAACAGACTGCTTCTCTTTCAGAGAAACGCATGTGAGTTTCTGGTGAATGCTTGTAAGTAGCTTAAGGCACTTTCAAAGGACAGTGATTTTCTCTGAAAGGACAGCATTTTGAAGGTGAAGCAACACTCCATTCCCTTCGTGCAGTGAATTGAAGTGTTGGAACAGAGTGCTTCTCTTTCATATAAACGCATTAGTGTTTCTTGTGAATGCTTGCAAGTTGCTTAAGGCACTTTCAAAGGAAAGTGATTTTCTCTGAAAGGACATAATTAAGAAAGTGAAGCAACACTCCATTCACTTCGCACAGTGAATTGAAGTGTTGGAACAGACTGCTTCTCTTTCAGAGAAATGCATGTTAGTTTCTGTTGAATGCTTGTAAGTAGCTTAAGGCACTTTCAAAGGAAAGTGATTTTCTCTGAAAGGACAGCATTTAGAAAGTGATGCAACACTCCATTCACTTCGCACAGTGAATTGAAGTGTTGGAACAGTCTGCTTCTCTTTCAGAGAAACGCATGTGAGTTTCTTCCTAATGCTTGCAAGTAGCTTAAGGCACTTTCAAAGGAAAGTGATTTTCTCTGAAAGGACAGCATTTAGAAAGTGAAGCAACACTCCATTCACTTCGCACAGTGAATTGAAGTGTTGGAACAGACTGCTTCTCTTTCAGAGAAACGCATGTGAGTTTCTGGTGAATGCTTGTAAGTAGCTTAAGGCACTTTCAAAGGAAAGTGATTTTCTCTGAAAGGACAGCATTTAGAAACTGAAGCAACACTCAATTCCCTTCGTGCAGTGAATTGAAGTGTTGGAACAGAGTGCTTCTCTTTCATAGAAACGCATTAGTGTTTCTTGTGAATGCTTGCAAATTGCTTAAGGCACTTTCAAAGGAAAGTGATTTTCTCTGAAAGGACAGCATTTAGAAACTGAAGCATAACTCCATTCACTTCGCACAGTGAATTGAAGTGTTGGAACACACTGCTTCTCTTTAAGAGAAATGCATTTGAGTTTTTTGTGAATGCTTGAAAGTAGTTTAAGGCACTTTCAAAGGAAAGTGATTTTCTCTGAAAGGACAGCATTTAGAAAGTGAAGCAACACTCCATTCACTTCGCACAGTGAATTGAAGTGTTGGAACTGACTGCTTCTCTTTCAGAGAAACGCATGTGAGTTTCTGGTGAATGCTTGTAAGTAGCTTAAGGCACTTTCAAAGGAAAGTGATTTTCTCTGAAAGGACAGCATTTAGAACGTGAGGCAACACTCTATTCACTTCACACAGTGAATTGAAGTGTTGGAACAGACTGCTTCTCTTTCAGAGAAATGCATGTGAGTTTCTTCCTAATGCTTGCAAGTAGCTTAAGGCACTATCAAAGGAAAGTGATTTTCTCTGAAAGGACAGCATTTAGAAAGTGAAGCAACACTCCATTCACTTCGCACAGTGAATTGAAGTGTTGGAACAGACTGCTTCTCTTTCAGAGAAACACATGTGAGTTTCTTCCTAATGCTTGCAAGTAGCTTAAGGCACTTTCAAAGGAAAGTGATTTTCTCTGAAAGGACAGCATTTAGAAAGTGAAGCAACTCTCCATTCACTTCGCACAGTGAAATGAAGTGTTGGAACAGACTGCTTCTCTTTAAGAGAAATTCATGTGAGTTTAAGTTGAATGCTTGTAAGTAGCTTAAGGCACTTTCAAAGGAAAGTGATTTTCTCTGAAAGGACAGCATTTAGAAAGTGAAGCAACACTCCATTCACTTCGCACAGTGAATTGAAGTGTTGGAACAGACTGCTTCTCTTTCAGAGAAACGCATGTGAGTTTCTGGTGAATGCTTGTAAGTAGCTTAAGGCACTTTCAAAGGAAAGTGATTTTCTCTGAAAGGACAGCATTTAAAAAGTGAAGCAACACTCCATTCACTTCGCACAGTGAATTGAAGTGTTGGAACAGACTGCTTCTCTTTCAGAGAAACGCATGTGAGTTTCTGGTGAATGCTTGTAAGTAGTTTAAGGCACTTTCAAAGGAAAGTGATTTTCTCTGAAAGGACAGCATTTAGAAAGTGAAGCAACACTCCATTCACTTCGCACAGTGAATTGAAGTGTTGGAACAGACTGCTTCTCTTTCAGAGAAACGCATGTGAGGTTCTGGTGAATGCTTGTAAGTAGCTTAAGGCACTTTCAAAGGAAAGTGATTTTCTCTGAAAGGACAGCATTTAGAACGTGAGGCAACACTCTATTCACTTCACACAGTGAATTGAAGTGTTGGAACAGACTGCTTCTCTTTCAGAGAAATGCATGTGAGTTTCTTCCTAATGCTTGCAAGTAGCTTAAGGCACTATCAAAGGAAAGTGATTTTCTCTGAAAGGACAGCATTTAGAAAGTAAAGCAACACTCCATTCACTTCGCACAGTGAATTGAAGTGTTGGAACAGACTGCTTCTCTTTCAGAGAAACACATGTGAGTTTCTTCCTAATGCTTGCAAGTCGCTTAAGGCACTTTCAAAGGAAAGTGATTTTCTCTGAAAGGACAGCATTTAGAAAGTGAAGCAACAATCCATGCACTTCGCACAGTGAATTGAAGTGTTGGAACCGACTGCTTCTCTTTCAGAGAAACGCATGTGAGTTTCTGGTGAATGCTTGTAAGTAGCTTAAGGCACTTTCAAAGGACAGTGATTTTCTCTGAAAGGACAGCATTTAGAAAGTGAAGCAACACTCCATTCCCTTCGTGCAGTGAATTGAAGTGTTGGAACAGAGTGCTTCTCTTTCATATAAACGCATTAGTGTTTCTTGTGAATGCTTGCAAGTTGCTTAAGGCACTTTCAAAGGAAAGTGATTTTCTCTGAAAGGACATAATTTAGAAAGTGAAGCAACACTCCATTCACTTCGCACAGTGAATTGAAGTGTTGGAACAGACTGCTTCTCTTTCAGAGAAATGCATGTGAGTTTCTGTTGAATGCTTGTAAGCAGCTTAAGGCACTTTCAAAGGAAAGTGATTTTCTCTGAAAGGACAGCATTTAGAAAGTGAAGCAACACTCCATTCACTTCGCACATTGAATTGAAGTGTTGGAACAGACTGCTTCTCTTTCAGAGAAACGCATGTGAGTTTCTGGTGAATGCTTGTAAGTAGCTTAAGGCACTTTCAAAGGAAAGTGATTTTCTCTGAAAGGACAGCATTTAGAAAGTGAGGCAACACTCCATTCACTTCACACAGTGAATTGAAGTGTTGGAACAGACTGCTTCTCTTTCAGAGAAACGCATGTGAGTTTCTTCCTAATGCTTGCAAGTAGCTTAAGGCACTTTAAAAGGAAAGTGATTTTCTCTGAAAGGACAGCATTTAGAAAGTGAAGCAACACTCCATTCACTTCGCACAGTGAATTGAAGTATTGGAACAGACTGCTTCTCTTTCAGAGAAACGCATGTGAGTTTCTGGTGAATGCTTGTAAGTAGCTTAAGGCACTTTCAAAGGAAAGTGATTTTCTCTGAAAGGACAGCATTTAGAAAGTGAAGCAACACTCCATTCACTTCGCACTGTGAATTGAAGTGTTGGAACAGACTGCTTCTCTTTCAGAGAAACGCATGTGAGTTTCTGGTGAATGCTTGTAAGTAGCTTAAGGCACTTTCAAAGGAAAGTGATTTTCTCTAAAAGGACAGCATTTAGAAAGTGAAGCAACACTCCATTCACTTCGCACAGTGAATTGAAGTGTTGGAACAGACTGCTTCTCTTTCAGAGAAGCGCATGTTAGTTTCTGGTGAATGCTTGTAAGTAGCTTAAGGCACTTTCAAAGGAAAGTGATTTTCTCTGAAAGGACATAATTTAGAAAGTGAAGCAACACTCCATTCACTTCGCACAGTGAATTGAAGTGTTGGAACAGACTGCTTCTCTTTCAGAGAAATGCATGTGAGTTTCTGTTGAATGCTTGTAAGCAGCTTAAGGCACTTTCAAAGGAAAGTGATTTTCTCTGAAAGGACAGCATTTAGAAAGTGAAGCAACACTCCATTCACTTCGCACATTGAATTGAAGTGTTGGAACAGACTGCTTCTCTTTCAGAGAAACGCATGTGAGTTTCTGGTGAATGCTTGTAAGTAGCTTAAGGCACTTTCAAAGGAAAGTGATTTTCTCTGAAAGGACAGCATTTAGAAACTGAAGCAACACTCAATTCCCTTCGTGCAGTGAATTGAAGTGTTGGAACAGAGTGCTTCTCTTTCATAGAAACGCATTAGTGTTTCTTGTGAATGCTTGCAAATTGCTTAAGGCACTTTCAAAGGAAAGTGATTTTCTCTGAAAGGACAGCATTTAGAAACTGAAGCATAACTCCATTCACTTCGCACAGTGAATTGAAGTGTTGGAACACACTGCTTCTCTTTAAGAGAAATGCATTTGAGTTTTTTGTGAATGCTTGAAAGTAGTTTAAGGCACTTTCAAAGGAAAGTGATTTTCTCTGAAAGGACAGCATTTAGAAAGTGAAGCAACACTCCATTCACTTCGCACAGTGAATTGAAGTGTTGGAACTGACTGCTTCTCTTTCAGAGAAACGCATGTGAGTTTCTGGTGAATGCTTGTAAGTAGCTTAAGGCACTTTCAAAGGAAAGTGATTTTCTCTGAAAGGACAGCATTTAGAACGTGAGGCAACACTCTATTCCCTTCACACAGTGAATTGAAGTGTTGGAACAGACTGCTTCTCTTTCAGAGAAATGCATGTGAGTTTCTTCCTAATGCTTGCAAGTAACTTAAGGCACTATCAAAGGAAAGTGATTTTCTCTGAAAGGACAGCATTTAGAAAGTGAAGCAACACTCCATTCACTTCGCACAGTGAATTGAAGTGTTGGAACAGACTGCTTCTCTTTCAGAGAAACACATGTGAGTTTCTTCCTAATGCTTGCAAGTAGCTTAAGGCACTTTCAAAGGAAAGTGATTTTCTCTGAAAGGACAGCATTTAGAAAGTGAAGCAACTCTCCATTCACTTCGCACAGTGAAATGAAGTGTTGGAACAGACTGCTTCTCTTTAAGAGAAATTCATGTGAGTTTAAGTTGAATGCTTGTAAGTAGCTTAAGGCACTTTCAAAGGAAAGTGATTTTCTCTGAAAGGACAGCATTTAGAAAGTGAAGCAACACTCCATTCACTTCGCAGAGTGAATTGAAGTTTTGGAACAGACTGCTTCTCTTTCAGAGAAACGCATGTGAGTTTCTGGTGAATGCTTGTAAGTAGCTTAAGGCACTTTCAAAGGAAAGTGATTTTCTCTGAAAGGACAGCATTTAGAAAGTGAAGCAACACTACATTCACTTCGCACAGTGAATTGAAGTGTTGGAACAGACTGCTTCTCTTTCAGAGAAACGCATGTGAGTTTCTGGTGAATGCTTGTAAGTAGCTTAAGGCACTTTCAAAGGAAAGTGATTTTCTCTGAAAGGACAGCATTTAAAAAGTGAAGCAACACTCCATTCACTTCGCACAGTGAATTGAACTGTTGGAACAGACTGCTTCTCTTTCAGAGAAACGCATGTGAGTTTCTGGTGAATGCTTGTAAGTAGTTTAAGGCACTTTCAAAGGAAAGTGATTTTCTTTGAAAGGACAGCATTTAGAAAGTGAAGCAACACTCCATTCACTTCGCACAGTGAATTGAAGTGTTGGAACAGACTGCTTCTCTTTCAGAGAAACGCATGTGAGTTTCTGGTGAATGCTTGTAAGTAGCTTAAGGCACTTTCAAAGGAAAGTGATTTTCTCTGAAAGGACAGCATTTAGAAAGTGAAGCAACACTCACTTCCCTTCGTGCAGTGAATTGAAGTGTTGGAACAGAGTGCTTCTCTTTCATAGAAACGCATTAGTGTTTCTTGTGAATGCTTGCAAATTGCTTAAGGCACTTTCAAAGGAAAGTGATTTTCTCTGAAAGGACAGCATTTAGAAAGTGAAGCAACACTCCATTCACTTCGCACAGTGAATTGAAGTGTTGGAACAGACTGCTTCTCTTTCAGAGAAACGCATGTGAGGTTCTGGTGAATGCTTGTAAGTAGCTTAAGGCACTTTCAAAGGAAAGTGATTTTCTCTGAAAGGACAGCATTTAGAACGTGAGGCAACACTCTATTCACTTCACACAGTGAATTGAAGTGTTGGAACAGACTGCTTCTCTTTCAGAGAAATGCATGTGAGTTTCTTCCTAATGCTTGCAAGTAGCTTAAGGCACTATCAAAGGAAAGTGATTTTCTCTGAAAGGACAGCATTTAGAAAGTAAAGCAACACTCCATTCACTTCGCACAGTGAATTGAAGTGTTGGAACAGACTGCTTCTCTTTCAGAGAAACACATGTGAGTTTCTTCCTAATGCTTGCAAGTCGCTTAAGGCACTTTCAAAGGAAAGTGATTTTCTCTGAAAGGACAGCATTTAGAAAGTGAAGCAACAATCCATGCACTTCGCACAGTGAATTGAAGTGTTGGAACCGACTGCTTCTCTTTCAGAGAAACGCATGTGAGTTTCTGGTGAATGCTTGTAAGTAGCTTAAGGCACTTTCAAAGGACAGTGATTTTCTCTGAAAGGACAGCATTTAGAAAGTGAAGCAACACTCCATTCCCTTCGTGCAGTGAATTGAAGTGTTGGAACAGAGTGCTTCTCTTTCATATAAACGCATTAGTGTTTCTTGTGAATGCTTGCAAGTTGCTTAAGGCACTTTCAAAGGAAAGTGATTTTCTCTGAAAGGACATAATTTAGAAAGTGAAGCAACACTCCATTCACTTCGCACTGTGAATTGAAGTGTTGGAACAGACTGCTTCTCTTTCAGAGAAATGCATGTGAGTTTCTGTTGAATGCTTGTAAGCAGCTTAAGGCACTTTCAAAGGAAAGTGATTTTCTCTGAAAGGACAGCATTTAGAAAGTGAAGCAACACTCCATTCACTTCGCACATTGAATTGAAGTGTTGGAACAGACTGCTTCTCTTTCAGAGAAACGCATGTGAGTTTCTGGTGAATGCTTGTAAGTAGCTTAAGGCACTTTCAAAGGAAAGTGATTTTCTCTGAAAGGACAGCATTTAGAAAGTGAGGCAACACTCCATTCACTTCACACAGTGAATTGAAGTGTTGGAACAGACTGCTTCTCTTTCAGAGAAACGCATGTGAGTTTCTTCCTAATGCTTGCAAGTAGCTTAAGGCACTTTCAAAGGAAAGTGATTTTCTCTGAAAGGACAGCATTTAGAAAGTGAAGCAACACTCCATTCACTTCGCACAGTGAATTGAAGTATTGGAACAGACTGCTTCTCTTTCAGAGAAACGCATGTGAGTTTCTGGTGAATGCTTGTAAGTAGCTTAAGGCACTTTCAAAGGAAAGTGATTTTCTCTGAAAGGACAGCATTTAGAAAGTGAAGCAACACTCCATTCACTTCGCACAGTGAATTGAAGTGTTGGAACAGACTGCTTCTCTTTCAGAGAAATTCATGTGAGTTTAAGTTGAATGCTTGTAAGTAGCTTAAGGCACTTTCAAAGGAAAGTGATTTTCTCTGAAAGGACAGCATTTAGAAAGTGAAGCAACACTCCATTCACTTCGCAGAGTGAATTGAAGTTTTGGAACAGACTGCTTCTCTTTCAGAGAAACGCATGTGAGTTTCTGGTGAATGCTTGTAAGTAGCTTAAGGCACTTTCAAAGGAAAGTGATTTTCTCTGAAAGGACAGCATTTAGAAAGTGAAGCAACACTCCATTCACTTCGCACAGTGAATTGAAGTGTTGGAACAGACTGCTTCTCTTTCAGAGAAACGCATGTGAGTTTCTGGTGAATGCTTGTAAGTAGCTTAAGGCACTTTCAAAGGAAAGTGATTTTCTCTGAAAGGACAGCATTTAGAAAGTGAAGCAACACTCCATTCACTTCGCACAGTGACTTGAAGTGTTGGAACAGACTGCTTCTCTTTCAGAGAAACGCATGTGAGTTTCTGGTGAATGCTTGTAAGTAGCTTAAGGCACTTTCAAAGGAAAGTGATTTTCTCTGAAAGGACAGCATTTAGAAACTGAAGCAACACTCCATTCACTTCGGACAGTGAATTGAAGTGTTGGAACAGACTGCTTCTCTTTCAGAGAAACGCATGTGAGTTTCTTCCTAATGCTTGTAAGTAGCTTAAGGCACTTTCAAAGGAAAGTGATTTTCTCTGAAAGGACAGCATTTAGAAAGTGAAGCAACACTCACTTCCCTTCGTGCAGTGAATTGAAGTGTTGGAAGAGAGTGCTTCTCTTTCATAGAAACGCATTAGTGTTTCTTGTGAATGCTTGCAAATTGCTTAAGGCACTTTCAAAGGAAAGTGATTTTCTCTGAAAGGACAGCATTTAGAAAGTGAAGCAACACTCCATTCACTTCGCACAGTGAATTGAAGTGTTGGAACAGACTGCTTCTCTTTCAGAGAAACGCATGTGAGGTTCTGGTGAATGCTTGTAAGTAGCTTAAGGCACTTTCAAAGGAAAGTGATTTTCTCTGAAAGGACAGCATTTAGAACGTGAGGCAACACTCTATTCACTTCACACAGTGAATTGAAGTGTTGGAACAGACTGCTTCTCTTTCAGAGAAATGCATGTGAGTTTCTTCCTAATGCTTGCAAGTAGCTTAAGGCACTATCAAAGGAAAGTGATTTTCTCTGAAAGGACAGCATTTAGAAAGTAAAGCAACACTCCATTCACTTCGCACAGTGAATTGAAGTGTTGGAACAGACTGCTTCTCTTTCAGAGAAACACATGTGAGTTTCTTCCTAATGCTTGCAAGTCGCTTAAGGCACTTTCAAAGGAAAGTGATTTTCTCTGAAAGGACAGCATTTAGAAAGTGAAGCAACAATCCATGCACTTCGCACAGTGAATTGAAGTGTTGGAACCGACTGCTTCTCTTTCAGAGAAACGCATGTGAGTTTCTGGTGAATGCTTGTAAGTAGCTTAAGGCACTTTCAAAGGACAGTGATTTTCTCTGAAAGGACAGCATTTAGAAAGTGAAGCAACACTCCATTCCCTTCGTGCAGTGAATTGAAGTGTTGAAACAGAGTGCTTCTCTTTCATATAAACGCATTAGTGTTTCTTGTGAATGCTTGCAAGTTGCTTAAGGCACTTTCAAAGGAAAGTGATTTTCTCTGAAAGGACATAATTTAGAAAGTGAAGCAACACTCCATTCACTTCGCACAGTGAATTGAAGTGTTGGAACAGACTGCTTCTCTTTCAGAGAAATGCATGTGAGTTTCTGTTGAATGCTTGTAAGCAGCTTAAGGCACTTTCAAAGGAAAGTGATTTTCTCTGAAAGGACAGCATTTAGAAAGTGAAGCAACACTCCATTCACTTCGCACAGTGAATTGAAGTGTTGGAACAGACTGCTTCTCTTTCAGAGAAACGCATGTGAGTTTCTGGTGAATGCTTGTAAGTAGCTTAAGGCACTTTCAAAGGAAAGTGATTTTCTCTGAAAGGACAGCATTTAGAAAGTGAGGCAACACTCCATTCACTTCACACAGTGAATTGAAGTGTTGGAACAGACTGCTTCTCTTTCAGAGAAACGCATGTGAGTTTCTTCCTAATGCTTGCAAGTAGCTTAAGGCACTTTAAAAGGAAAGTGATTTTCTCTGAAAGGACAGCATTTAGAAAGTGAAGCAACACTCCATTCACTTCGCACAGTGAATTGAAGTGTTGGAACAGACTGCTTCTCTTTCAGAGAAACGCATGTGAGTTTCTGGTGAATGCTTGTAAGTAGCTTAAGGCACTTTCAAAGGAAAGTGATTTTCTCTGAAAGGACAGCATTTAGAAACTGAAGCAACACTCCATTCACTTCGGACAGTGAATTGAAGTGTTGGAACAGACTGCTTCTCTTTCAGAGAAACGCATGTGAGTTTCTTCCTAATGCTTGTAAGTAGCTTAAGGCACTTTCAAAGGAAAGTGATTTTCTCTGAAAGGACAGCATTTAGAAAGTGAAGCAACACTCACTTCCCTTCGTGCAGTGAATTGAAGTGTTGGAACAGAGTGCTTCTCTTTCATAGAAACGCATTAGTGTTTCTTGTGAATGCTTGCAAATTGCTTAAGGCACTTTCAAAGGAAAGTGATTTTCTCTGAAAGGACAGCATTTAGAAAGTGAAGCAACACTCCATTCACTTCGCACAGTGAATTGAAGTGTTGGAACAGACTGCTTCTCTTTCAGAGAAACGCATGTGAGGTTCTGGTGAATGCTTGTAAGTAGCTTAAGGCACTTTCAAAGGAAAGTGATTTTCTCTGAAAGGACAGCATTTAGAACGTGAGGCAACACTCTATTCACTTCACACAGTGAATTGAAGTGTTGGAACAGACTGCTTCTCTTTCAGAGAAATGCATGTGAGTTTCTTCCTAATGCTTGCAAGTAGCTTAAGGCACTATCAAAGGAAAGTGATTTTCTCTGAAAGGACAGCATTTAGAAAGTAAAGCAACACTCCATTCACTTCGCACAGTGAATTGAAGTGTTGGAACAGACTGCTTCTCTTTCAGAGAAACACATGTGAGTTTCTTCCTAATGCTTGCAAGTCGCTTAAGGCACTTTCAAAGGAAAGTGATTTTCTCTGAAAGGACAGCATTTAGAAAGTGAAGCAACAATCCATGCACTTCGCACAGTGAATTGAAGTGTTGGAACCGACTGCTTCTCTTTCAGAGAAACGCATGTGAGTTTCTGGTGAATGCTTGTAAGTAGCTTAAGGCACTTTCTAAGGACAGTGATTTTCTCTGAAAGGACAGCATTTAGAAAGTGAAGCAACACTCCATTCCCTTCGTGCAGTGAATTGAAGTGTTGGAACAGAGTGCTTCTCTTTCATATAAACGCATTAGTGTTTCTTGTGAATGCTTGCAAGTTGCTTAAGGCACTTTCAAAGGAAAGTGATTTTCTCTGAAAGGACATAATTTAGAAAGTGAAGCAACACTCCATTCACTTCGCACAGTGAATTGAAGTGTTGGAACAGACTGCTTCTCTTTCAGAGAAATGCATGTGAGTTTCTGTTGAATGCTTGTAAGCAGCTTAAGGCACTTTCAAAGGAAAGTGATTTTCTCTGAAAGGACAGCATTTAGAAAGTGAAGCAACACTCCATTCACTTCGCACATTGAATTGAAGTGTTGGAACAGACTGCTTCTCTTTCAGAGAAACGCATGTGAGTTTCTGGTGAATGCTTGTAAGTAGCTTAAGGCACTTTCAAAGGAAAGTGATTTTCTCTGAAAGGACAGCATTTAGAAAGTGAGGCAACACTCCATTCACTTCACACAGTGAATTGAAGTGTTGGAACAGACTGCTTCTCTTTCAGAGAAACGCATGTGAGTTTCTTCCTAATGCTTGCAAGTAGCTTAAGGCACTTTAAAAGGAAAGTGATTTTCTCTGAAAGGACAGCATTTAGAAAGTGAAGCAACACTCCATTCACTTCGCACAGTGAATTGAAGTATTGGAACAGACTGCTTCTCTTTCAGAGAAACGCATGTGAGTTTCTGGTGAATGCTTGTAAGTAGCTTAAGGCGCTTTCAAAGGAAAGTGATTTTCTCTGAAAGGACAGCATTTAGAAAGTGAAGCAACACTCCATTCACTTCGCACTGTGAATTGAAGTGTTGGAACAGACTGCTTCTCTTTCAGAGAAACGCATGTGAGTTTCTGGTGAATGCTTGTAAGTAGCTTAAGGCACTTTCAAAGGAAAGTGATTTTCTCTAAAAGGACAGCATTTAGAAAGTGAAGCAACACTCCATTCACTTCGCACAGTGAATTGAAGTGTTGGAACAGACTGCTTCTCTTTCAGAGAAGCGCATGTTAGTTTCTGGTGAATGCTTGTAAGTAGCTTAAGGCACTTTCAAAGGAAAGTGATTTTCTCTGAAAGGACATAATTTAGAAAGTGAAGCAACACTCCATTCACTTCGCAAAGTGAATTGAAGTGTTGGAACAGACTGCTTCTCTTTCAGAGAAATGCATGTGAGTTTCTGTTGAATGCTTGTAAGCAGCTTAAGGCACTTTCAAAGGAAAGTGATTTTCTCTGAAAGGACAGCATTTAGAAAGTGAAGCAACACTCCATTCACTTCGCACATTGAACTGAAGTGTTGGAACAGACTGCTTCTCTTTCAGAGAAACGCATGTGAGTTTCTGGTGAATGCTTGTAAGTAGCTTAAGGCACTTTCAAAGGAAAGTGATTTTCTCTGAAAGGACAGCATTTAGAAAGTGAGGCAACACTCCATTCACTTCACACAGTGAATTGAAGTGTTGGAACAGACTGCTTCTCTTTCAGAGAAACGCATGTGAGTTTCTTCCTAATGCTTGCAAGTAGCTTAAGGCACTTTCAAAGGAAAGTGATTTTCTCTGAAAGGACAGCATTTAGAAAGTGAAGCAACACTCCATTCACTTCGCACAGTGAATTGAAGTGTTGGAACAGACTGCTTCTCTTTCAGAGAAACGCATGAGTTTCTGGTGAATGCTTGTAAGTAGCTTAAGGCACTTTCAAAGGAAAGTGATTTTCTCTGAAAGGACAGCATTTAGAAAGTGAAGCAACACTCCATTCACTTCGCACAGTGAATTGAAGTGTTGGAACAGACTGCTTCTCTTTCAGAGAAATTCATGTGAGTTTAAGTTGAATGCTTGTAAGTAGCTTAAGGCACTTTCAAAGGAAAGTGATTTTCTCTGAAAGGACAGCATTTAGAAAGTAAAGCAACACTCCATTCACTTCGCAGAGTGAATTGAAGTTTTGGAACAGACTGCTTCTCTTTCAGAGAAACGCATGTGAGTTTCTGGTGAATGCTTGTAAGTAGCTTAAGGCACTTTCAAAGGAAAGTGATTTTCTCTGAAAGGACAGCATTTAGAAAGTGAAGCAACACTCCATTCACTTCGCACAGTGAATTGAAGTGTTGGAACAGACTGCTTCTCTTTCAGAGAAACGCATGTGAGTTTCTGGTGAATGCTTGTAAGTAGCTTAAGGCACTTTCAAAGGAAAGTGATTTTCTCTGAAAGGACAGCATTTAGAAAGTGAAGCAACACTCCATTCACTTCGCACAGTGACTTGAAGTGTTGGAACAGACTGCTTCTCTTTCAGAGAAACGCATGTGAGTTTCTGGTGAATGCTTGTAAGTAGCTTAAGGCACTTTCAAAGGAAAGTGATTTTCTCTGAAAGGACAGCATTTAGAAACTGAAGCAACACTCCATTCACTTCGGACAGTGAATTGAAGTGTTGGAACAGACTGCTTCTCTTTCAGAGAAACGCATGTGAGTTTCTTCCTAATGCTTGTAAGTAGCTTAAGGCACTTTCAAAGGAAAGTGATTTTCTCTGAAAGGACAGCATTTAGAAAGTGAAGCAACACTCAATTCCCTTCGTGCAGTGAATTGAAGTGTTGGAAGAGAGTGCTTCTCTTTCACAGAAACGCATTAGTGTTTCTTGTGAATGCTTGCAAATTGCTTAAGACACTTTCAAAGGAAAGTGATTTTCTCTGAAAGGACCGCATTTAGAAACTGAAGCACAACTCCTTTCACTTCGCACAGTGAATTGAAGTGTTGGAACACACTGCTTCTCTTTAAGAGAAACGCATGTGAGTTTTTTGTGAATGCTTGAAAGTAGTTTAAGGCACTTTCAAAGGAAAGTGATTTTCTCTGAAAGGACAGCATTTAGAAAGTGAAGCAACACTCCATTCACTTCGCACAGTGAATTGAAGTGTTGGAACAGACTGCTTCTCTTTCAGAGAAATGCATGTGAGTTTCTTCCTAATGCTTGCAAGTAGCTTAAGGCACTATCAAAGGAAAGTGATTTTCTCTGAAAGGACAGCATTTAGAAAGTGAAGCAACACTCCATTCACTTCGCACAGTGAATTGAAGTGTTGGAACAGACTGCTTCTCTTTCAGAGAAACACATGTGAGTTTCTTCCTAATGCTTGCAAGTAGCTTAAGGCACTTTCAAAGGAAAGTGATTTTCTCTGAAAGGACAGCATTTAGAAAGTGAAGCAACAATCCATGCACTTCGCACAGTGAATTGAAGTGTTGGAACTGACTGCTTCTCTTTCAGAGAAACGCATGTGAGTTTCTGGTGAATGCTTGTAAGTAGCTTAAGGCACTTTCAAAGGACAGTGATTTTCTCTGAAAGGACAGCATTTAGAAAGTGAAGCAACACTCCATTCCCTTCGTGCAGTGAATTGAAGTGTTGGAACAGAGTGCTTCTCTTTCATATAAACGCATTAGTGTTTCTTGTGAATGCTTGCAAGTTGCTTAAGGCACTTTCAAAGGAAAGTGATTTTCTCTGAAAGGACATAATTTAGAAAGTGAAGCAACACTCCATTCACTTCGCACAGTGAATTGAAGTGTTGGAACAGACTGCTTCTCTTTCAGAGAAATGCATGTGAGTTTCTGTTGAATGCTTGTAAGCAGCTTAAGGCACTTTCAAAGGAAAGTGATTTTCTCTGAAAGGACAGCATTTAGAAAGTGAAGCAACACTCCATTCACTTCGCACATTGAATTGAAGTGTTGGAACAGACTGCTTCTCTTTCAGAGAAACGCATGTGAGTTTCTGGTGAATGCTTGTAAGTAGCTTAAGGCACTTTCAAAGGAAAGTGATTTTCTCTGAAAGGACAGCATTTAGAAAGTGAGGCAACACTCCATTCACTTCACACAGTGAATTGAAGTGTTGGAACAGACTGCTTCTCTTTCAGAGAAACGCATGTGAGTTTCTTCCTAATGCTTGCAAGTAGCTTAAGGCACTTTCAAAGGAAAGTGATTTTCTCTGAAAGGACAGCATTTAGAAAGTGAAGCAACACTTCATTCACTTCGCACAGTGAATTGAAGTGTTGGAACAGACTGCTTCTCTTTCAGAGAAATTCATGTGAGTTTAAGTTGAATGGTTGTAAGTAGCTTAAGGCACTTTCAAAGGAAAGTGATTTTCTCTGAAAGGACAGCATTTAGAAAGTGAAGCAACACTCCATTCACTTAGCAGAGTGAATTGAAGTTTTGGAACAGACTGCTTCTCTTTCAGAGAAACGCATGTGAGTTTCTGGTGAATGCTTGTAAGTAGCTTAAGGCACTTTCAAAGGAAAGTGATTTTCTCTGAAAGGACAGCATTTAGAAAGTGAAGCAACACTCCATTCACTTCGCACAGTGAATTGAAGTGTTGGAACAGACTGCTTCTCTTTCAGAGAAACGCATGTGAGTTTCTGGTGAATGCTTGTAAGTAGCTTAAGGCACTTTCAAAGGAAAGTGATTTTCTCTGAAAGGACAGCATTTTGAAAGTGAAGCAACACTCCATTCACTTCGCACAGTGAATTGAAGTGTTGGAACAGACTGCTTCTCTTTAAGAGAAACGCATGTGAGTTTTTTGTGAATGCTTGAAAGTAGTTTAAGGCACTTTCAAAGGAAAGTGATTTTCTCTGAAAGGACAGCATTTAGAAAGTGAAGCAACACTCCATTCACTTCGCACAGTGAATTGAAGTGTTGGAACAGACTGCTTCTCTTTCAGAGAAACGCATGTGAGTTTCTGGTGAATGCTTGTAAGTAGCTTAAGGCACTTTCAAAGGAAAGTGATTTTCTCTGAAAGGACAGCATTTAGAAAGTGAAGCAACACTCACTTCCCTTCGTGCAGTGAATTGAAGTGTTGGAACAGAGTGCTTCTCTTTCATAGAAACGCATTAGTGTTTCTTGTGAATGCTTGCAAATTGCTTAAGGCACTTTCAAAGGAAAGTGATTTTCTCTGAAAGGACAGCATTTAGAAAGTGAAGCAACACTCCATTCACTTCGCACAGTGAATTGAAGTGTTGGAACAGACTGCTTCTCTTTCAGAGAAACGCATGTGAGGTTCTGGTGAATGCTTGTAAGTAGCTTAAGGCACTTTCAAAGGAAAGTGATTTTCTCTGAAAGGACAGCATTTAGAACGTGAGGCAACACTCTATTCACTTCACACAGTGAATTGAAGTGTTGGAACAGACTGCTTCTCTTTCAGAGAAATGCATGTGAGTTTCTTCCTAATGCTTGCAAGTAGCTTAAGGCACTATCAAAGGAAAGTGATTTTCTCTGAAAGGACAGCATTTAGAAAGTGAAGCAACACTCCATTCACTTCGCACAGTGAATTGAAGTGTTGGAACAGACTGCTTCTCTTTCAGAGAAACACATGTGAGTTTCTTCCTAATGCTTGCAAGTCGCTTAAGGCACTTTCAAAGGAAAGTGATTTTCTCTGAAAGGACAGCATTTAGAAAGTGAAGCAACACTCCATTCACTTCGCAGAGTGAATTGAAGTTTTGGAACAGACTGCTTCTCTTTCAGAGAAACGCATGTGAGTTTCTGGTGAATGCTTGTAAGTAGCTTAAGGCACTTTCAAAGGAAAGTGATTTTCTCTGAAAGGACAGCATTTAGAAAGTGAAGCAACACTCCATTCACTTCGCACAGTGAATTGAAGTGTTGGAACAGACTGCTTCTCTTTCAGAGAAACGCATGTGAGTTTCTGGTGAATGCTTGTAAGTAGCTTAAGGCACTTTCAAAGGAAAGTGATTTTCTCTGAAAGGACAGCATTTAGAAAGTGAAGCAACACTCCATTCACTTCGCACAGTGACTTGAAGTGTTGGAACAGACTGCTTCTCTTTCAGAGAAACGCATGTGAGTTTCTGGTGAATGCTTGTAAGTAGCTTAAGGCACTTTCAAAGGAAAGTGATTTTCTCTGAAAGGACAGCATTTAGAAAGTGAAGCAACACTCAATTCCCTTCGTGAAGTGAATTGAAGTGTTGGAAGAGAGTGCTTCTCTTTCACAGAAACGCATTAGTGTTTCTTGTGAATGCTTGCAAATTGCTTAAGACACTTTCAAAGGAAAGTGATTTTCTCTGAAAGGACAGCATTTAGAAACTGAAGCACAACTCCTTTCACTTCGCACAGTGGATTGAAGTGTTGGAACACACTGCTTCTCTTTAAGAGAAACGCATGTGAGTTTTTTGTGAATGCTTGAAAGTAGTTTAAGGCACTTTCAAAGGAAAGTGATTTTCTCTGAAAGGACAGCATTTAGAAAGTGAAGCAACACTCCATTCACTTCGCACAGTGAATTGAAGTGTTGGAACAGACTGCTTCTCTTTCAGAGAAATGCATGTGAGTTTCTTCCTAATGCTTGCAAGTAGCTTAAGGCACTATCAAAGGAAAGTGATTTTCTCTGAAAGGACAGCATTTAGAAAGTGAAGCAACACTCCATTCACTTCGCACAGTGAATTGAAGTGTTGGAACAGACTGCTTCTCTTTCAGAGAAACACATGTGAGTTTCTTCCTAATGCTTGCAAGTAGCTTAAGGCACTTTCAAAGGAAAGTGATTTTCTCTGAAAGGACAGCATGTAGAAAGTGAAGCAACAATCCATGCACTTCGCACAGTGAATTGAAGTGTTGGAACTGACTGCTTCTCTTTCAGAGAAACGCATGTGAGTTTCTGGTGAATGCTTGTAAGTAGCTTAAGGCACTTTCAAAGGACAGTGATTTTCTCTGAAAGGACAGCATTTAGAAAGTGAAGCAACACTCCATTCCCTTCGTGCAGTGAATTGAAGTGTTGGAACAGAGTGCTTCTCTTTCATATAAACGCATTAGTGTTTCTTGTGAATGCTTGCAAGTTGCTTAAGGCACTTTCAAAGGAAAGTGATTTTCTCTGAAAGGACATAATTTAGAAAGTGAAGCAACACTCCATTCACTTCGCACAGTGAATTGAAGTGTTGGAACAGACTGCTTCTCTTTCAGAGAAATGCATGTGAGTTTCTGTTGAATGCTTGTAAGCAGCTTAAGGCACTTTCAAAGGAAAGTGATTTTCTCTGAAAGGACAGCATTTAGAAAGTGAAGCAACACTCCATTCACTTCGCACATTGAATTGAAGTGTTGGAACAGACTGCTTCTCTTTCAGAGAAACGCATGTGAGTTTCTGGTGAATGCTTGCAAGTAGCTTAAGGCACTTTCAAAGGAAAGTGATTTTCTCTGAAAGGACAGCATTTAGAAAGTGAGGCAACACTCCATTCACTTCACACAGTGAATTGAAGTGTTGGAACAGACTGCTTCTCTTTCAGAGAAACGCATGTGAGTTTCTTCCTAATGCTTGCAAGTAGCTTAAGGCACTTTCAAAGGAAAGTGATTTTCTCTGAAAGGACAGCATTTAGAAAGTGAAGCAACACTCCATTCACTTCGCACAGTGAATTGAAGTGTTGGAACAGACTGCTTCTCTTTCAGAGAAACGCATGAGTTTCTGGTGAATGCTTGTAAGTAGCTTAAGGCACTTTCAAAGGAAAGTGATTTTCTCTGAAAGGACAGCATTTAGAAAGTGAAGCAACACTCCATTCACTTCGCACAGTGAATTGAAGTGTTGGAACAGACTGCTTCTCTTTCAGAGAAATTCATGTGAGTTTAAGTTGAATGCTTGTAAGTAGCTTAAGGCACTTTCAAAGGAAAGTGATTTTCTCTGAAAGGACAGCATTTAGAAAGTGAAGCAACACTCCATTCACTTCGCACAGTGAATTGAAGTGTTGGAACAGACTGCTTCTCTTTCAGAGAAACGCATGTGAGTTTCTGGTGAATGCTTGTAAGTAGCTTAAGGCACTTTCAAAGGAAAGTGATTTTCTCTGAAAGGACAGCATTTAGAAAGTGAAGCAACACTCCATTCACTTCGCACAGTGAATTGAAGTGTTGGAACAGACTGCTTCTCTTTCAGAGAAACGCATGTGAGTTTCTGGTGAATGCTTGTAAGTAGCTTAAGGCACTTTCAAAGGAAAGTGATTTTCTCTGAAAGGACAGCATTTAGAAAGTGAAGCAACACTCCATTCACTTCGCACAGTGACTTGAAGTGTTGGAACAGACTGCTTCTCTTTCAGAGAAACGCATGTGAGTTTCTGGTGAATGCTTGTAAGTAGCTTAAGGCACTTTCAAAGGAAAGTGATTTTCTCTGAAAGGACAGCATTTAGAAACTGAAGCAACACTCCATTCACTTCGGACAGTGAATTGAAGTGTTGGAACAGACTGCTTCTCTTTCAGAGAAACGCATGTGAGTTTCTTCCTAATGCTTGTAAGTAGCTTAAGGCACTTTCAAAGGAAAGTGATTTTCTCTGAAAGGACAGCATTTAGAAAGTGAAGCAACACTCAATTCCCTTCGTGCAGTGAATTGAAGTGTTGGAAGAGAGTGCTTCTCTTTCACAGAAACGCATTAGTGTTTCTTGTGAATGCTTGCAAATTGCTTAAGACACTTTCAAAGGAAAGTGATTTTCTCTGAAAGGACAGCATTTAGAAACTGAAGCACAACTCCTTTCACTTCGCACAGTGAATTGAAGTGTTGGAACACACTGCTTCTCTTTAAGAGAAACGCATGTGAGTTTTTTGTGAATGCTTGAAAGTAGTTTAAGGCACTTTCAAAGGAAAGTGATTTTCTCTGAAAGGACAGCATTTAGAAAGTGAAGCAACACTCCATTCACTTCGCACAGTGAATTGAAGTGTTGGAACAGACTGCTTCTCTTTCAGAGAAATGCATGTGAGTTTCTTCCTAATGCTTGCAAGTAGCTTAAGGCACTATCAAAGGAAAGTGATTTTCTCTGAAAGGACAGCATTTAGAAAGTGAAGCAACACTCCATTCACTTCGCACAGTGAATTGAAGTGTTGGAACAGACTGCTTCTCTTTCAAAGAAACACATGTGAGTTTCTTCCTAATGCTTGCAAGTAGCTTAAGGCACTTTCAAAGGAAAGTGATTTTCTCTGAAAGGACAGCATTTAGAAAGTGAAGCAACAATCCATGCACTTCGCACAGTGAATTGAAGTGTTGGAACTGACTGCTTCTCTTTCAGAGAAACGCATGTGAGTTTCTGGTGAATGCTTGTAAGTAGCTTAAGGCACTTTCAAAGGACAGTGATTTTCTCTGAAAGGACAGCATTTAGAAAGTGAAGCAACACTCCATTCCCTTCGTGCAGTGAATTGAAGTGTTGGAACAGAGTGCTTCTCTTTCATATAAACGCATTAGTGTTTCTTGTGAATGCTTGCAAGTTGCTTAAGGCACTTTCAAAGGAAAGTGATTTTCTCTGAAAGGACATAATTTAGAAAGTGAAGCAACACTCCATTCACTTCGCACAGTGAATTGAAGTGTTGGAACAGACTGCTTCTCTTTCAGAGAAATGCATGTGAGTTTCTGTTGAATGCTTGTAAGCAGCTTAAGGCACTTTCAAAGGAAAGTGATTTTCTCTGAAAGGACAGCATTTAGAAAGTGAAGCAACACTCCATTCACTTCGCACATTGAATTGAAGTGTTGGAACAGACTGCTTCTCTTTCAGAGAAACGCATGTGAGTTTCTGGTGAATGCTTGTAAGTAGCTTAAGGCACTTTCAAAGGAAAGTGATTTTCTCTGAAAGGACAGCATTTAGAAAGTGAGGCAACACTCCATTCACTTCACACAGTGAATTGAAGTGTTGGAACAGACTGCTTCTCTTTCAGAGAAACGCATGTGAGTTTCTTCCTAATGCTTGCAAGTAGCTTAAGGCACTTTCAAAGGAAAGTGATTTTCTCTGAAAGGACAGCATTTAGAAAGTGAAGCAACACTTCATTCACTTCGCACAGTGAATTGAAGTGTTGGAACAGACTGCTTCTCTTTCAGAGAAATTCATGTGAGTTTAAGTTGAATGGTTGTAAGTAGCTTAAGGCACTTTCAAAGGAAAGTGATTTTCTCTGAAAGGACAGCATTTAGAAAGTGAAGCAACACTCCATTCACTTAGCAGAGTGAATTGAAGTTTTGGAACAGACTGCTTCTCTTTCAGAGAAACGCATGTGAGTTTCTGGTGAATGCTTGTAAGTAGCTTAAGGCACTTTCAAAGGAAAGTGATTTTCTCTGAAAGGACAGCATTTAGAAAGTGAAGCAACACTCCATTCACTTCGCACAGTGAATTGAAGTGTTGGAACAGACTGCTTCTCTTTCAGAGAAACGCATGTGAGTTTCTGGTGAATGCTTGTAAGTAGCTTAAGGCACTTTCAAAGGAAAGTGATTTTCTCTGAAAGGACAGCATTTAGAAAGTGAAGCAACACTCCATTCACTTCGCACAGTGAATTGAAGTGTTGGAACAGACTGCTTCTCTTTAAGAGAAACGCATGTGAGTTTTTTGTGAATGCTTGAAAGTAGTTTAAGGCACTTTCAAAGGAAAGTGATTTTCTCTGAAAGGACAGCATTTAGAAACTGAAGCAACACTCCATTCACTTCGCACAGTGAATTGAAGTGTTGGAACAGACTGCTTCTCTTTCAGAGAAACGCATGTGAGTTTCTTCCTAATGCTTGTAAGTAGCTTAAGGCACTTTCAAAGGAAAGTGATTTTCTCTGAAAGGACAGCATTTAGAAAGTAAAGCAACACTCAATTCCCTTCGTGCAGTGAATTGAAGTGTTGGAACAGAGTGCTTCTCTTTCATAGAAACGCATTAGTGTTTCTTGTGAATGCTTGCAAATTGCTTAAGGCACTTTCAAAGGAAAGTGATTTTCTCTGAAAGGACAGCATTTAGAAACTGAAGCACAACTCCATTCACTTCGCACAGTGAATTGAAGTGTTGGAACACACTGCTTCTCTTTAAGAGAAACGCATGTGAGTTTTTTGTGAATGCTTGCAAGTAGCTTAAGGCACTTTCAAAGGAAAGTGATTTTCTCTGAAAGGACAGCATTTAGAAAGTGAAGCAACAATCCATGCACTTCGCACAGTGAATTGAAGTGTTGGAACCGACTGCTTCTCTTTCAGAGAAACGCATGTGAGTTTCTGGTGAATGCTTGTAAGTAGCTTAAGGCACTTTCAAAGGACAGTGATTTTCTCTGAAAGGACAGCATTTAGAAAGTGAAGCAACACTCCATTCCCTTCGTGCAGTGAATTGAAGTGTTGGAACAGAGTGCTTCTCTTTCATATAAACGCATTAGTGTTTCTTGTGAATGCTTGCAAGTTGCTTAAGGCACTTTGAAAGGAAAGTGATTTTCTCTGAAAGGACATAATTGAGAAAGTGAAGCAACACTCCATTCACTTCGCACAGTGAATTGAAGTGTTGGAACAGACTGCTTCTCTTTCAGAGAAATGCATGTGAGTTTCTGTTGAATGCTTGTAAGCAGCTTAAGGCACTTTCAAAGGAAAGTGATTTTCTCTGAAAGGACAGCATTTAGAAAGTGAAGCAACACTCCATTCACTTCGCATATTGAATTGAAGTGTTGGAACAGACTGCTTCTCTTTCAGAGAAACGCATGTGAGTTTCTGGTGAATGCTTGTAAGTAGCTTAAGGCACTTTCAAAGGAAAGTGATTTTCTCTGAAAGGACAGCATTTAGAAAGTGAGGCAACACTCCATTCACTTCACACAGTGAATTGAAGTGTTGGAACAGACTGCTTCTCTTTCAGAGAAACGCATGTGAGTTTCTTCCTAATGCTTGCAAGTAGCTTAAGGCACTTTAAAAGGAAAGTGATTTTCTCTGAAAGGACAGCATTTAGAAAGTGAAGCAACACTCCATTCACTTCGCACAGTGAATTGAAGTGTTGGAACAGACTGCTTCTCTTTCAGAGAAACGCATGAGTTTCTGGTGAATGCTTGTAAGTAGCTTAAGGCACTTTCAAAGGAAAGTGATTTTCTCTGAAAGGACAGCATTTAGAAAGTGAAGCAACACTCCATTCACTTCGCACAGTGAATTGAAGTGTTGGAACAGACTGCTTCTCTTTCAGAGAAATTCATGTGAGTTTTAGTTGAATGCTTGTAAGTAGCTTAAGGCACTTTCAAAGGAAAGTGATTTTCTCTGAAAGGACATAATTTAGAAAGTGAAGCAACACTCCATTCACTTCGCAGAGTGAATTGAAGTTTTGGAACAGACTGCTTCTCTTTCAGAGAAACGCATGTGAGTTTCTGGTGAATGCTTGTAAGTAGCTTAAGGCACTTTCAAAGGAAAGTGATTTTCTCTGAAAGGACAGCACTTAGAAAGTGAAGCAACACTCCATTCACTTTGCACAGTGAATTGAAGTGTTGGAACAGACTGCTTCTCTTTCAGAGAAATGCATGTGAGTTTCTGTTGAATGCTTGTAAGCAGCTTAAGGCACTTTCAAAGGAAAGTGATTTTCTCTGAAAGGACAGCATTTAGAAAGTGAAGCAACACTCCATTCACTTCGCACATTGAATTGAAGTGTTGGAACAGACTGCTTCTCTTTCAGAGAAACGCATGTGAGTTTCTGGTGAATGCTTGTAAGTAGCTTAAGGCACTTTCAAAGGAAAGTGATTTTCTCTGAAAGGACAGCATTTAGAAAGTGAGGCAACACTCCATTCACTTCACACAGTGAATTGAAGTGTTGGAACAGACTGCTTCTCTTTCAGAGAAACGCATGTGAGTTTCTTCCTAATGCTTGCAAGTAGCTTAAGGCACTTTCAAAAGAAAGTGATTTTCTCTGAAAGGACAGCATTTAGAAAGTGAAGCAACACTCCATTCACTTCGCACAGTGAATTGAAGTGTTGGAACAGACTGCTTCTCTTTCAGAGAAACGCATGAGTTTCTGGTGAATGCTTGTAAGTAGCTTAAGGCACTTTCAAAGGAAAGTGATTTTCTCTGAAAGGACAGCATTTAGAAAGTGAAGCAACACTCCTTTCACTTCGCACAGTGAATTGAAGTGTTGGAACAGACTGCTTCTCTTTCAGAGAAATTCATGTGAGTTTAATTGAATGCTTGTAAGTAGCTTAAGGCACTTTCAAAGGAAAGTGATTTTCTCTGAAAGGACATAATTTAGAAAGTGAAGCAACACTCCATTCACTTCGCAGAGTGAATTGAAGTTTTGGAACAGACTGCTTCTCTTTCAGAGAAACGCATGTGAGTTTCTGGTGAATGCTTGTAAGTAGCTTAAGGCACTTTCAAAGGAAAGTGATTTTCTCTGAAAGGACAGCACTTAGAAAGTGAAGCAACACTCCATTCACTTCGCACATTGAATTGAAGTGTTGGAACAGACTGCTTCTCTTTCAGAGAAATGCATGTGAGTTTCTGTTGAATGCTTGTAAGCAGCTTAAGGCACTTTCAAAGGAAAGTGATTTTCTCTGAAAGGACAGCATTTAGAAAGTGAAGCAACACTCCATTCACTTCGCACATTGAATTGAAGTATTGGAACAGACTGCTTCTCTTTCAGAGAAACGCATGTGAGTTTCTGGTGAATGCTTGTAAGTAGCTTAAGGCACTTTCAAAGGAAAGTGATTTTCTCTGAAAGGACAGCATTTAGAAAGTGAGGCAACACTCCATTCACTTCACACAGTGAATTGAAGTGTTGGAACAGACTGCTTCTCTTTCAGAGAAACACATGTGAGTTTCTTCCTAATGCTTGCAAGTAGCTTAAGGCACTTTCAAAGGAAAGTGATTTTCTCTGAAAGGACAGCATTTAGAAAGTGAAGCAACACTCCATTCACTTCGCACAGTGAATTGAAGTGTTGGAACAGACTGCTTCTCTTTCAGAGAAACGCATGAGTTTCTGGTGAATGCTTGTAAGTAGCTTAAGGCACTTTCAAAGGAAAGTGATTTTCTCTGAAAGGACAGCATTTAGAAAGTGAAGCAACACTCCATTCACTTCGCACAGTGAATTGAAGTGTTGGAACAGACTGCTTCTCTTTCAGAGAAATTCATGTGAGTTTAAGTTGAATGCTTGTAAGTAGCTTAAGGCACTTTCAAAGGACAGTGATTTTCTCTGAAAGGACAGCATTTAGAAAGTGAAGCAACACTCCATTCACTTCGCAGAGTGAATTGAAGTTTTGGAACAGACTGCTTCTCTTTCAGAGAAACGCATGTGAGTTTCTGGTGAATGCTTGTAAGTAGCTTAAGGCACTTTCAAAGGAAAGTGATTTTCTCTGAAAGGACAGCATTTAGAAAGTGAAGCAACACTCCATTCACTTCGCACAGTGAATTGAAGTGTTGGAACAGACTGCTTCTCTTTCAGAGAAACGCATGTGAGTTTCTGGTGAATGCTTGTAAGTAGCTTAAGGCACTTTCAAAGGAAAGTGATTTTCTCTGAAAGGACAGCATTTAGAAAGTGAAGCAACACTCCATTCACTTCGCACAGTGAATTGAAGTGTTGGAACAGACTGCTTCTCTTTCAGAGAAACGCATGTGAGTTTCTGGTGAATGCTTGTAAGTAGCTTAAGGCACTTTCAAAGGAAAGTGATTTTCTCTGAAAGGACAGCATTTAGAAACTGAAGCAACACTCCATTCACTTCGCACAGTGAATTGAAGTGTTGGAACAGACTGCTTCTCTTTCAGAGAAACGCATGTGAGTTTCTGGTGAATGCTTGTAAGTAGCTTAAGGCACTTTCAAAGGAAAGTGATTTTCTCTGAAAGGACAGCATTTAGAAAGTGAAGCAACACTCAATTCCCTTCGTGCAGTGAATTGAAGTGTTGGAACAGAGTGCTTCTCTTTCACAGAAACGCATTAGTGTTTCTTGTGAATGCTTGCAAATTGCTTAAGACACTTTCAAAGGAAAGTGATTTTCTCTGAAAGGACAGCATTTAGAAACTGAAGCACAACTCCATTCACTTCGCACAGTGAATTGAAGTGTTGGAACACACTGCTTCTCTTTGAGAGAAACGCATGTGAGTTTTTTGTGAATGCTTGAAAGTAGTTTAAGGCACTTTCAAAGGAAAGTGATTTTCTCTGAAAGGACAGCATTTAGAAAGTGAAGCAACACTCCATTCACTTCGCACAGTGAATTGAAGTGTTGGAACAGACTGCTTCTCTTTCAGAGAAATGCATGTGAGTTTCTTCCTAATGCTTGCAAGTAGCTTAAGGCACTATCAAAGGAAAGTGATTTTCTCTGAAAGGACAGCATTTAGAAAGTGAAGCAACACTCCATTCACTTCGCACAGTGAATTGAAGTGTTGGAACAGACTGCTTCTCTTTCAAAGAAACACATGTGAGTTTCTTCCTAATGCTTGCAAGTAGCTTAAGGCACTTTCAAAGGAAAGTGATTTTCTCTGAAAGGACAGCATTTAGAAAGTGAAGCAACAATCCATGCACTTCGCACAGTGAATTGAAGTGTTGGAACTGACTGCTTCTCTTTCAGAGAAACGCATGTGAGTTTCTGGTGAATGCTTGTAAGTAGCTTAAGGCACTTTCAAAGGACAGTGATTTTCTCTGAAAGGACAGCATTTAGAAAGTGAAGCAACACTCCATTCCCTTCGTGCAGTGAATTGAAGTGTTGGAACAGAGTGCTTCTCTTTCATATAAACGCATTAGTGTTTCTTGTGAATGCTTGCAAGTTGCTTAAGGCACTTTCAAAGGAAAGTGATTTTCTCTGAAAGGACATAATTTAGAAAGTGAAGCAACACTCCATTCACTTCGCACAGTGAATTGAAGTGTTGGAACAGACTGCTTCTCTTTCAGAGAAATGCATGTGAGTTTCTGTTGAATGCTTGTAAGCATCTTAAGGCACTTTCAAAGGAAAGTGATTTTCTCTGAAAGGACAGCATTTAGAAAGTGAAGCAACACTCCATTCACTTCGCACATTGAATTGAAGTGTTGGAACAGACTGCTTCTCTTTCAGAGAAACGCATGTGAGTTTCTGGTGAATGCTTGTAAGTAGCTTAAGGCACTTTCAAAGGAAAGTGATTTTCTCTGAAAGGACAGCATTTAGAAAGTGAGGCAACACTCCATTCACTTCACACAGTGAATTGAAGTGTTGGAACAGACTGCTTCTCTTTCAGAGAAACGCATGTGAGTTTCTTCCTAATGCTTGCAAGTAGCTTAAGGCACTTTCAAAGGAAAGTGATTTTCTCTGAAAGGACAGCATTTAGAAAGTGAAGCAACACTTCATTCACTTCGCACAGTGAATTGAAGTGTTGGAACAGACTGCTTCTCTTTCAGAGAAACGCATGAGTTTCTGGTGAATGCTTGCAAGTAGCTTAAGGCACTTTCAAAGGAAAGTGATTTTCTCTGAAAGGACAGCATTTAGAAAGTGAAGCAACTCTCCATTCACTTCGCACAGTGAATTGAAGTGTTGGAACAGACTGCTTCTCTTTCAGAGAAATTCATGTGAGTTTAAGTTGAATGCTTGTAAGTAGCTTAAGGCACTTTCAAAGGAAAGTGATTTTCTCTGAAAGGACAGCATTTAGAAAGTGAAGCAACACTCCATTCACTTCGCAGAGTGAATTGAAGTTTTGGAACAGACTGCTTCTCTTTCAGAGAAACGCATGTGAGTTTCTGGTGAATGCTTGTAAGTAGCTTAAGGCACTTTCAAAGGAAAGTGATTTTCTCTGAAAGGACAGCATTTAGAAAGTGAAGCAACACTCCATTCACTTCGCACAGTGAATTGAAGTGTTGGAACAGACTGCTTCTCTTTCAGAGAAACGCATGTGAGTTTCTGGTGAATGCTTGTAAGTAGCTTAAGGCACTTTCAAAGGAAAGTGATTTTCTCTGAAAGGACAGCATTTAGAAAGTGAAGCAACACTCCATTCACTTCGCACAGTGAATTGAAGTGTTGGAACAGACTGCTTCTCTTTAAGAGAAACGCATGTGAGTTTTTTGTGAATGCTTGAAAGTAGTTTAAGGCACTTTCAAAGGAAAGTGATTTTCTCTGAAAGGACAGAATTTAGAAAGTGATGCAACACTCCGTTCACTTCGGACAGTGAATTGAAGTGTTGGAACAGACTGCTTCTCTTTCAGAGAAACGCATGTGAGTTTCTTCCTAATGCTTGTAAGTAGCTTAAGGCACTTTCAAAGGAAAGTGATTTTCTCTGAAAGGACAGCATTTAGAAAGTGTAGCAACACTCAATTCCCTTCGTGCAGTGAATTGAAGTGTTGGAACAGAGTGCTTCTCTTTCATAGAAACGCATTAGTGTTTCTTGTGAATGCTTGCAAATTGCTTAAGGCACTTTCAAAGGAAAGTGATTTTCTCTGAAAGGACAGCATTTAGAAACTGAAGCACAACTCCATTCACTTCGCACAGAGAATTGAAGTGTTGGAACACACTGCTTCTCTTTAAGAGAAACGCATGTGAGTTTTTTGTGAATGCTTGCAAGTAGCTTAAGGCACTTTCATAGGAAAGTGATTTTCTCTGAAAGGACAGCATTTAGAAAGTGAAGCAACAATCCATGCACTTCGCACAGTGAATTGAAGTGTTGGAACCGACTGCTTCTCTTTCAGAGAAACGCATGTGAGTTTCTGGTGAATGCTTGTAAGTAGCTTAAGGCACTTTCAAAGGACAGTGATTTTCTCTGAAAGGACAGCATTTAGAAAGTGAAGCAACACTCCATTCCCTTCGTGCAGTGAATTGAAGTGTTGGAACAGAGTGCTTCTCTTTCATATAAACGCATTAGTGTTTCTTGTGAATGCTTGCAAGTTGCTTAAGGCACTTTCAAAGGAAAGTGATTTTCTCTGAAAGGACATAATTTAGAAAGTGAAGCAACACTCCATTCACTTCGCACAGTGAATTGAAGTGTTGGAACAGACTGCTTCTCTTTCAGAGAAATGCATGTGAGTTTCTGTTGAATGCTTGTAAGCATCTTAAGGCACTTTCAAAGGAAAGTGATTTTCTCTGAAAGGACAGCATTTAGAAAGTGAAGCAACACTCCATTCACTTCGCACATTGAATTGAAGTGTTGGAACAGACTGCTTCTCTTTCAGAGAAACGCATGTGAGTTTCTGGTGAATGCTTGTAAGTAGCTTAAGGCACTTTCAAAGGAAAGTGATTTTCTCTGAAAGGACAGCATTTAGAAAGTGAGGCAACACTCCATTCACTTCACACAGTGAATTGAAGTGTTGGAACAGACTGCTTCTCTTTCAGAGAAACGCATGTGAGTTTCTTCCTAATGCTTGCAAGTAGCTTAAGGCACTTTCAAAGGAAAGTGATTTTCTCTGAAAGGACAGCATTTAGAAAGTGAAGCAACACTTCATTCACTTCGCACAGTGAATTGAAGTGTTGGAACAGACTGCTTCTCTTTCAGAGAAACGCATGAGTTTCTGGTGAATGCTTGCAAGTAGCTTAAGGCACTTTCAAAGGAAAGTGATTTTCTCTGAAAGGACAGCATTTAGAAAGTGAAGCAACTCTCCATTCACTTCGCACAGTGAATTGAAGTGTTGGAACAGACTGCTTCTCTTTCAGAGAAATTCATGTGAGTTTAAGTTGAATGCTTGTAAGTAGCTTAAGGCACTTTCAAAGGAAAGTGATTTTCTCTGAAAGGACAGCATTTAGAAAGTGAAGCAACACTCCATTCACTTCGCAGAGTGAATTGAAGTTTTGGAACAGACTGCTTCTCTTTCAGAGAAACGCATGTGAGTTTCTGGTGAATGCTTGTAAGTAGCTTAAGGCACTTTCAAAGGAAAGTGATTTTCTCTGAAAGGACAGCATTTAGAAAGTGAAGCAACACTCCATTCACTTCGCACAGTGAATTGAAGTGTTGGAACAGACTGCTTCTCTTTCAGAGAAACGCATGTGAGTTTCTGGTGAATGCTTGTAAGTAGCTTAAGGCACTTTCAAAGGAAAGTGATTTTCTCTGAAAGGACAGCATTTAGAAAGTGAAGCAACACTCCATTCACTTCGCACAGTGAATTGAAGTGTTGGAACAGACTGCTTCTCTTTAAGAGAAACGCATGTGAGTTTTTTGTGAATGCTTGAAAGTAGTTTAAGGCACTTTCAAAGGAAAGTGATTTTCTCTGAAAGGACAGAATTTAGAAAGTGATGCAACACTCCGTTCACTTCGGACAGTGAATTGAAGTGTTGGAACAGACTGCTTCTCTTTCAGAGAAACGCATGTGAGTTTCTTCCTAATGCTTGTAAGTAGCTTAAGGCACTTTCAAAGGAAAGTGATTTTCTCTGAAAGGACAGCATTTAGAAAGTGTAGCAACACTCAATTCCCTTCGTGCAGTGAATTGAAGTGTTGGAACAGAGTGCTTCTCTTTCATAGAAACGCATTAGTGTTTCTTGTGAATGCTTGCAAATTGCTTAAGGCACTTTCAAAGGAAAGTGATTTTCTCTGAAAGGACAGCATTTAGAAACTGAAGCACAACTCCATTCACTTCGCACAGAGAATTGAAGTGTTGGAACACACTGCTTCTCTTTAAGAGAAACGCATGTGAGTTTTTTGTGAATGCTTGCAAGTAGCTTAAGGCACTTTCATAGGAAAGTGATTTTCTCTGAAAGGACAGCATTTAGAAAGTGAAGCAACAATCCATGCACTTCGCACAGTGAATTGAAGTGTTGGAACCGACTGCTTCTCTTTCAGAGAAACGCATGTGAGTTTCTGGTGAATGCTTGTAAGTAGCTTAAGGCACTTTCAAAGGACAGTGATTTTCTCTGAAAGGACAGCATTTAGAAAGTGAAGCAACACTCCATTCCCTTTGTGCAGTGAATTGAAGTGTTGGAACAGAGTGCTTCTCTTTCATATAAACGCATTAGTGTTTCTTGTGAATGCTTGCAAGTTGCTTAAGGGACTTTGAAAGAAAAGTGATTTTCTCTGAAAGGACATAATTGAGAAAGTGAAGCAACACTCCATTCACTTCGCACAGTGAATTGAAGTGTTGGAACAGACTGCTTCACTTTCAGAGAAATGCATGTGAGTTTCTGTTGAATGCTTGTAAGCAGCTTAAGGCACTTTCAAAGGAAAGTGATTTTCTCTGAAAAGACAGCATTTAGAAAGTGAAGCAACACTCCATTCACTTCGCACATTGAATTGAAGTGTTGGAACAGACTGCTTCTCTTTCAGAGAAACGCATGTGAGTTTCTGGTGAATGCTTGTAAGTAGCTTAAGGCACTTTCAAAGGAAAGTGATTTTCTCTGAAAGGACAGCATTTAGAAAGTGAGGCAACACTCCATTCACTTCACACAGTGAATTGAAGTGTTGGAACAGACTGCTTCTCTTTCAGAGAAACGCATGTGAGTTTCTTCCTAATGCTTGCAAGTAGCTTAAGGCACTTTAAAAGGAAAGTGATTTTCTCTGAAAGGACAGCATTTAGAAAGTGAAGCAACACTCCATTCACTTCGCACAGTGAATTGAAGTGTTGGAACAGACTGCTTCTCTTTCAGAGAAACGCATGAGTTTCTGGTGAATGCTTGTAAGTAGCTTAAGGCACTTTCAAAGGAAAGTGATTTTCTCTGAAAGGACAGCATTTAGAAAGTGAAGCAACACTCCATTCACTTCGCACAGTGAATTGAAGTGTTGGAACAGACTGCTTCTCTTTCAGAGAAATTCATGTGAGTTTAAGTTGAATGCTTGTAAGTAGCTTAAGGCACTTTCAAAGGAAAGTGATTTTCTCTGAAAGGACAGCATTTAGAAAGTAAAGCAACACTCCATTCACTTCGCAGAGTGAATTGAAGTTTTGGAACAGACTGCTTCTCTTTCAGAGAAATGCATGTGAGTTTCTGGTGAATGCTTGTAAGTAGCTTAAGGCACTTTCAAAGGAAAGTGATTTTCTCTGAAAGGACAGCATTTAGAAAGTGAAGCAACACTCCATTCACTTCGCACAGTGAATTGAAGTGTTGGAACAGACTGCTTCTCTTTCAGAGAAACGCATGTGAGTTTTTTCCTAATGCTTGTAAGTAGCTTAAGGCACTTTCAAAGGAAAGTGATTTTCTCTGAAAGGACAGCATTTAGAAACTGAAGCAACACTCCATTCACTTCGCACAGTGAATTGAAGTGTTGGAACAGACTGCTTCTCTTTCAGAGAAACGCATGTGAGTTTCTTGTGAATTATTGCAAGTCGCTTAAGGCACTTTCAAAGGAAAGTGATTTTCTCTGAAAGGACAGCATTTAGAAACTGAAGCAACACTCCATTCACTACGCACAGTGAATTGAAGTGTTGGAACACACTACTTCTCTTTAAGAGAAACGCATGTGAGTTTTTTGTGAATGCTTGAAAGTAGTTTAAGACACTTTCAAAGGAAAGTGATTTTCTCTGAAAGGACATAATTTAGAAAGTGATGGAACACTCCATTCACTTCGCACAGTGAATTGAAGTGTTGGAACAGACTGCTTCTCTTTCATAGAAACGCATTAGTGTTTCTTGGGAATACTTGCAAGTAGCTTAAGGCACTTTCAAAGGAAATTGATTTTCTCTGAAAGGACAGCGTTTAGATAGTGAAGCAACACTCCATTCACTTCGCGCAGTGAATTGAAGTGTTGGAACAGACTGCTTCTCTTTCAGAGAAACGCATGTGAGTTTCTGGTGAATGCTTGTAAGTAGCTTAAGGCACTTTCAAAGGAAAGTGATTTTCTCTGAAAGGACAGCATTTAGAAAGTGAGGCAACACTCCATTCACTTCACACAGTGAATTTAAGTGTTGGAACAGACTGCTTCTCTTTCAGAGAAACGCATGTGAGTTTCTTCCTAATGCTTGCAGGTAGCTTAAGGCACTTTAAAAGGAAAGTGATTTTCTCTGAAAGGACAGCATTTAGAAAGTGAAGCAACACTCCATTCACTTCGCACAGTGAATTGAAGTGTTGGAACACACTGCTTCTCTTTCAGAGAAACGCATGAGTTTCTGGTGAATGCTTGTAAGTAGCTTAAGGCACTTTCAAAGGAAAGTGATTTTCTCTGAAAGGACAGCATTTAGAAAGTGAAGCAACTCTCCATTCACTTCGCACAGTGAATTGAAGTGTTGGAACAGACTGCTTCTCTTTCAGAGAAATTCATGTGAGTTTAAGTTGAATGCTTGTAAGTAGCTTAAGGCACTTTCAAAGTAAAGTGATTTTCTCTGAAAGGACAGCATTTAGAAAGTGAAGCAACACTCCATTCACTTCGCAGAGTGAATTGAAGTTTTGGAACAGACTGCTTCTCTTTCAGAGAAACGCATGTGAGTTTCTGTTGAATGCTTGTAAGTAGCTTAAGGCTCTTTCAAAGGAAAGTGATTTTCTATGAAAGGACAGCATTTAGAAAGTAAAGCAACACTCCATTCCCTTCGCGCAATGAATTGAAGTGTTGGAACAGACTGCTTCTCTTTCATAGAAACGCATTAGTGTTTCTTGGGAATGCTTGCAAGTAGCTTAAGGCACTTTCAAAGGAAATTGATTTTCTCTGAAAGGACAGCATTTAGATAGTGAAGCAACACTCCATTCACTTCGCACAGTGAATTGAAGTGTTGGAACAGACTGCTTCTCTTTCAGAGAAACGCATGTGAGTTTCTTGTGAATTCTTGCAAGTTGCTTAAGGCACTTTCAAAGGAAAGTGATTTTCTCTGAAAGGACAGCATTTAGAAACTGAAGCAACACTCCATTCACTTCGCACTGTGAATTGAAGTGTTGGAACAGACTGCTTCTCTTTCAGAGAAACGCATGTGAGTTTCTTCCTAATGCTTGCAAGTAGCTTAAGGCACTTTCAAAGGAAAGTGATTTTCTCTGAAAGGACAGCATTTAGAAAGTGAAGCAACACTCCATTCACTTCGCACAGTGAATTGAAGTGTTGGAACAGTCTGCTTCTCTTTCAGAGAAACGCATGTGAGTTTCTGGTGAATGCTTGTAAGTAGCTTAAGGCACTTTCAAAGGAAAGTGATTTTCTCTGAAAGGACAACATTTAGAAAGTGAAGCAACACTCCATTCACTTCGCACAGTGAATTGAAGTGTTGGAACAGACTGCTTCTCTTTCAGAGAAACGCATGTGAGTTTCTGGTGAATGCTTGTAAGTAGCTTAAGGCACTTTCAAATGCAAGTGATTTTCTCTGAAAGGACAGCATTTAGAAAGTGAAGCAACACTCCATTCACTTCGCACAGTGAATTGAAGTGTTGGAACAGACTGCTTCTCTTTCAGAGAAATGCATGTGAGTTTAAGTTGAATGCTTGTAAGTAGCTTAAGGCACTTTCAAAGGACAGTGATTTTCTCTGAAAGGACAGCATTTAGAAAGTGAAGCAACACTCCATTCACTTCGCACAGTGAATTGAAGTGTTGGAACAGACTGCTTCTCTTTCAGAGAAACGCATGTGAGTTTCTGGTGAATGCTTGCAAGTTGCTTAAGGCACTTTCAAAGGAAAGTGATTTTCTCTGAAAGGACAGCATTTAGAAAGTGAGGCAACAATCCATTCAATTCACACAGTGAATTGAAGTGTTGGAACAGTCTGCTTCTCTTTCAGAGAAACGCATGTGAGTTTCTTCCTAATGCTTGCAAGTAGCTTAAGGCACTTTCAAAGGAAAGTGATTTTCTCTGAAAGGACATAACTTAGAAAGTGAAGCAACACTCCATTCACTTCGCACAGTGAATTGAAGTGTTGGAACAGACTGCTTCTCTTTCAGAGAAACGCATGTGAGTTTCTGGTGAATGCTTGTAAGTAGCTTAAGGCACTTTCAAAGGAAAGTGATTTTCTCTGAAAGGACAGCATTTAGAAAGTGAAGCAACACTCCATTCACTTCGCACAGTGAATTGAAGTGTTGAAACAGACTGCTTCTCTTTCAGAGAAACGCATGTGAGTTTCTTCCTAATGCTTGTAAGTAGCTTAAGGCACTTTCAAAGGAAAGTGATTTTCTCTGAAAGGACAGCATTTAGAAACTGAAGCAACACTCCATTCACTTCGCACAGTGAATTGAAGTGTTGGAACAGACTGCTTCTCTTTCAGAGAAACGCAAGTGAGTTTCTTGTGAATTATTGCAAGTCGCTTAAGGCACTTTCAAAGGAAAGTGATTTTCTCTGAAAGGACAGCATTTAGAAACTGAAGCAACACTCTATTCACTTCGCACATGAATTGAAGTGTTGGAACACACTACTTCTCTTTAAGAGAAACGCATGTGAGTTTTTTGTGAATGCTTGAAAGTAGTTTAAGGCACTTTCAAAGGAAAGTGATTTTCTCTGAAAGGACATAATTTAGAAAGTGATGCAACACTCCATTCACTTCGCACAGTGAATTGAAGTGTTGGAACAGACTGCTTCTCTTTCAGAGAAACGCATGTGAGTTTCTTCCTAATGCTTGTAAGTAGCTTAAGGCACTTTCAAAGGAAAGTGATTTTCTCTGAAAGGACAGCATTTAGAAAATGAAGCAACACTCAATTCCCTTCGTGCAGTGAATTGAAGTGTTGGAACAGAGTGCTTCTCTTTCATAGAAACGCATTAGTGTTTCTTGTGAATGCTTGCAAATTGCTTAAGGCACTTTCAAAGGAAAGTGATTTTCTCTGAAAGGACAGCATTTAGAAACTTAAGCAACACTCGATTCACTTCGCACATGAATTGAAGTGTTGGAACAGACTGCTTCTCTTTCAGAGAAACGCATGTGAGTTTCTTGTGAATTATTGCAAGTCGCTTAAGGCACTTTCAAAGGAAAGTGATGTTCTCTGAAAGGACAGCATTTAGAAAGTGAAGCAACACTCCATTCCCTTCGTGCAGTGAATTGAAGTGTTGGAACAGAGTGCTTCTCTTTCATAGAAACGCATTAGTGTTTCTTGTGAATGCTTGCAAGTTGCTTAAGGCACTTTCAAAGGAAAGTGATTTTCTCTGAAAGGACAGCATTTAGAAAGTGAAGCAACACTCAATTCACTTTGTACAGTGAATTGAAGTGTTGGAACAGACTGCTTCTCTTTCAGAGAAATGCATGTGAGTTTCTGTTGAATGCTTGTAAGTAGCTTAAGGCTCTTTCAAAGGAAAGTGATTTTCTATGAAAGGACAGCATTTAGAAAGTAAAGCAACACTCCATTCCCTTCGCGCAATGAATTGAAGTGTTGGAACAGACTGCTTCTCTTTCATAGAAACGCATCAGTGTTTCTTGGGAATGCTTGCAAGTAGCTTAAGGCACTTTCAAAGGAAATTGATTTTCTCTGAAAGGACAGCGTTTAGATAGTGAAGCAACACTCCATTCACTTCGCGCAGTGAATTGAAGTGTTGGAACAGACTGCTTCTCTTTCAGAGAAACGCATGTGAGTTTCTGGTGAATGCTTGTAAGTAGCTTAAGGCACTTTCAAAGGAAAGTGATTTTCTCTGAAAGGACAGCATTTAGAAAGTGAGGCAACACTCCATTCACTTCACACAGTGAATTTAAGTGTTGGAACAGACTGCTTCTCTTTCAGAGAAACGCATGTGAGTTTCTTCCTAATGCTTGCAAGTAGCTTAAGGCACTTTAAAAGGAAAGTGATTTTCTCTGAAAGGACAGCATTTAGAAAGTGAGACAACAATCCATTCACTTCACACAGTGAATTGAAGTGTTGGAACAGTCTGCTTCTCTTTCAGAGAAACGCATGTGAGATTCTTCCTAATGCTTGCAAGTAGCTTAATGCACTTTCAAAGGAAAGTGATTTTCTCTGAAAGGACAGCATTTAGAAAGTGAAGCAACACTCCATTCACTTCGCACAGTGAATTGAAGTGTTGGAACAGACTGCTTCTCTTTCAGAGAAACGCATGTGAGTTTCTGGTGAATGCTTGTAAGTAGCTTAAGGCACTTTCAAAGGAAAGTGATTTTCTCTGAAAGGACAGCATTTAGAAAGTGAAGCAACACTCCATTCACTTCGCACAGTGAATTGAAGTGTTGGAACAGACTGCTTCTCTTTCAGAGAAACGCATGTGAGTTTCTTCCTAATGCTTGTAAGTAGCTTAAGGCACTTTCAAAGGAAAGTGATTTTCTCTGAAAGGACAGCATTTAGAAACTGAAGCAACACTCCATTCACCTCGCACAGTGAATTGAAGTGTTGGAACAGACTGCTTCTCTTTCAGAGAAACGCATGTGAGTTTCTTGTGAATTATTGCAAGTCGCTTAAGGCACTTTCAAAGGAAAGTGATTTTCTCTGAAAGGACAGCATTTCGAAACTGAAGCAACACTCCATTCACTTCGCACAGTGAATTGAAGTGTTGGAACACACTACTTCTCTTTAAGAGAAACGCATGTGAGTTTTTTGTGAATGCTTGAAAGTAGTTTAAGGCACTTTCAAAGGAAAGTGATTTTCTCTGAAAGGACATAATTTAGAAAGTGATGCAACACTCCATTCACTTCGCACAGTGAATTGAAGTGTTGGAACAGACTGCTTCTCTTTCAGAGAAACGCATGTGAGTTTCTTCCTAATGCTTGTAAGTAGCTTAAGGCACTTTCAAAGGAAAGTGATTTTCTCTGAAAGGACAGCATTTAGAAAGTGAAGCAACACTCAATTCCCTTCGTGCAGTGAATTGAAGTGTTGGAACAGAGTGCTTCTCTTTCATAGAAACGCATTAGTGTTTCTTGTGAATGCTTGCAAATTGCTTAAGGCACTTTCAAAGGAAAGTGATTTTCTCTGAAAGGACAGCATTTAGAAACTGAAGCAACACTCCATTCATTTCGCACAGTGAATTGAAGTGTTGGAACAGACTGCTTCTCTTTCAGAGAAACGCATGTGAGTTTCTTGTGAATTATGGCAAGTCGCTTAAAGCACTTTCAATGGAAAGTGATTTTCTCTGAAAGGACAGCATTTAGAAAGTGAAGCAACACTCCATTCCCTTCGTGCAGTGAATTGAAGTGTTGGAACAGAGTGCTTATCTTTCATAGAAACGCATTAGTGTTTCTTGTGAATGCTTGCAAGTTGCTTAAGGCACTTTCAAAGGAAAGTGATTTTCTCTGAAAGGACAGCATTTAGAAAGTGAAGCAACACTCAATTCACTTTGTACAGTGAATTGAAGTGTTGGAACAGACTGCTTCTCTTTCAGAGAAATGCATGTGAGTTTCTGTTGAATGCTTGTAAGTAGCTTAAGGCTCTTTCAAAGGAAAGTGATTTTCTATGAAAGGACAGCATTTAGAAAGTAAAGCAACACTCCATTCCCTTCGCGCAATGAATTGAAGTGTTGGAACAGACTGCTTCTCTTTCATAGAAACGCATCAGTGTTTCTTGGGAATGCTTGCAAGTAGCTTAAGGCACTTTCAAAGGAAATTGATTTTCTCTGAAAGGACAGCGTTTAGATAGTGAAGCAACACTCCATTCACTTCGCGCAGTGAATTGAAGTGTTGGAACAGACTGCTTCTCTTTCAGAGAAGCGCATGTGAGTTTCTGGTGAATGCTTGTAAGTAGCTTAAGGCACTTTCAAAGGAAAGTGATTTTCTCTGAAAGGACAGCATTTAGAAAGTGAGGCAACACTCCATTCACTTCACACAGTGAATTGAAGTGTTGGAACAGACTGCTTCTCTTTCAGAGAAACGCATGTGAGTTTCTTCCTAATGCTTGTAAGTAGCTTAAGGCACTTTCAAAGGAAAGTGATTTTCTCTGAAAGGACAGCATTTAGAAAGTGAAGCAACACTCAATTCCCTTCGTGCAGTGAATTGAAGTGTTGGAACAGAGTGCTTCTCTTTCATAGAAACGCATTAGTGTTTCTTGTGAATGCTTGCAAATTGCTTAAGGCACTTTCAAAGGAAAGTGATTTTCTCTGAAAGGACAGCATTTAGAAACTGAAGCAACACTCCATTCACTTCGCACAGTGAATTGAAGTGTTGGAACACACTGCTTCTCTTTAAGAGAAACGCATGGGAGTTTTTTGTGAATGCTTGAAAGTAGCTTAAGGCACTTTCAAAGGAAAGTGATTTTCTCTGAAAGGACAGCATTTAGAAAGTGAAGCAACACTCCATTCCCTTCGTGCAGCGAATTGAAGTGTTGGAACAGAGTGCTTCTCTTTCATATAAACGCATTAGTGTTTCTTGTGAATGCTTGCAAGTCGCTTAAGGCACTTTCATAAGGAAAGTGATTTTCTCTGAAAGGACAGCATTTAGAAAGTGAAGCAACACTCCATTCCCTTCGTGCAGTGAATTGAAGTGTTGGAACAGAGTGCTTCTCTTTCATAGAAACGCATTAGTGTTTCTTGTGAATGCTTGCAAGTTGCTTAAGGCACTTTCAAAGGAAAGTGATTTTCTATGAAAGGACAGCATTTAGAAAGTGAGGCAACACTCAATTCACTTTGTACAGTGAATTGAAGTGTTGGAACAGACTGCTTCTCTTTCAGAGAAATGCATGTGTGTTTCTGTTGAATGCTTGTAAGTAGCTTAAGGCTCTTTCAAAGGAAAGTGATTTTCTATGAAAGGACAGCATTTAGAAAGTAAAGCAACACTCCATTCCCTTCGCGCAATGAATTGAAGTGTTGGAACAGACTGCTTCTCTTTCATAGAAACGCATCAGTGTTTCTTGGGAATGCTTGCAAGTAGCTTAAGGCACTTTCAAAGGAAATTGATTTTCTCTGAAAGGACAGCGTTTAGATAGTGAAGCAACACTCCATTCGCTTCGCGCAGTGAATTGAAGTGTTGGAACAGACTGCTTCTCTTTCAGAGAAACGCATGTGAGTTTATGGTGAATGCTTGTAAGTAGCTTAAGGCACTTTCAAAGGAAAGTGATTTTCTCTGAAAGGACAGCATTTAGAAAGTGAGGCAACACTCCATTCACTTCACACAGTGAATTTAAGTGTTGGAACAGACTGCTTCTCTTTCAGAGAAACGCATGTGAGTTTCTTCCTAATGCTTGCAAGTAGCTTAAGGCACTTTAAAAGGAAAGTGATTTTCTCTGAAAGGACAGCATTTAGAAAGTGAAGCAACACTCCATTCACTTCGCACAGTGAATTGAAGTGTTGGAACAGACTGCTTCTCTTTCAGAGAAACGCATGTGAGTTTATTGTGAATTATTGCAAGTCGCTTAAGGCACTTTCAAAGGAAAGTGATTTTCTCTGAAAGGACAGCATTTAGAAACTGAAGCAACACTCCATTCACTTCGCACAGTGAATTGAAGTGTTGGAACACACTGTTTCTCTTTAAAAGAAACGCATGTGAGTTTTTTGTGAATGCTTGAAAGCAGTTTAAGGCACTTTCAAAGGAAAGTGATTTTCTCTGAAAGGACAGAATTTAGAAAGTGATGCAACACTCCATTCACTTCGCACAGTGAATTGAAGTGTTGGAACAGACTGCTTCTCTTTCAGAGAAACGCATATGAGTTTCTTCCTAATGCTTGTAAGTAGCTTAAGGCACTTTCAAAGGAAAGTGATTTTCTCTGAAAGGACAGCATTTAGAAAGTGAGGCAACACTCCATTCACTTCACACAGTGAATTTAAGTGTTGGAACAGACTGCTTCTCTTTCAGAGAAACGCATGTGAGTTTCTTCCTAATGCTTGCAAGTAGCTTAAGGCACTTTCAAAGGAAAGTGATTTTCTCTGAAAGGACAGCATTTAGAAAGTGAAGCAACACTCCATTCACTTCGCACAGTGAATTGAAGTGTTGGAACAGACTGCTTCTCTTTCAGAGAAACGCATGTGAGTTTCTGGTGAATGCTTGTAAGTAGCTTAAGGCACTTTCAAAGGAAAGAGATTTTCTCTGAAAGGACAGCATTTAGAAAGTGAAGCAACACTCCATTCACTTCGCACAGTGAATTGAAGTGTTGAAACAGACTGCTTCTCTTTCAGAGAAACGCATGTGAGTTTCTGGTGAATGCTTGTAAGTAGCTTAAGGCACTTTCAAAGGAAAGTGATTTTCTCTGAAAGGACAGCATTTAGAAACTGAAGCAACACTCCATTCACTTCGCGCAGTGAATTGAAGTGTTGGAACAGACTGCTTCTCTTTCAGAGAAACGCATGTGAGTTTCTTGTGAATTATTGCAAGTCTCTTAAGGCACTTTCAAAGGAAAGTGATTTTCTCTGAAAGGACAGCGTTTAGAAACTGAAGCAACACTCCATTCACTTCGCACAGTGAATTGAAGTGTTGGAACACACTGCTTCTCTTTAAGAGAAACGCATGTGGTTTTTTGTGAATGCTTGAAAGTAGTTTAAGGCACTTTCAAAGGAAAGTGATTTTCTCTGAAAGGACAGAATTTAGAAAGTGAAGCAACACTCCATTCACTTCGCACAGTGAATTGAAGTGTTGGAACAGACTGCTTCTCTTTCAGAGAAACGCATGTGAGTTTCTTCCTAATGCTTGTAAGTAGCTTAAGGCACTTTCAAAGGAAAGTGATTTTCTCTGAAAGGACAGCATTTAGAAAGTGAAGCAACACTCCATTCACTTCGCACAGTGAATTGAATTGTTGGAACAGACTGCTTCTCTTTCAGAGAAACGCATGTGAGTTTCTGGTGAATGCTTGTAAGTAGCTTAAGGCACTTTCAAAGAAAAGTGATTTTCTCTGAAAGGACAATATTTAGAAAGTGAAGCAACACTCAATTCCCTTCGTGCAGTGAATTGAAGTGTTGGAACAGAGTGCTTCTCTTTCATAGAAACGCATTAGTGTTTCTTGTGAATGCTTGCAAATTGCTTAAGGCACTTTCAAAGGAAAGTGATTTTCCCTGAAAGGACAGCATTTAGAAACTGAAGCAACACTCCATTCACTTCGCACAGTGAATTGAAGTGTTGGAACACACTGCTTCTCTTTAAGAGAAACGCATGTGAGTTTTTTGTGAATGCTTGAAAGTAGCTTAAGGCACTTTCAAAGCAGAGTGATTTTCTCTGAAAGGACAGCATTTAGAAAGTGAAGCAACCCTCCATTCACTTCGCACAGTGAATTGAAATGTTGGAACAGTCTGCTTCTCTCTCAGAGAAACGCATGTGAGTTTCTTCCTAACGCTTGCAAGTAGCTTAAGGCACTTTCAAAGGAAAGTGATTTTCTCTGAAAGGACAGCATTTAGAAAGTGAAGCAACACTCCATTCACTTCGCACAGTGAATTGAAGTGTTGGAACAGACTGCTTCTCTTTCAGAGAAACGCATGTGAGTTTCTGGTGAATGCTTGTAAGTAGCTTAAGGCACTTTCAAAGGAAAGAGTTTTTCTCTGAAAGGACAGCATTTAGAAAGTGAAGCAACACTCCATTCACTTCGCACAGTGAATTGAAGTGTTGAAACAGACTGCTTCTCTTTCAGAGAAACGCATGTGAGTTTCTTCCTAATGCTTGTAAGTAGCTTAAGGCACTTTCAAAGGAAAGTGATTTTCTCTGAAAGGACAGCATTTAGAAACTGAAGCAACACTCCATTCACTTCGCACAGTGAATTGAAGTGTTGGAACAGACTGCTTCTCTTTCAGAGAAACGCATGTGAGTTTCTTGTGAATTATTGCAAGTCTCTTAAGGCACTTTCAAAGGAAAGTGATTTTCTCTGAAAGAACAGCATTTAGAAAGTGAAGCAACACTCCATTCACTTCGCAGAGTGAATTGAAGTTTTGGAACAGACTGCTTCTCTTTCAGAGAAATTCATGTGAGTTTAAGTTGAATGCTTGTAAGTAGCTTAAGGCACTTTCAAAGGAAAGTGATTTTCTCTGAAAGAACAGCATTTAGAAAGTGAAGCAACACTCCATTCACTTCGCAGAGTGAATTGAAGTTTTGGAACAGACTGCTTCTCTTTCAGAGAAACGCATGTGAGTTTCTGGTGAATGCTTGTAAGTAGCTTAAGGCACTTTCAAAGGAAAGTGATTTTCTCTGAAAGGACAGCATTTAGAAAGTGAAGCAACACTCCATTCACTTCGCACAGTGAATTGAAGTGTTGGACAGACTGCTTCTCTTTCAGAGAAACGCATGTGAGTTTCTGGTGAATGCTTGTAAGTAGCTTAAGGCACTTTCAAAGGAAAGTGATTTTCTCTGAAAGGACAGCATTTAGAAAGTGAAGCAACACTCCATTCACTTCGCACACTGAATTGAAGTGTTGGAACAGACTGCTTCTCTTTCAGAGAAACGCATGTGAGTTTCTTGTGAATTATTGCAAGTCGCTTAAGGCACTTTCAAAGGAAAGTGATTTTCTCTGAAAGGACAGCATTTAGAAAGTGAAGCAACACTCCCTTCCCTTCGTGCAGTGAATTGAAGTGTTGGAACAGAGTGCTTCTCTTTCATAGAAACGCATTAGTGTTTCTTGTGAATGCTTGCAAGTTGCTTAAGGCACTTTCAAAGGAAAGTGATTTTCTCTGAAAGGACAGCATTTAGAAAGTGAAGCAACACTCAATTCACTTTGTACAGTGAATTGAAGTGTTGGAACAGACTGCTTCACTTTCAGAGAAATGCATGTGAGTTTCTGTTGAATGCTTGTAAGTAGCTTAAGGCTCTTTCAAAGGAAAGTGATTTTCTATGAACGGACAGCATTTAGAAAGTAAAGCAACACTCCATTCCCTTCGCGCAATGAATTGAAGTGTTGGAACAGACTGCTTCTCTTTCATAGAAACGCATTAGTGTTTCTTGGGAATGCTTGCAAGTAGCTTAAGGCACTTTCAAAGGAAAGTGATTTTCTCTGAAAGGACAGCATTTAGAAACTGAAGCAACACTCCATTCACTTCGCACTGTGAATTGAAGTGTTGGAAGAGACTGCTTCTCTTTCAGAGAAACGCATGTGAGTTTCTGGTGAATGCTTGCAAGTTGCTTAAGGCACTTTCAAAGGAAAGTGATTTTCTCTGAAAGGACAGCATTTAGAAAGTGAGGCAACACTCCATTCACTTTACACAGTGAATTGAAGTGTTGGAACAGTCTGCTTCTCTTTCAGAGAAACGCATGTGAGTTTCTTCCTAATGCTTGCAAGTAGCTTAAGGCACTTTCAAAGGAAAGTGATTTTCTCTGAAAGGACAGCATTTAGAAAGTGAAGCAACACTCCATTCACTTCGGACAGTGAATTGAAGTGTTGGAACAGACTGCTTCTCTTTCAGAGAAACGCATGTGAGTTTCTGGTGAATGCTTGTAAGTAGCTTAAGGCACTTTCAAAGGAAAGTGATTTTCTCTGAAAGGACAGCATTTAGAAAGTGAAGCAACACTCCATTCACTTCGCACAGTGAATTGAAGTGTTGGAACAGACTGCTTCTCTTTCAGAGAAACGCATGTGAGTTTCTTCCTAATGCTTGTAAGTAGCTTAAGGCACTTTCAAAGGAAAGTGATTTTCTCTGAAAGGACAGCATTTAGAAACTGAAGCAACACTCCATTCACTTCGCACAGTGAATTGAAGTGTTGGAACAGACTGCTTCTCTTTCAGAGAAACGCATGTGAGTTTCTTGTGAATGATTGCAAGTCGCTTAAGGCACTTTCAAAGGAAAGTGATTTTCTCTGAAAGGACAGCATTTAGAAAGTGAAGCAACACTCCATTCACTTCGCACAGTGAATTGAAGTGTTGGAACACACTACTTCTCTTTAAGAGAAACGCATGTGAGTTTTTTGTGAATGCTTGAAAGTAGTTTAAGGCACTTTCAAAGGAAAGTGATTTTCTCTGAAAGGACATAATTTAGAAAGTGATGCAACACTCCATTCACTTCGCACAGTGAATTGAAGTGTTGGAACAGACTGCTTCTCTTTCAGAGAAACGCATGTGAGTTTCTTCCTAATGCTTGTAAGTAGCTTAAGGCACTTTCAAAGGAAAGTGATTTTCTCTGAAAGGACAGCATTTAGAAAGTGAAGCAACACTCAATTCCCTTCGTGCAGTGAATTGAAGTGTTGGAACAGAGTGCTTCTCTTTCATAGAAACGCATTAGTGTTTCTTATGAATGCTTGCAAATTGCTTAAGGCACTTTCAAAGGAAAGTGATTTTCTCTGAAAGGACAGCATTTAGAAACTGAAGCAACACTCCATTCACTTCGCAGAGTGAATTGAAGTGTTGGAACAGACTGCTTCTCTTTCAGAAAAACGCATGTGAGTTTCTTGTGAATTATTGCAAGTCGCTTAAGGCACTTTCAAAGGAAAGTGATTTTCTCTGAAAGGACAGCATTTAGAAAGTGAAGCAACACTCCATTCCCTTCGTGCAGTGAATTGAAGTGTTGGAACAGAGTGCTTCTCTTTCATAGAAACGCATTAGTGTTTCTTGTGAATGCTTGCAAGTTGCTTAAGGCACTTTCAAAGGAAAGTGATTTTCTCTGAAAGGACAGCATTTAGAAAGTGAAGCAACACTCAATTCACTTTGTACAGTGAATTGAAGTGTTGGAACAGACTGCTTCTCTTTCAGAGAAATGCATGTGAGTTTCTGTTGAATGCTTGTAAGTAGCTTAAGGCTCTTTCAAAGGAAAGTGATTTTCTATGAAAGAACAGCATTTAGAAAGTAAAGCAACACTCCATTCCCTTCGCGCAATGAATTGAAGTGTTGGAACAGACTGCTTCTCTTTCATAGAAACGCATCAGTGTTTCTTGGGAATGCTTGCAAGTAGCTTAAGGCACTTTCAAAGGAAATTGATTTTCTCTGAAAGGACAGCGTTTAGATAGTGAAGCAACACTCCATTCACTTCGCGCAGTGAATTGAAGTGTTGGAACAGACTGCTTCTCTTTCAGAGAAACGCATGTGAGTTTCTGGTGAATGCTTGTAAGTAGCTTAAGGCACTTTCAAAGGAAAGTGATTTTCTCTGAAAGGACAGCATTTAGAAAGTGAGGCAACACTCCATTCACTTCACACAGTGAATTTAAGTGTTGGAACAGACTGCTTCTCTTTCAGAGAAACGCATGTGAGTTTCTTCCTAATGCTTGCACGTAGCTTAAGGCACTTTAAAAGGAAAGTGATTTTCTCTGAAAGGACAGCATTTAGAAAGTGAGGCAACACTCCATTCACTTCGCACAGTGAATTGAAGTGTTGGAACAGACTGCTTCTCTTTCAGAGAAACGCATGTGAGTTTCTTGTGAATTATTGCAAGTCGCTTAAGGCACTTTCAAAGGAAAGTGATTTTCTCTGAAAGGACAGCATTTAGAAAGTGAAGCAACACTCCATTCACTTCGCACAGTGAATTGAAGTGTTGGAACACACTGCTTCTCTTTAAAAGAAATGCATGTGAGTTTTTTGTGAATGCTTGAAAGTAGTTTAAGGCACTTTCAAAGGAAAGTGATTTTCTCTGAAAGGACAGAATTTAGAAAGTGATGCAACACTCCATTCACTTCGCACAGTGAATTGAAGTGTTGGAACAGACTGCTTCTCTTTCAGAGAAACGCATGTGAGTTTCTTCCTAATGCTTGTAAGTAGCTTAAGGCACTTTCAAAGGAAAGTGATTTTCTCTGAAACTACAGCATTTAGAAAGTGAAGCAACACTCAATTCCCTTCGTGCAGTGAATTGAAGTGTTGGAACAGAGTGCTTCTCTTTCATAGAAACGCATTAGTGTTTCTTGTGAATGCTTGCACATTGCTTAAGGCACTTTCAAAGGAAAGTGATTTTCTCTGAAAGGACAGCATTTAGAAACTGAAGCAACACTCCATTCACTTCGCACAGTGAATTGAAGTGTTGGAACACACTGCTTCTCTTTAAGAGAAACGCATGTGAGTTTTTTGTGAATGCTTGAAAGTAGCTTAAGGCACTTTCAAAGGAGAGTGATTTTCTCTGAAAGGACAGCATTTAGAAAGTGAAGCAACACTCCATTCACTTCGCACAGTGAATTGAAATGTTGGAACAGTCTGCTTCTCTCTCAGAGAAACGCATGTGAGTTTCTTCCTAACGCTTGCAAGTAGCTTAAGGCACTTTCAAAGGAAAGTGATTTTCTCTGAAAGGACAGCATTTAGAAAGTGAAGCAACACTCCATTCACTTCGCACAGTGAATTGAAGTGTTGGAACAGACTGCTTCTCTTTCAGAGAAACGCATGTGAGTTTCTGGTGAATGCTTGTAAGTAGCTTAAGGCACTTTCAAGGGAAAGAGATTTTCTCTGAAAGGACAGCATTTAGAAAGTGAAGCAACACTCCATTCACTTCGCACAGTGAATTGAAGTGTTGGAACAGACTGCTTCTCTTTCAGAGAAACGCATGTGAGTTTCTGGTGAATGCTTGTAAGTAGCTTAAGGCACTTTCAAAGGAAAGTGATTTTCTCTGAAAGGACAGCATTTAGAAACTGAAGCAACACTCCATTCACTTCGCGCAGTGAATTGAAGTGTTGGAACAGACTGCTTCTCTTTCAGAGAAACGCATGTGAGTTTCTTGTGAATTATTGCAAGTCGCTTAAGGCACTTTCAAAGGAAAGTGATTTTCTCTGAAAGGACAGCATTTAGAAACTGAAGCAACACTCCATTCACTTCGCACAGTGAATTGAAGTGTTGGAACAGACTGCTTCTCTTTAATAGAAATGCATGTGGTTTTTTGTGAATGCTTAAAAGTAGTTTAAGGCACTTTCAAAGGAAAGTGATTTTCTCTGAAAGGACAGAATTTAGAAAGTGAAGCAACACTCCATTCACTTCGCACAGTGAATTGAAGTGTTGGAACAGATTGCTTCTCTTTCAGAGAAACGCATGTGAGTTTCTTCCTAATGCTTGTAAGTAGCTTAAGGCACTTTCAAAGGAAAGTGATTTTCTCTGAAAGGACAGCATTTAGAAAGTGAAGCAACACTCCATTCCCTTCGTGCAGTGAATTGAAGTGTTGGAACAGAGTGCTTCTCTTTCATAGAAACGGATTAGTGTTTCTTGTGAATGCTTGCAAATTGCTTAAGGCACTTTCAAAGAAAGTGATTTTTTCTGAAAGCGCAGCATTTAGAAAGTGAAGCAACACTCAATTCACTTTGTACAGTGAATTGACGTGTTGGAACAGACGGCTTCTCTTTCAGAGAAATGCATGTGAGTTTCTGTTGAATGCTTGTAAGTAGCTTAAGGCTCTTTCAAAGGAAAGTGATTTTCTATGAAAGGACAGCATTTAGAAAGTAAAGCAACACTCCATTCCCTTCGCGCAATGAATTGAAGTGTTGGAACAGACTGCTTCTCTTTCAGAGAAACGCATTAGTGTTTCTTGGGAATGCTTGCCAGTAGCTTAAGGTACTTTCAAAGGAAAGTGATTTTCTCTGAAAGGACAGCATTTAGAAAGTGAAGCAACACTCAATTCACTTTGTACAGTGAATTGACGTGTTGGAACAGACGGCTTCTCTTTCAGAGAAATGCATGTGAGTTTCTGGTGAATGCTTGTAAGTAGCTTAAGGCACTTTCAAAGGAAAGTGATTTTCTCTGAAAGGACAGCATTTAGAAAGTGGAGCAACACTCCATTCCCTTCGTGCTGTGAATTGAAGTGTTGGAGCAGAGTGCTTCTCTTTCATATAAACGCATTAGTGTTTCTTGTGAATGCTTGCAAGTTGCTTAAGGCACTTTCAAAGGAAAGTGATTTTCTCTGAAAGGACAGCATTTAGAAACTGAAGCAACACTCCGTTCACTTCGCACAGTGAATTGAAGTGTTGGAACAGACTGCTTCTCTTTAAGAGAAACGCATGTGAGTTTTTTGTGAATGCTTGAAAGTAGTTTAAGGCACTTTTAAAGGAAAGTGATTTTCTCTGAAAGGACAGCATTTAGAAAGTGAAGCAACACTCCATTCACTTCGCACAGTGAATTGAAGTGTTGGAACAGACTGCTTCTCTTTCAGAGAAACGCATGTGAGTTTCTGGTGAATGCTTGTAAGTAGCTTAAGGCACTTTCAAAGGAAAGTGATTTTCTCTGAAAGGACAGCATTTAGAAACTGAAGCAACACTCCATTCACTTCGCGCAGTGAATTGAAGTGTTGGAACAGACTGCTTCTCTTTCAGAGAAACGCATGTGAGTTTCTTGTGTATTATTGCAAGTCGCTTAAGGCACTTTCAAAGGAAAGTGATTTTCTCTGAAAGGACAGCATTTAGAAACTGAAGCAACACTCCATTCACTTCGCACAGTGAATTGAAGTGTTGGAACACACTGCTTCTCTTTAAGAGAAATGCATGTGGTTTTTTGTGAATGCTTGAAAGTAGTTTAAGGCACTTTCAAAGGAAAGTGATTTTCTCTGAAAGGACAGAATTTAGAAAGTGAAGCAACACTCCATTCACTTCGCACAGTGAATTGAAGTGTTGGAACAGACTGCTTCTCTTTCAGAGAAACGCATGTGAGTTTCTGTTGAATGCGTGTAAGGAGCTTAAGGCATTTTCAAAGGAAAGTGATTTTCTCTGAAAGGACAGCATTTAGAAAGTGAGGCAACACTCCATTCACTTCACACAGTGAATTGAAGTGTTGGAACAGACTGCTTCTCTTTCAGAGAAACGCATGTGAGTTTCTTCCTAATGCTTGCAAGTAGCATAAGGCACTTTCAAAGGAAAGTGATTTTCTCTGAAAGGACAGCATTCAGAAAGTGAAGCAACACTCCATTCACTTCGCACAGAGAATTGAAGTGTTGGAACAGACTGCTTCTCTTTCAGAAAAACGCATGTGAGTTTCTTCTTAATGCTTGCAAGTAGCTTAAGGCACTTTCAAAGGAAAGTGATTTTCTCTGAAAGGACAGCATTTAGAAAGTGAAGCAACACTCCATTCACTTCGCACAGAGAATTGAAGTTTTGTAACAGAATGCTTCTTTTTCAGAGAAATGCATGTGAGTTTCTGTTGAATGCTTGTAAGTAGCTTAAGGCACTTTCAAAGGAAAGTGATTTTCTCTGAAAGGACAGCATTTAGAAAGTGAAGCAACACTCCATTCACTTCGCACAGAGAATTGATGTGTTGGAACAGACTGCTTCTCTTTCAGAGGAATGCATGTGAGTTTCTGTTGAATGCTTGTAAGTAGCTTAAGGCACTTTCAAAGGAAAGTGATTTTCTCTGAAAGGACAGCATTTAGAAAGTGAAGCAACACTCCATTCACTTCGCACACTGAATTGAAGTGTTGGAACAGACTGCTTCTCTTTCAGAGAAACGCATGTGAGGTTATTCCTAATGCTTGCAAGTAGCTTAAGGTACTTTCAAAGGAAAGTGATTTTCTCTGAAAGGACAGCATTTAGAAAGTGAAGCAACACTCCATTCACTTCGCACAGTGAATTGAAGTGTTGGAACAGACTGCTTCTCTTTCATAGAAACGCATTAGTGTTTCTTGGGAATGCTTGTAAGTAGCTTAAGGCACTTTCAAAGGAAAGTGATTTTCTCTGAAAGGACAGCATTTAGATAGTGAAGCAACACTCCATTCACTTCGCACAGTGAATTGAAGTGTTGAAACCGACTGCTTCTCTTTCAGAGAAACGCATGTGAGTTTCTGTTGAATGCTTGTAAGGAGCTTAAGGCATTTTCAAAGGAAAGTGATTTTCTCTGAAAGGACAGCATTTAGAAAGTGAGGCAACACTCCATTCACTTCACACAGTGAATTGAAGTGTTGGAACAGACTGCTTCTCTTTCAGAGAAACGCATGTGAGTTTCTTCCTAATGCTTGCAAGTACCATAAGGCACTTTCAAAGGAAAGTGATTTTCTCTGAAAGGACAGCATTTAGAAAGTGAAGCAACACTCCATTCACTTCGCACAGTGAATTGAAGTGTTGGAACAGACTGCTTCTCTTTCAGAGAAACGCATGTGAGTTTCTTGTGAATTCTTGCAAGTTGCTTAAGGCCCTTTCAAAGGAAAGTGATTTTCTCTGAAAGGACAGCATTTAGAAAGTGAGGCAGCACTCCATTCACTTCGCACAGTGAATTGAAGTGTTCGAACAGACTGCTTCTCTTTCAGAGAAATGCATGTGAGTTTCTGTTGAATGCTTGTAAGTAGCTTAAGGCACTTTCAAAGGAAAGTGATTTTCTCTGAAAGGACAGCATTTAGAAAGTGAGGCAACACTCCATTCACCTCACACAGTGAATTGAAGTGTTGGAACAGACTGCTTCTCTTTCAGAGAAACGCATGTGAGTTTCTTCCTAATGCTTGCAAGTAGCTTAAGGCACTTTCAAAGGAAAGTGATTTTCTCTGAAAGGACAGCATTTAGAAAGTGAAGCAACACTCCATTCCCTTCGTGCAGTGAATTGAAGTGTTGGAACAGAGTGCTTCTCTTTCATAGAAACGCATTAGTGTTTCTTGTGAATGCTTGCAAGTTGCTTAAGGCACTTTCAAAGGAAAGTGATTTTCTCTGAAAGGACAGCATTTAGAAAGTGAAGCAACACTCAATTCACTTTGTACAGTGAATTGAAGTATTGGAACAGACTGCTTCTCTTTCAGAGAAATGCATGTGAGTTTCTGTTGAATGCTTGTAAGTAGCTTAAGGCTCTTTCAAAGGAAAGTGATTTTCTATGAAAGGACAGCATTTAGAAAGTAAAGCAACACTCCATTCCCTTCGCGCAATGAATTGAAGTGTTGGAACAGACTGCTTCTCTTTCATAGAAACGCATCAGTGTTTCTTGGGAATGCTTGCAAGTAGCTTAAGGCACTTTCAAAGGAAATTGATTTTCTCTGAAAGGACAGCGTTTAGATAGTGAAGCAACACTCCATTCACTTCGCGCAGTGAATTGAAGTGTTGGAACAGACTGCTTCTCTTTCAGAGAAACGCATGTGAGTTTCTGGTGAATGCTTGTAAGTAGCTTAAGGCACTTTCAAAGGAAAGTGATTTTCTCTGAAAGGACAGCATTTAGAAAGTGAGGCAACACTCCATTCACTTCACACAGTGAATTTAAGTGTTGGAACAGACTGCTTCTCTTTCAGAGAAACGCATGTGAGTTTCTTCCTAATGCTTGCACGTAGCTTAAGGCACTTTAAAAGGAAAGTGATTTTCTCTGAAAGGACAGCATTTAGAAAGTGAAGCAACACTCCATTCACTTCGCACAGTGAATTGAAGTGTTGGAACAGACTGCTTCTCTTTCAGAGAAACGCATGTGAGTTTCTTGTGAATTATTGCAAGTCGCTTAAGGCACTTTCAAAGGAAAGTGATTTTCTCTGAAAGGACAGCATTTAGAAAGTGAAGCAACACTCCATTCACTTCGCACAGTGAATTGAAGTGTTGGAACACACTGCTTCTCTTTAAAAGAAATGCATGTGAGTTTTTTGTGAATGCTTGAAAGTAGTTTAAGGCACTTTCAAAGGAAAGTGATTTTCTCTGAAAGGACAGAATTTAGAAAGTGATGCAACACTCCATTCACTTCGCACAGTGAATTGAAGTGTTGGAACAGACTGCTTCTCTTTCAGAGAAACGCATGTGAGTTTCTTCCTAATGCTTGTAAGTAGCTTAAGGCACTTTCAAAGGAAAGTGATTTTCTCTGAAACTACAGCATTTAGAAAGTGAAGCAACACTCAATTCCCTTCGTGCAGTGAATTGAAGTGTTGGAACAGAGTGCTTCTCTTTCATAGAAACGCATTAGTGTTTCTTGTGAATGCTTGCACATTGCTTAAGGCACTTTCAAAGGAAAGTGATTTTCTCTGAAAGGACAGCATTTAGAAACTGAAGCAACACTCCATTCACTTCGCACAGTGAATTGAAGTGTTGGAACACACTGCTTCTCTTTAAGAGAAACGCATGTGAGTTTTTTGTGAATGCTTGAAAGTAGCTTAAGGCACTTTCAAAGGAGAGTGATTTTCTCTGAAAGGACAGCATTTAGAAAGTGAAGCAACACTCCATTCACTTCGCACAGTGAATTGAAATGTTGGAACAGTCTGCTTCTCTCTCATAGAAACGCATGTGAGTTTCTTCCTAACGCTTGCAAGTAGCTTAAGGCACTTTCAAAGGAAAGTGATTTTCTCTGAAAGGACAGCATTTAGAAAGTGAAGCAACACTCCATTCACTTCGCACAGTGAATTGAAGTGTTGGAACAGACTGCTTCTCTTTCAGAGAAACGCATGTGAGTTTCTGGTGAATGCTTGTAAGTAGCTTAAGGCACTTTCAAGGGAAAGAGATTTTCTCTGAAAGGACAGCATTTAGAAAGTGAAGCAACACTCCATTCACTTCGCACAGTGAATTGAAGTGTTGGAACAGACTGCTTCTCTTTCAGAGAAACGCATGTGAGTTTCTGGTGAATGCTTGTAAGTAGCTTAAGGCACTTTCAAAGGAAAGTGATTTTCTCTGAAAGGACAGCATTTAGAAACTGAAGCAACACTCCATTCACTTCGCGCAGTGAATTGAAGTGTTGGAACAGACTGCTTCTCTTTCAGAGAAACGCATGTGAGTTTCTTGTGAATTATTGCAAGTCGCTTAAGGCACTTTCAAAGGAAAGTGATTTTCTCTGAAAGGACAGCATTTAGAAACTGAAGCAACACTCCATTCACTTCGCACAGTGAATTGAAGTGTTGGAACAGACTGCTTCTCTTTAATAGAAATGCATGTGGTTTTTTGTGAATGCTTAAAAGTAGTTTAAGGCACTTTCAAAGGAAAGTGATTTTCTCTGAAAGGACAGAATTTAGAAAGTGAAGCAACACTCCATTCACTTCGCACAGTGAATTGAAGTGTTGGAACAGATTGCTTCTCTTTCAGAGAAACGCATGTGAGTTTCTTCCTAATGCTTGTAAGTAGCTTAAGGCACTTTCAAAGGAAAGTGATTTTCTCTGAAAGGACAGCATTTAGAAAGTGAAGCAACACTCCATTCCCTTCGTGCAGTGAATTGAAGTGTTGGAACAGAGTGCTTCTCTTTCATAGAAACGGATTAGTGTTTCTTGTGAATGCTTGCAAATTGCTTAAGGCACTTTCAAAGAAAGTGATTTTTTCTGAAAGCACAGCATTTAGAAAGTGAAGCAACACTCAATTCACTTTGTACAGTGAATTGACGTGTTGGAACAGACGGCTTCTCTTTCAGAGAAATGCATGTGAGTTTCTGTTGAATGCTTGTAAGTAGCTTAAGGCTCTTTCAAAGGAAAGTGATTTTCTATGAAAGGACAGCATTTAGAAAGTAAAGCAACACTCCATTCCCTTCGCGCAATGAATTGAAGTGTTGGAACAGACTGCTTCTCTTTCAGAGAAACGCATTAGTGTTTCTTGGGAATGCTTGCCAGTAGCTTAAGGTACTTTCAAAGGAAAGTGATTTTCTCTGAAAGGACAGCATTTAGAAAGTGAAGCAACACTCAATTCACTTTGTACAGTGAATTGACGTGTTGGAACAGACGGCTTCTCTTTCAGAGAAATGCATGTGAGTTTCTGGTGAATGCTTGTAAGTAGCTTAAGGCACTTTCAAAGGAAAGTGATTTTCTCTGAAAGGACAGCATTTAGAAAGTGGAGCAACACTCCATTCCCTTCGTGCTGTGAATTGAAGTGTTGGAGCAGAGTGCTTCTCTTTCATATAAACGCATTAGTGTTTCTTGTGAATGCTTGCAAGTTGCTTAAGGCACTTTCAAAGGAAAGTGATTTTCTCTGAAAGGACAGAATTTAGAAACTGAAGCAACACTCCGTTCACTTCGCACAGTGAATTGAAGTGTTGGAACAGACTGCTTCTCTTTAAGAGAAACGCATGTGAGTTTTTTGTGAATGCTTGAAAGTAGTTTAAGGCACTTTTAAAGGAAAGTGATTTTCTCTGAAAGGACAGCATTTAGAAAGTGAAGCAACACTCCATTCACTTCGCACAGTGAATTGAAGTGTTGGAACAGACTGCTTCTCTTTCAGAGAAACGCATGTGAGTTTCTGGTGAATGCTTGTAAGTAGCTTAAGGCACTTTCAAAGGAAAGTGATTTTCTCTGAAAGGACAGCATTTAGAAACTGAAGCAACACTCCATTCACTTCGCGCAGTGAATTGAAGTGTTGGAACAGACTGCTTCTCTTTCAGAGAAACGCATGTGAGTTTCTTGTGTATTATTGCAAGTCGCTTAAGGCACTTTCAAAGGAAAGTGATTTTCTCTGAAAGGACAGCATTTAGAAACTGAAGCAACACTCCATTCTTTTCGCACAGTGAATTGAAGTGTTGGAACACACTGCTTCTCTTTAAGAGAAACGCATGTGGTTTTTTGTGAATGCCTGAAAGTAGTTTAAGGCACTTTCAAAGGAAAGTGATTTTCTCTGAAAGGACAGAATTTAGAAAGTGAAGCAACACTCCATTCACTTCGCACAGTGAATTGAAGTGTTGGAACAGACTGCTTCTCTTTCAGAGAAACGCATGTGAGTTTCTGTTGAATGCGTGTAAGGAGCTTAAGGCATTTTCAAAGGAAAGTGATTTTCTCTGAAAGGACAGCATTTAGAAAGTGAGGCAACACTCCATTCACTTCACACAGTGAATTGAAGTGTTGGAACAGACTGCTTCTCTTTCAGAGAAACGCATGTGAGTTTCTTCCTAATGCTTGCAAGTAGCATAAGGCACTTTCAAAGGAAAGTGATTTTCTCTGAAAGGACAGCATTCAGAAAGTGAAGCAACACTCCATTCACTTCGCACAGAGAATTGAAGTGTTGGAACAGACTGCTTCTCTTTCAGAAAAACGCATGTGAGTTTCTTCTTAATGCTTGCAAGTAGCTTAAGGCACTTTCAAAGGAAAGTGATTTTCTCTGAAAGGACAGCATTTAGAAAGTGAAGCAACACTCCATTCACTTCGCACAGTGAATTGAAATGTTGGAACAGACTGCTTCTCTTTCAGAGAAACACATGTGAGTTTCTGGTGATTGCTTGTAAGTAGCTTAAGGCACTTTCAAAGGAAAGTGATTTTCTCTGAAAGGACAACATTTAGAAAGTGAAGCAACACTCCATTCACTTCGCACAGAGAATTGAAGTTTTGTAACAGAATGCTTCTTTTTCAGAGAAATGCATGTGAGTTTCTGTTGAATGCTTGTAAGTAGCTTAAGGCACTTTCAAAGGAAAGTGATTTTCTCTGAAAGGACAGCATTTAGAAAGTGAAGCAACACTCCATTCACTTCGCACAGAGAATTGATGTGTTGGAACAGACTGCTTCTCTTTCAGAGGAATGCATGTGAGTTTCTGTTGAATGCTTGTAAGTAGCTTAAGGCACTTTCAAAGGAAAGTGATTTTCTCTGAAAGGACAGCATTTAGAAAGTGAAGCAACACTCCATTCACTTCGCACACTGAATTGAAGTGTTGGAACAGACTGCTTCTCTTTCAGAGAAACGCATGTGAGGTTATTCCTAATGCTTGCAAGTAGCTTAAGGTACTTTCAAAGGAAAGTGATTTTCTCTGAAAGGACAGCATTTAGAAAGTGAAGCAACACTCCATTCACTTCGCACAGTGAATTGAAGTGTTGGAACAGACTGCTTCTCTTTCATAGAAACGCATTAGTGTTTCTTGGGAATGCTTGTAAGTAGCTTAAGGCACTTTCAAAGGAAAGTGATTTTCTCTGAAAGGACAGCATTTAGATAGTGAAGCAACACTCCATTCACTTCGCACAGTGAATTGAAGTGTTGAAACAGACTGCTTCTCTTTCAGAGAAACGCATGTGAGTTTCTGTTGAATGCTTGTAAGGAGCTTAAGGCATTTTCAAAGGAAAGTGATTTTCTCTGAAAGGACACCATTTAGAAAGTGAGGCAACACTCCATTCACTTCACACAGTGAATTGAAGTGTTGGAACAGACTGCTTCTCTTTCAGAGAAACGCATGTGAGTTTCTTCCTAATGCTTGCAAGTACCATAAGGCACTTTCAAAGGAAAGTGATTTTCTCTGAAAGGACAGCATTTAGAAAGTGAAGCAACACTCCATTCACTTCGCACAGTGAATTGAAGTGTTGGAACAGACTGCTTCTCTTTCAGAGAAACGCATGTGAGTTTCTTGTGAATTCTTGCAAGTTGCTTAAGGCACTTTCAAAGGAAAGTGATTTTCTCTGAAAGGACAGCATTTAGAAAGTGAGGCAGCACTCCATTCACTTCGCACAGTGAATTGAAGTGTTCGAACAGACTGCTTCTCTTTCAGAGAAATGCATGTGAGTTTCTGTTGAATGCTTGTAAGTAGCTTAAGGCACTTTCAAAGGAAAGTGATTTTCTCTGAAAGGACAGCATTTAGAAAGTGAGGCAACACTCCATTCACCTCACACAGTGAATTGAAGTGTTGGAAGAGACTGCTTCTCTTTCAGAGAAACGCATGTGAGTTTCTTCCTAATGCTTGCAAGTAGCTTAAGGCACTTTCAAAGGAAAGTGATTTTCTCTGAAAGGACAGCATTTAGAAAGTGAAGCAACACTCCATTCACTTCGCACAGTGAATTGAAGTGTTGGAACAGTCTGCTTCTCTTTCAGAGAAACGCATGTGAGTTTCTTCCTAATGCTTGCAAGTAGCTTAAGGCACTTTCAAAGGAAAGTGATTTTCTCTGAAAGGACAGCATTTAGAAAGTGAAGCAACACTCCATTCACTTCGCACAGTGAATTGAAGTGTTGGAACAGACTGCTTCTGTTTCAGAGAAACGCATGTGAGTTTCTGGTGAATGCTTGTAAGTAGCTTAAGGCACTTTCAAAGGAAAGTGATTTTCTCTGAAAGGACAGCATTTAGAAAGTGAAGCAACACTCCATTCACTTCGCAGAGTGAATTGAAGTATTGGAACAGACTGCTTCTCTTTCAGAGAAACGCATGTGAGTTTCTGGTGAATGCTTGTAAGTAGCTAAAGGCACTTTCAAAGGAAAGTGATTTTCTCTGAAATGACAGCATTTAGAAAGTGAAGCAACACTCCATTCACTTCGCACAGTGAATTGAAGTGTTGGAACAGACTGCTTCTCTTTCAGAGAAACGCATGTGAGTTTCTTGTGAATTCTTGCAAGTTGCTTAAGGCACTTTCAAAGGAAAGTGATTTTCTCTGAAAGGACAGCATTTAGAAACTGAAGCAACACTCCATTCACTTCGCACAGTGAATTGAAGTGTTGGAACAGACTGCTTCTCTTTCAGAGAAACGCATGTGAGTTTCTTCCTAATGCTTGCAAGTAGCTTAAGGCACTTTCAAAGGAAAGTGATTTTCTCTGAAAGGACAGCATTTAGAAAGTGAGGCAACACTCTATTCACTTCACACAGTGAATTGAAGTGTTGGAACAGACTGCTTCTCTTTCAGAGAAACGCATGTGAGTTTCTGGTGAATGCTTGTAAGTAGCTTAAGGCACTTTCAAAGGAAAGTGATTTTCTCTGAAAGGACAGCGTTTAGAAAGTGAAGCAACACTCCATTCCCTTCGTGCAGTGAATTGAAGTGTTGGAACAGAGTGCTTCTCTTTCATAGAAACGGATTAGTGTTTCTTGTGAATGCTTGCAAATTGCTTAAGGCACTTTCAAAGGAAAGTGATTTTTTCTGAAAGCACAGCATTTAGAAAGTGAAGCAACACTCAATTCACTTTGTACAGTGAATTGACGTGTTGGAACAGACGGCTTCTCTTTCAGAGAAATGCATGTGAGTTTCTGTTGAATGCTTGTAAGTAGCTTAAGGCTCTTTCAAAGGAAAGTGATTTTCTATGAAAGGACAGCATTTAGAAAGTAAAGCAACACTCCATTCCCTTCGCGCAATGAATTGAAGTGTTGGAACAGACTGCTTCTCTTTCAGAGAAACGCATTAGTGTTTCTTGGGAATGCTTGCCAGTAGCTTAAGGTACTTTCAAAGGAAAGTGATTTTCTCTGAAAGGACAGCATTTAGAAAGTGAAGCAACACTCAATTCACTTTGTACAGTGAATTGACGTGTTGGAACAGACGGCTTCTCTTTCAGAGAAATGCATGTGAGTTTCTGGTGAATGCTTGTAAGTAGCTTAAGGCACTTTCAAAGGAAAGTGATTTTCTCTGAAAGGACAGCATTTAGAAAGTGGAGCAACACTCCATTCCCTTCGTGCTGTGAATTGAAGTGTTGGAGCAGAGTGCTTCTCTTTCATATAAACGCATTAGTGTTTCTTGTGAATGCTTGCAAGTTGCTTAAGGCACTTTCAAAGGAAAGTGATTTTCTCTGAAAGGACAGCATTTAGAAACTGAAGCAACACTCCGTTCACTTCGCACAGTGAATTGAAGTGTTGGAACAGACTGCTTCTCTTTAAGAGAAACGCATGTGAGTTTTTTGTGAATGCTTGAAAGTAGTTTAAGGCACTTTTAAAGGAAAGTGATTTTCTCTGAAAGGACAGCATTTAGAAAGTGAAGCAACACTCCATTCACTTCGCACAGTGAATTGAAGTGTTGGAACAGACTGCTTCTCTTTCAGAGAAACGCATGTGAGTTTCTGGTGAATGCTTGTAAGTAGCTTAAGGCACTTTCAAAGGAAAGTGATTTTCTCTGAAAGGACAGCATTTAGAAACTGAAGCAACACTCCATTCACTTCGCGCAGTGAATTGAAGTGTTGGAACAGACTGCTTCTCTTTCAGAGAAACGCATGTGAGTTTCATGTGTATTATTGCAAGTCGCTTAAGGCACTTTCAAAGGAAAGTGATTTTCTCTGAAAGGACAGCATTTAGAAACTGAAGCAACACTCCATTCACTTCGCACAGTGAATTGAAGTGTTGGAACAGACTGCTTCTCTTTAAGAGAAACGCATGTGGTTTTTTGTGAATGCTTGAAAGTAGTTTAAGGCACTTTCAAAGGAAAGTGATTTTCTCTGAAAGGACAGAATTTAGAAAGTGAAGCAACACTCCATTCACTTCGCACAGTGAATTGAAGTGTTGGAACAGACTGCTTCTCTTTCAGAGAAACGCATGTGAGTTTCTGTTGAATGCTTGTAAGGAGCTTAAGGCATTTTCAAAGGAAAGTGATTTTCTCTGAAAGGACAGCATTTAGAAAGTGAGGCAACACTCCATTCACTTCACACAGTGAATTGAAGTGTTGGAACAGACTGCTTCTCTTTCAGAGAAACGCATGTGAGTTTCTTCCTAATGCTTGCAAGTAGCATAAGGCACTTTCAAAGGAAAGTGATTTTCTCTGAAAGGACAGCATTCAGAAAGTGAAGCAACACTCCATTCACTTCGCACAGAGAATTGAAGTGTTGGAACAGACTGCTTCTCTTTCAGAAAAACGCATGTGAGTTTCTTCTTAATGCTTGCAAGTAGCTTAAGGCACTTTCAAAGGAAAGTGATTTTCTCTGAAAGGACAGCATTTAGAAAGTGAAGCAACACTCCATTCACTTCGCACAGTGAATTGAAATGTTGGAACAGACTGCTTCTCTTTCAGAGAAACGCATGTGAGTTTCTGGTGATTGCTTGTAAGTAGCTTAAGGCACTTTCAAAGGAAAGTGATTTTCTCTGAAAGGACAACATTTAGAAAGTGAAGCAACACTCCATTCACTTCGCACAGAGAATTGAAGTTTTGTAACAGAATGCTTCTTTTTCAGAGAAATGCATGTGAGTTTCTGTTGAATGCTTGTAAGTAGCTTAAGGCACTTTCAAAGGAAAGTGATTTTCTCTGAAAGGACAGCATTTAGAAAGTGAAGCAACACTCCATTCACTTCGCACAGAGAATTGATGTGTTGGAACAGACTGCTTCTCTTTCAGAGGAATGCATGTGAGTTTCTGTTGAATGCTTGTAAGTAGCTTAAGGCACTTTCAAAGGAAAGTGATTTTCTCTGAAAGGACAGCATTTAGAAAGTGAAGCAACACTCCATTCACTTCGCACACTGAATTGAAGTGTTGGAACAGACTGCTTCTCTTTCAGAGAAACGCATGTGAGGTTATTCCTAATGCTTGCAAGTAGCTTAAGGTACTTTCAAAGGAAAGTGATTTTCTCTGAAAGGACAGCATTTAGAAAGTGAAGCAACACTCCATTCACTTCGCACAGTGAATTGAAGTGTTGGAACAGACTGCTTCTCTTTCATAGAAACGCATTAGTGTTTCTTGGGAATGCTTGTAAGTAGCTTAAGGCACTTTCAAAGGAAAGTGATTTTCTCTGAAAGGACAGCATTTAGATAGTGAAGCAACACTCCATTCACTTCGCACAGTGAATTGAAGTGTTGAAACAGACTGCTTCTCTTTCAGAGAAACGCATGTGAGTTTCTGTTGAATGCTTGTAAGGAGCTTAAGGCATTTTCAAAGGAAAGTGATTTTCTCTGAAAGGACAGCATTTAGAAAGTGAGGCAACACTCCATTCACTTCACACAGGGAATTGAAGTGTTGGAACAGACTGCTTCTCTTTCAGAGAAACGCATGTGAGTTTCTTCCTAATGCTTGCAAGTACCATAAGGCACTTTCAAAGGAAAGTGATTTTCTCTGAAAGGACAGCATTTAGAAAGTGAAGCAACACTCCATTCACTTCGCACAGTGAATTGAAGTGTTGGAACAGACTGCTTCTCTTTCAGAGAAATGCATGTGAGTTTCTGTTGAATGCTTGTAAGTAGCTTAAGGCACTTTCAAAGGAAAGTGATTTTCTCTGAAAGGACAGCATTTAGAAAGTGAGGCAACACTCCATTCACCTCACACAGTGAATTGAAGTGTTGGAACAGACTGCTTCTCTTTCAGAGAAACGCATGTGAGTTTCTTGTGAATTCTTGCAAGTTGCTTAAGGCACTTTCAAAGGAAAGTGATTTTCTCTGAAAGGACAGCATTTAGAAAGTGAGGCAGCACTCCATTCACTTCGCACAGTGAATTGAAGTGTTCGAACAGACTGCTTCTCTTTCAGAGAAATGCATGTGAGTTTCTGTTGAATGCTTGTAAGTAGCTTAAGGCACTTTCAAAGGAAAGTGATTTTCTCTGAAAGGACAGCATTTAGAAAGTGAGGCAACACTCCATTCACCTCACACAGTGAATTGAAGTGTTGGAACAGACTGCTTCTCTTTCAGAGAAACGCATGTGAGTTTCTTCCTAATGCTTGCAAGTAGCTTAAGGCACTTTCAAAGGAAAGTGATTTTCTCTGAAAGGACAGCATTTAGAAAGTGAAGCAACACTCCATTCACTTCGCACAGTGAATTGAAGTGTTGGAACAGTCTGCTTCTCTTTCAGAGAAACGCATGTGAGTTTCTTCCTAATGCTTGCAAGTAGCTTAAGGCACTTTCAAAGGAAAGTGATTTTCTCTGAAAGGACAGCATTTAGAAAGTGAAGCAACACTCCATTCACTTCGCACAGTGAATTGAAGTGTTGGAACAGACTGCTTCTGTTTCAGAGAAACGCATGTGAGTTTCTGGTGAATGCTTGTAAGTAGCTTAAGGCACTTTCAAAGGAAAGTGATTTTCTCTGAAAGGACAGCATTTAGAAAGTGAAGCAACACTCCATTCACTTCGCAGAGTGAATTGAAGTATTGGAACAGACTGCTTCTCTTTCAGAGAAACGCATGTGAGTTTCTGGTGAATGCTTGTAAGTAGCTAAAGGCACTTTCAAAGGAAAGTGATTTTCTCTGAAATGACAGCATTTAGAAAGTGAAGCAACACTCCATTCACTTCGCACAGTGAATTGAAGTGTTGGAACAGACTGCTTCTCTTTCAGAGAAACGCATGTGAGTTTCTTGTGAATTCTTGCAAGTTGCTTAAGGCACTTTCAAAGGAAAGTGATTTTCTCTGAAAGGACAGCATTTAGAAACTGAAGCAACACTCCATTCACTTCGCACAGTGAATTGAAGTGTTGGAACAGACTGCTTCTCTTTCAGAGAAACGCATGTGAGTTTCTTCCTAATGCTTGCAAGTAGCTTAAGGCACTTTCAAAGGAAAGTGATTTTCTCTGAAAGGACAGCATTTAGAAAGTGAGGCAACACTCTATTCACTTCACACAGTGAATTGAAGTGTTGGAACAGACTGCTTCTCTTTCAGAGAAACGCATGTGAGTTTCTGGTGAATGCTTGTAAGTAGCTTAAGGCACTTTCAAAGGAAAGTGATTTTCTCTGAAAGGACAGCATTTAGAAAGTAAAGCAACACTCCATTCCCTTCGTGCAGTGAATTGAAGTGTTGGAACAGAATGCTTCTCTTTCATAGAAACGCATTAGTGTTTCTTGTGAATGCTTGCAAGTTGCTTAAGGCACTTTCAAAGGAAAGTGATCTTCTCTGAAAGGACATAATTTAGAAAGTGAAGCAACACTCCATTCACTTCGCACAGTGAATTGAAGTGTTCGAACAGACTGCTTCTCTTTCAGAGAAATGCATGTGAGTTTCTGTTGAATGCTTGTAAGTAGCTTAAGGCACTTTCAAAGGAAAGTGATTTTCTCTGAAAGGACAGCATTTAGAAAGTGAGGCAACACTCCATTCACTTCGCACAGTGAATTGAAGTGTTGGAACAGTCTGCTTCTCTTTCAGAGAAACGCATGTGAGTTTCTTCCTAATGCTTGCAAGTACCTTAAGGCACTTTCAAAGGAAAGTGATTTTCTCTGAAAGGACAGCATTTAGAAAGTGAAGCAACACTCCATTCACTTCGCACAGTGAATTGAAGTGTTGGAACAGACTGCTTCTGTTTCAGAGAAACGCATGTGAGTTTCTGGTGAATGCTTGTAAGTAGCTTAAGGCACTTTCAAAGGAAAGTGATTTTCTCTGAAAGGACAGCATTTAGAAAGTGAACCAACACTCCATTCACTTCGCAGAGTGAATTGAAGTATTGGAACAGACTGCTTCTCTTTCAGAGAAACGCATGTGAGTTTCTGGTGAATGCTTGTAAGTAGCTAAAGGCACTTCCAAAGGAAAGTGATTTTCTCTGAAATGACAGCATTTAGAAAGTGAAGCAACACTCCATTCACTTCGCACAGTGAATTGAAGTGTTGGAACAGACTGCTTCTCTTTCAAAGAAACGCATGTGAGTTTCTTGTGAATTCTTGCAAGTTGCTTAAGGCACTTTCAAAGGAAAGTGATTTTCTCTGAAAGGACAGCATTTAGAAACTGAAGCAACACTCCATTCACTTCGCACAGTGAATTGAAGTGTTGGAACAGACTGCTTCTCTTTCAGAGAAACGCATGTGAGTTTCTTCCTAATGCTTGCAAGTAGCTTAAGGCACTTTCAAAGGAAAGTGATTTTCTCTGAAAGGACAGCATTTAGAAAGTGAAGCAACACTCCATTCACTTCGCACAGTGAATTGAAGTGTTGGAACCGACTGCTTCTCTTTCAGAGAAACGCATGTGAGTTTCTTCCTAATGCTTGCAAGTAGCTTAAGGCACTTTCAAAGGAAAGTGATTTTCTCTGAAAGGACATAATTTAGAAAGTGAAGCAACACTCCATTCACTTCGCACATTGAATTGAAGTGTTGGAACAGACTGCTTCTCTTTCAGAGAAATGCATGTGAGGTTCTGGTGAATGCTTGTAAGTAGCTTAAGGCACTTTCAAAGGAAAGTGATTTTCTCTGAAAGGACAGCATTTAGAACGTGAGGCAACACTCTATTCACTTCACACAGTGAATTGAAGTGTTGGAACAGACTGCTTCTCTTTCAGAGAAACGCATGTGAGTTTCTTCCTAATGCTTGCAAGTAGCTTAAGGCACTATCAAAGGAAAGTGATTTTCTCTGAAAGGACAGCATTTAGAAAGTGAAGCAACACTCCATTCACTTCGCAGAGTGAATTGAAGTGTTGGAACAGACTGCTTCTCTTTCAGAGAAACGCATGTGAGTTTTTTATGAATGCTTGAAAGAAGTTTAAGGCACTTTCAAAGGAAAGTGATTTTCTCTGAAAGGACAGCATTTAGAAAGTGAGGCAACACTCCATTCACTTCGCACAGTGAATTGAAGTGTTGGAACAGACTGCTTCTCTTTCAGAGAAACGCATGTGAGTTTCTTCCTAATGCTTGCAAGTAGCTTAAGGCACTTTCAAAGGAAAGTGATTTTCTCTGAAAGGACAGCATTTAGAAAGTGAAGCAACACTCCATTCACTTCGCACAGTGAATTGAAGTGTTGGAACAGACTGCTTCTCTTTCAGAGAAACGCATGTGAGTTTCTTGTGAATGCTTGCAAGTTGCTTAAGGCACTTTCAAAGGAAAGTGATTTTCTCTGAAAGGACAGCATTTAGAAAGTGAAGCAACACTCCATTCACTTCGCACAGTGAATTGAAGTGTTGGAACAGACTGCTTCTCTTTAAGAGAAACGCATGTGAGTTTTTTGTGAATTCTTGAAAGTAGTTTAAGGCACTTTCAAAGGAAAGTGATTTTCTCTGAAAGGACAGCATTTAGAAACTGAAGCAACACTCCATTCACTTCGCACAGTGAATTGAAGTGTTGGAACAGACTGCTTCTCTTTCAGAGAAACGCATTTGAGTTTCTGGTGAATGCTTGTAAGTAGCTTAAGGCACTTTCAAAGGAAAGTGATTTTCTCTGAAAGGACAGCATTTAGAACGTGAGGCAACACTCTATACACTTCACACAGTGAATTGAAGTGTTGGAACAGACTGCTTCTCTTTCAGAGAAATGCATGTGAGTTTCTTCCTAATGCTTGCAAGTAGCTTAAGGCACTATCAAAGGAAAGTGATTTTCTCTGAAAGGACAGCATTTAGAAAGTGAAGCAACACTCCATTCACTTCGCACAGTGAATTGAAGTGTTGGAACAGACTGCCTCTCTTTCAGAGAAATGCATGTGAGTTTAAGTTGAATGCTTGTAAGTAGCTTAAGGCACTTTCAAAGGAAAGTGATTTTCTCTGAAAGGACAGCATTTAGAAATGAAGCAACACTCCATTCACTTCGCAGAGTGAATTGAAGTATTGGAGCAGACTGCTTCTCTTTCAGAGAAACGCATGTGAGTTTCTGGTGAATGCTTGTAAGTAGCTTAAGGCACTTTCAAAGGAAAGTGATTTTCTCTGAAAGGACAGCATTTAGAAAGTGAAGCAACACTCCATTAACTTCACACAGTGAATTGAAGTGTTGGAACAGACTGCTTCTCTTTCAGAGAAACGCATGTAAGTTTCTTCCTAATGCTTGCAAGTAGCTTAAGGCACTATCAAAGGAAAGTGATTTTCTCTGAAAGGACAGCATTTAGAAAGTGAAGCAACACTCCATTCACTTCGCACAGTGAATTGAAGTGTTGGAACAGACTGCTTCTCTTTCAGAGAAACGCATGTGAGTTTTTTATGAATGCTTGAAAGAAGTTTAAGGCACTTTCAAAGGAAAGTGATTTTCTCTGAAAGGACAGCATTTAGAAAGTGAGGCAACACTCCATTCACTTCGCACAGTGAATTGAAGTGTTGGAACAGACTGCTTCTCTTTCAGAGAAACGCATGTGAGTTTCTTCCTAATGCTTGCAAGTAGCTTAAGGCACTTTCAAAGGAAAGTGATTTTCTCTGAAAGGACAGCATTTAGAAAGTGAAGCAACACTCCATTCACTTCGCACAGTGAATTGAAGTGTTGGAACTGACTGCTTCTCTTTCAGAAAAACGCATGTGAGTTTCTGGTGAATGCTTATAAGTAGCTTAAGGCACTTTCAAAGGACAGTGATTTTCTCTGAAAGGACAGCATTTAGAAAGTGAAGCAACACTCCATTCCCTTCGTGCAGTGAATTGAAGTGTTTGAACAGAGTGTTTCTCTTTCATATAAACGCATTAGTGTTTCTTGTGAATGCTTGCAAGTTGCTTAAGGCACTTTCAAAGGAAAGTGATTTTCTCTGAAAGGACATAATTTAGAAAGTGAAGCAACACTCCATTCACTTCGCACATTGAATTGAAGTGTTGGAACAGACTGCTTCTCTTTCAGAGAAATGCATGTGAGTTTCTGTTGAATGCTTGTAAGTAGCTTAAGGCACTTTCAAAGGAAAGTGATTTTCTCTGAAAGGACAGCATTTAGAAAGTGAAGCAACACTCCATTCACTTCGCACATTGAATTGAAGTGTTGGAACAGACTGCTTCTCTTTCAGAGAAATGCATGTGAGTTTCTGGTGAATGCTTGTAAGTAGCTTAAGGCACTTTCAAAGGAAAGTGATTTTCTCTGAAAGGACAGCATTTAGAAAGTGAGGCAACACTCCATTCACTTCACACAGTGAATTGAAGTGTTGGAACAGACTGCTTCTCTTTCAGAGAAACGAATGTGAATTTCTGGTGAATGCTTTAAGTAGCTTAAGGCACTTTCAAAGGAAAGTGATTTTCTCTGAAAGGACAGCATTTAGAAAGTGAAGCAACACTCCATTCACTTCGCACAGTGAATTGAAGTGTTGGAACAGACTGCTTCTCTTTCAGAGAAATGCATGAGAGTTTTTTGTGAATGCTTGAAAGTAGTTTAAGGCACTTTCAAAGGAAAGTGATTTTCTCTGAAAGGACAGCATTTAGAAACTGAAGCAACACTCCATTCACTTCGCACAGTGAATTGAAGTGTTGGAACAGACTGCTTCTCTTTCAGAGAAACGCATGTGAGTTTCTGGTGAATGCTTGTAAGTAGCTTAAGGCACTTTCAAAGGAAAGTGATTTTCTCTGAAAGGACAGCATTTAGAACGTGAGGCAACACTCTATTCACTTCACACAGTGAATTGAAGTGTTGGAACAGACTGCTTCTCTTTAAGAGAAACGCATGTGTGTTTCTTCCTAATGCTTGCAAGTAGCTTAAGGCACTATCAAAGGAAAGTGATTTTTCTCTGAAAGGACAGCATTTAGAAAGTGAAGCAACACTCCATTCACTTCGCACAGTGAATTGAAGTGTTGGAACAGACTGCTTCTCTTTCAGAGAAACGCATGTGAGTTTTTTATGAATGCTTGAAAGAAGTTTAAGGCACTTTCAAAGGAAAGTGATTTTCTCTGAAAGGACAGCATTTAGAAAGTGAGGCAACACTCCATTCACTTCGCACAGTGAATTGAAGTGTTGGAACAGACTGCTTCTCTTTCAGAGAAACGCATGTGAGTTTCTTCCTAATGATTGCAAGTAGCTTAAGGCACTATCAAAGGAAAGTGATTTTCTCTGAAAGGACAGCATTTAGAAAGTGAAGCAACACTCCATTCACTTCGCACAGTGAATTGAAGTATTGGAACAGACTGCTTCTCTTTCAGAGAAATGCATGTGAGTTTAAGTTGAATGCTTGTAAGTAGCTTAAGGCACTTTCAAAGGAAAGTGATTTTCTCTGAAAGGACAGCATTTAGAAAGTGAAGCAACACTCCATTCACTTCGCAGAGTGAATTGAAGTATTGGAACAGACTGCTTCTCTTTCAGAGAAACGCATGTGAGTTTCTGGTGAATGCTTGTAAGTAGCTTAAGGCACTTTCAAAGGAAAGTGATTTTCTCTGAAAGGACAGCATTTAGAAAGTGAAGCAACACTCCATTAACTTCACACACTGAATTGAAGTGTTGGAACAGACTGCTTCTCTTTCAGAGAAACGCATGTAAGTTTCTTCCTAATGCTTGCAAGTAGCTTAAGGCACTATCAAAGGAAAGTGATTTTCTCTGAAAGGACAGCATTTAGAAAGTGAAGCAACACTCCATTCACTTCGCACAGTGAATTGAAGTGTTGGAACAGACTGCTTCTCTTTCAGAGAAACGCATGTGAGTTTTTTATGAATGCTTGAAAGAAGTTTAAGGCACTTTCAAAGGAAAGTGATTTTCTCTGAAAGGACAGCATTTAGAAAGTGAAGCAACACTCCATTCACTTCGCACAGTGAATTGAAGTGTTGGAACAGACTGCTTCTCTTTCAGAGAAACGCATGTGAGTTTCTTGTGAATGCTTGCAAGTTGCTTAAGGCACTTTCAAAGGAAAGTGATTTTCTCTGAAAGGACAGCATTTAGAAAGTGAAGCAACACTCCATTCACTTCGCACAGTGAATTGAAGTGTTGGAACAGACTGCTTCTCTTTAAGAGAAACGCATGTGAGTTTTTTGTGAATTCTTGAAAGTAGTTTAAGGCACTTTCAAAGGAAAGTGATTTTCTCTGAAAGGACAGCATTTAGAAACTGAAGCAACACTCCATTCACTTCGCACAGTGAATTGAAGTGTTGGAACAGACTGCTTCTCTTTCAGAGAAACGCATTTGAGTTTCTGGTGAATGCTTGTAAGTAGCTTAAGGCACTTTCAAAGGAAAGTGATTTTCTCTGAAAGGACAGCATTTAGAACGTGAGGCAACACTCTATTCACTTCACACAGTGAATTGAAGTGTTGGAACAGACTGCTTCTCTTTCAGAGAAATGCATGTGAGTTTCTTCCTAATGCTTGCAAGTAGCTTAAGGCACTATCAAAGGAAAGTGATTTTCTCTGAAAGGACAGCATTTAGAAAGTGAAGCAACACTCCATTCACTTCGCACAGTGAATTGAAGTGTTGGAACAGACTGCCTCTCTTTCAGAGAAATGCATGTGAGTTTAAGTTGAATGCTTGTAAGTAGCTTAAGGCACTTTCAAAGGAAAGTGATTTTCTCTGAAAGGACAGCATTTAGAAATGAAGCAACACTCCATTCACTTCGCAGAGTGAATTGAAGTATTGGAGCAGACTGCTTCTCTTTCAGAGAAACGCATGTGAGTTTCTGGTGAATGCTTGTAAGTAGCTTAAGGCACTTTCAAAGGAAAGTGATTTTCTCTGAAAGGACAGCATTTAGAAAGTGAAGCAACACTCCATTAACTTCACACAGTGAATTGAAGTGTTGGAACAGACTGCTTCTCTTTCAGAGAAACGCATGTAAGTTTCTTCCTAATGCTTGCAAGTAGCTTAAGGCACTATCAAAGGAAAGTGATTTTCTCTGAAAGGACAGCATTTAGAAAGTGAAGCAACACTCCATTCACTTCGCACAGTGAATTGAAGTGTTGGAACAGACTGCTTCTCTTTCAGAGAAACGCATGTGAGTTTTTTATGAATGCTTGAAAGAAGTTTAAGGCACTTTCAAAGGAAAGTGATTTTCTCTGAAAGGACAGCATTTAGAAAGTGAGGCAACACTCCATTCACTTCGCACAGTGAATTGAAGTGTTGGAACAGACTGCTTCTCTTTCAGAGAAACGCATGTGAGTTTCTTCCTAATGCTTGCAAGTAGCTTAAGGCACTTTCAAAGGAAAGTGATTTTCTCTGAAAGGACAGCATTTAGAAAGTGAAGCAACACTCCATTCACTTCGCACAGTGAATTGAAGTGTTGGAACTGACTGCTTCTCTTTCAGAAAAATGCATGTGAGTTTCTGGTGAATGCTTATAAGTAGCTTAAGGCACTTTCAAAGGACAGTGATTTTCTCTGAAAGGACAGCATTTAGAAAGTGAAGCAACACTCCATTCCCTTCGTGCAGTGAATTGAAGTGTTTGAACAGAGTGTTTCTCTTTCATATAAACGCATTAGTGTTTCTTGTGAATGCTTGCAAGTTGCTTAAGGCACTTTCAAAGGAAAGTGATTTTCTCTGAAAGGACATAATTTAGAAAGTGAAGCAACACTCCATTCACTTCGCACATTGAATTGAAGTGTTGGAACAGACTGCTTCTCTTTCAGAGAAATGCATGTGAGTTTCTGTTGAATGCTTGTAAGTAGCTTAAGGCACTTTCAAAGGAAAGTGATTTTCTCTGAAAGGACAGCATTTAGAAAGTGAAGCAACACTCCATTCACTTCGCACATTGAATTGAAGTGTTGGAACAGACTGCTTCTCTTTCAGAGAAATGCATGTGAGTTTCTGGTGAATGCTTGTAAGTAGCTTAAGGCACTTTCAAAGGAAAGTGATTTTCTCTGAAAGGACAGCATTTAGAAAGTGAGGCAACACTCCATTCACTTCACACAGTGAATTGAAGTGTTGGAACAGACTGCTTCTCTTTCAGAGAAACGAATGTGAATTTCTGGTGAATGCTTTAAGTAGCTTAAGGCACTTTCAAAGGAAAGTGATTTTCTCTGAAAGGACAGCATTTAGAAAGTGAAGCAACACTCCATTCACTTCGCACAGTGAATTGAAGTGTTGGAACAGACTGCTTCTCTTTCAGAGAAATGCATGAGAGTTTTTTGTGAATGCTTGAAAGTAGTTTAAGGCACTTTCAAAGGAAAGTGATTTTCTCTGAAAGGACAGCATTTAGAAACTGAAGCAACACTCCATTCACTTCGCACAGTGAATTGAAGTGTTGGAACAGACTGCTTCTCTTTCAGAGAAACGCATGTGAGTTTCTGGTGAATGCTTGTAAGTAGCTTAAGGCACTTTCAAAGGAAAGTGATTTTCTCTGAAAGGACAGCATTTAGAACGTGAGGCAACACTCTATTCACTTCACACAGTGAATTGAAGTGTTGGAACAGACTGCTTCTCTTTAAGAGAAACGCATGTGTGTTTCTTCCTAATGCTTGCAAGTAGCTTAAGGCACTATCAAAGGAAAGTGATTTTTCTCTGAAAGGACAGCATTTAGAAAGTGAAGCAACACTCCATTCACTTCGCACAGTGAATTGAAGTGTTGGAACAGACTGCTTCTCTTTCAGAGAAACGCATGTGAGTTTTTTATGAATGCTTGAAAGAAGTTTAAGGCACTTTCAAAGGAAAGTGATTTTCTCTGAAAGGACAGCATTTAGAAAGTGAGGCAACACTCCATTCACTTCGCACAGTGAATTGAAGTGTTGGAACAGACTGCTTCTCTTTCAGAGAAACGCATGTGAGTTTCTTCCTAATGCTTGCAAGTAGCTTAAGGCACTATCAAAGGAAAGTGATTTTCTCTGAAAGGACAGCATTTAGAAAGTGAAGCAACACTCCATTCACTTCGCACAGTGAATTGAAGTATTGGAACAGACTGCTTCTCTTTCAGAGAAATGCATGTGAGTTTAAGTTGAATGCTTGTAAGTAGCTTAAGGCACTTTCAAAGGAAAGTGATTTTCTCTGAAAGGACAGCATTTAGAAAGTGAAGCAACACTCCATTCACTTCGCAGAGTGAATTGAAGTATTGGAACAGACTGCTTCTCTTTCAGAGAAACGCATGTGAGTTTCTGGTGAATGCTTGTAAGTAGCTTAAGGCACTTTCAAAGGAAAGTGATTTTCTCTGAAAGGACAGCATTTAGAAAGTGAAGCAACACTCCATTAACTTCACACACTGAATTGAAGTGTTGGAACAGACTGCTTCTCTTTCAGAGAAACGCATGTAAGTTTCTTCCTAATGCTTGCAAGTAGCTTAAGGCACTATCAAAGGAAAGTGATTTTCTCTGAAAGGACAGCATTTAGAAAGTGAAGCAACACTCCATTCACTTCGCACAGTGAATTGAAGTGTTGGAACAGACTGCTTCTCTTTCAGAGAAACGCATGTGAGTTTTTTATGAATGCTTGAAAGAAGTTTAAGGCACTTTCAAAGGAAAGTGATTTTCTCTGAAAGGACAGCATTTAGAAAGTGAGGCAACACTCCATTCACTTCGCACAGTGAATTGAAGTGTTGGAACAGACTGCTTCTCTTTCAGTGAAACGCATGTGAGTTTCTTCCTAATGCTTGCAAGTAGCTTAAGGCACTTTCAAAGGAAATTGATTTTCTCTGAAAGGACAGCATTTAGAAAGTGAAGCAACACTCCATTCACTTCGCACAGGGAATTGAAGTGTTGGAACACACTGCTTCTCTTTCAGAGAAACGCATGTGAGTTTCTGGTGAATGCTTGTAAGTAGCTTAAGGCACTTTCAAAGGAAAGTGATTTTCTCTGAAAGGACAGCATTTAGAACGTGAGGCAACACTCTATTCACTTCACACAGTGAATTGAAGTGTTGGAACAGACTGCTTCTCTTTCAGAGAAATGCATGTGAGTTTCTTCCTAATGCTTGCAAGTAGCTTAAGGCACTATCAAAGGAAAGTGATTTTCTCTGAAAGGACAGCATTTAGAAAGTGAAGCAACACTCCATTCACTTCGCACAGTGAATTGAAGTGTTGGAACAGACTGCTTCTCTTTCAGAGAAATGCATGTGAGTTTAAGTTGAATGCTTGTAAGTAGCTTAAGGCACTTTCAAAGGAAAGTGAATTTCTCTGAAAGGACAGCCTTTAGAAAGTGAAGCAACACTCCATTCACTTCGCAGAGTGAATTGAATTATTGGAACAGACTGCTTCTCTTTCAGAGAAACGCATGTGAGTTTCTGGTGAATGCTTGTAAGTAGCTTAAGGCACTTTCAAAGGAAAGTGATTTTCTCTGAAAGGACAGCATTTAGAAAGTGAAGCAACACTCCATTAACTTCACACAGTGAACTGAAGTGTTGGAACAGACTGCTTCTCTTTCAGAGAAACGCATGTAAGTTTCTTCCTAATGCTTGCAAGTAGCTTAAGGCACTATCAAAGGAAAGTGATTTTCTCTGAAAGGACAGCATTTAGAAAGTGAAGCAACACTCCATTCACTTCGCACAGTGAATTGAAGTGTTGGAACAGACTGCTTCTCTTTCAGAGAAACGCATGTGAGTTTTTTATGAATGCTTGAAAGAAGTTTAAGGCACTTTTAAAGGAAAGTGATTTTCTCTGAAAGGACAGCATTTAGAAAGTGAGGCAACACTCCATTCACTTCGCACAGTGAATTGAAGTGTTGGAACAGACTGCTTCTCTTTCAGAGAAACGCATGTGAGTTTCTTCCTAATGCTTGCAAGTAGCTTAAGGCACTTTCAAAGGAAAGTGATTTTCTCTGAAAGGACAGCATTTAGAAAGTGAAGCAACACTCCATTCACTTCGCACAGTGAATTGAAGTGTTGGAACTGACTGCTTCTCTTTCAGAAAAACGCATGTGAGTTTCTGGTGAATGCTTATAAGTAGCTTAAGGCACTTTCAAAGGACAGTGATTTTCTCTGAAAGGACAGCATTTAGAAAGTGAAGCAACACTCCATTCCCTTCGTGCAGTGAATTGAAGTGTTGGAACAGAGTGCTTCTCTTTCATATAAACGCATTAGTGTTTCTTGTGAATGCTTGCAAGTTGCTTAAGACACTTTCAAAGGAAAGTGATTTTCTCTGAAAGGACATAATTTAGAAAGTGAAGCAACACTCCATTCACTTCGCACAGTGAATTGAAGTGTTGGAACAGACTGCTTCTCTTTCAGAGAAATGCATGTGAGTTTCTGTTGAATGCTTGTAAGTAGCTTAAGGCACTTTCAAAGGAAAGTGATTTTCTCTGAAAGGACAGCATTTAGAAAGTGAAGCAACACTCCATTCACTTCGCACATTGAATTGAAGTGTTGGAACAGACTGCTTCTCTTTCAGAGAAATGCATGTGAGTTTCTGGTGAATGCTTGTAAGTAGCTTAAGGCACTTTCAAAGGAAAGTGATTTTCTCTGAAAGGACAGCATTTAGGAAGTGAGGCAACACTCCATTCACTTCTCACAGTGAATTGAAGTGTTGGAACAGACTGCTTCTCTTTCAGAGAAACGAATGTGAGTTTCTGGTGAATGCTTTAAGTAGCTTAAGGCACTTTCAAAGGAAAGTGATTTTCTCTGAAAGGACAGCATTTAGAAAGTGAAGCAACACTCCATTCACTTCGCACAGTGAATTGAAGTGTTGGAACAGACTGCTTCTCTTTCAGAGAAATGCATGAGAGTTTTTTGTGAATGCTTGAAAGTAGGTTAAGGCACTTTCAAAGGAAAGTGATTTTCTCTGAAAGGACAGCATTTAGAAACTGAAGCAACACTCCATTCACTTCACACAGTGAATTGAAGTGTTGGAACAGACTGCTTCTCTTTCAGAGAAACGCATGTGAGTTTCTGGTGAATGCTTGTAAGTAGCTTAAGGCACTTTCAAAGGAAAGTGATTTTCTCTGAAAGGACAGCATTTAGAACATGACGCAACACTCTATTCACTTCACACAGTGAATTGAAGTGTTGGAACAGACTGCTTCTCTTTCAGAGAAACGCATGTGTGTTTCTTCCTAATGCTTGCAAGTAGCTTAAGGCACTATCAAAGGAAAGTGATTTTTCTCTGAAAGGACAGCATTTAGAAAGTGAAGCAACACTCCATTCACTTCGCACAGTGAATTGAAGTGTTGGAACAGACTGCTTCTCTTTCAGAGAAACGCATGTGAGTTTCTGGTGAATGTTTATAAGTAGCTTAAGGCACTTTCAAAGGACAGTGATTTTCTCTGAAAGGACAGCATTTAGAAAGTGAAGCAACACTCCATTCCCTTCGTGCAGTGAATTGAAGTGTTGGAACAGAGTGCTTCTCTTTCATATAAACGCATTAGTGTTTCTTGTGAATGCTTGCAAGTTGCTTAAGGCACTTTCAAAGGAAAGTGATTTTCTCTGAAAGGACATAATTTAGAAAGTGAAGCAACACTCCATTCACTTCGCACAGTGAATTGAAGTGTTGGAACAGACTGCTTCTATTTCAGAGAAATGCATGTGAGTTTCTGTTGAATGCTTGTAAGTAGCTTAAGGCACTTTCAAAGGAAAGTGATTTTCTCTGAAAGGACAGCATTTAGAAAGTGAAGCAACACTCCATTCACTTCGCACACTGAATTGAAGTGTTGGAACAGACTGCTTCTCTTTCAGAGAAACGCATGTGAGTTTCTGGTGAATGCTGGTAAGTAGCTTAAGGCACTTTCAAAGGAAAGTGATTTTCTCTGAACGGACAGCATTTAGAAAGTGAGGCAACACTCCATTCACTTCACACAGTGAATTGAAGTGTTGGAACAGACTGCTTCTCTTTCAGAGAAACGCATGTGAGTTTCTGGTGATTGCTTTAAGTAGCTTAAGGCACTTTCAAAGGAAAGTGATTTTCTCTGAAAGGACAGCATTTAGAAACTGAAGCAACACTCCATTCACTTCGCACAGTGAATTGAAGTGTTGGAACACACTGCTTCTCTTTCAGAGAAACGCATGTGAGTTTCTGGTGAATGCTTGTAAGTAGCTTAAGGCACTTTCAAAGGAAAGTGATTTTCTCTGAAAGGACAGCATATAGAAAGTGAAGCAACACTCCATTCACTTCGCACAGTGAATTGAAGTGTTGGAACAGACTGCTTCTCTTTCAGAGAAACGCATGTGAGTTTCTGGTGAATGCTTGTAAGTAGCTTAAGGCACTTTGAAAGGAAAGTGATTTTCTCTGAAAGGACAGCATTTAGAACGTGACGCAACACTCTATTCACTTCACACAGTGAATTGAAGTGTTGGAACAGACTGCTTCTCTTTCAGAGAAATGCATGTGAGTTTCTTCCTAATGCTTGCAAGTAGCTTAAGGCACTATCAAAGGAAAGTGATTTTCTCTGAAAGGACAGCATTTAGAAAGTGAAGCAACACTCCCTTCACTTCGCACAGTGAATTGAAGTGTTGGAACAGACTGCTTCTCTTTCAGAGAAATGCATGTGAGTTTAAGTTGAATGCTTGTAAGTAGCTTAAGGCACTTTCAAAGGAAAGTGATTTTCTCTGAAAGGACAGCCTTTAGAAAGTGAAGCAACACTCCATTCACTTCGCAGAGTGAATTGAATTATTGGAACAGACTGCTTCTCTTTCAGAGAAACGCATGTGAGTTTCTGGTGAATGCTTGTAAGTAGCTTAAGGCACTTTCAAAGGAAAGTGATTTTCTCTGAAAGGACAGCATTTAGAAAGTGAAGCAACACTCCATTAACTTCACACAGTGAACTGAAGTGTTGGAACAGACTGCTTCTCTTTCAGAGAAACGCATGTAAGTTTCTTCCTAATGCTTGCAAGTAGCTTAAGGCACTATCAAAGGAAAGTGATTTTCTCTGAAAGGACAGCATTTAGAAAGTGAAGCAACACTCCATTCACTTCGCACAGTGAATTGAAGTGTTGGAACAGACTGCTTCTCTTTCAGAGAAACGCATGTGAGTTTTTTATGAATGCTTGAAAGAAGTTTAAGGCACTCTCAAAGGAAAGTGATTTTCTCTGAAAGGACAGCATTTAGAAAGTGAGGCAACACTCCATTCACTTCGCACAGTGAATTGAAGTGTTGGAACAGACTGCTTCTCTTTCAGAGAAACGCATGTGAGTTTCTTCCTAATGCTTGCAAGTAGCTTAAGGCACTTTCAAAGGAAAGTGATTTTCTCTGAAAGGACAGCATTTAGAAAGTGAAGCAACACTCCATTCACTTCGCACAGTGAATTGAAGTGTTGGAACTGACTGCTTCTCTTTCAGAAAAACGCATGTGAGTTTCTGGTGAATGCTTATAAGTAGCTTAAGGCACTTTCAAAGGACAGTGATTTTCTCTGAAAGGACAGCATTTAGAAAGTGAAGCAACACTCCATTCCCTTCGTGCAGTGAATTGAAGTGTTGGAACAGAGTGCTTCTCTTTCATATAAACGCATTAGTGTTTCTTGTGAATGCTTGCAAGTTGCTTAAGGCACTTTCAAAGGAAAGTGATTTTCTCTGAAAGGACATAATTTAGAAAGTGAAGCAACACTCCATTCACTTCGCACAGTGAATTGAAGTGTTGGAACAGACTGCTTCTCTTTCAGAGAAATGCATGTGAGTTTCTTGTGAATGCTTGTAAGTAGCTTAAGGCACTTTCAAAGGAAAGTGATTTTCTCTGAAAGGACAGCATTTAGAAAGTGAAGCAACACTCCATTCACTTCGCACAGTGAATTGAAGTGTTGGAACAGACTGCGTCTCTTTCAGAGAAACGCATGTGAGTTTCTGGTGAATGCTTGTAAGTAGCTTAAGGCACTTTCAAAGGAAAGTGATTTTCTCTGAAAGGACAGCATTTAGAAAGTGAGGCAACACTCCATTCACTTCACAGAGTGAATTGAAGTGTTGGAACAGACTGCTTCTCTTTCAGAGAAACGCATGTGAGTTTCTGGTGAATGCTTTAAGTTGCTTAAGGCACTTTCAAAGGAAAGTGATTTTCTCTGAAAGGACAGCATTTAGAAAGTGAAGCAACACTCCATTCACTTCGCACAGTGAATTGAAGTGTTGGAACAGACTGCTTCTCTTTCAGAGAAACGCATGTGAGTTTCTGGTGAATGCTTGTAAGTAGCTTAAGGCACTTTCAAAGGAAAGTGATTTTCTCTGACAGGACAGCATATAGAAAGTGAAGCAACACTCCATTCACTTCTCACAGTGAATTGAAGTGTTGGAACAGACTGCTTCTCTTTCAGAGAAACGCATGTGAGTTTCTTCCTAATGCTTGCAAGTAGCTTAAGGCACTTTCAAAGGAAAGTGATTTTCTCTGAAAGGACAGCATTTAGAAAGTGAAGCAACACTCCAGTCACTTCGCACAGTGAATTGAAGTGTTGGAACTGACTGCTTCTCTTTCAGAAAAACGCATGTGAGTTTCTGGTGAATGCTTATAAGTAGCTTAAGGCACTTTCAAAGACAGTGATTTTCTCTGAAAGGACAGCATTTAGAAAGTGAAGCAACACTCCATTCCCTTCTTGCAGTGAATTGAAGTGTTGGAACAGAGTGCTTCTCTTTCATATAAACGCATTAGTGTTTCTTGTGAAAGCTTGCAAGTTGCTTAAGGCACTTTCAAAGGAAAGAGATTTTCTCTGAAAGGACATAATTTAGAAAGTGAAGCAACACTCCATTCACTTCGCAGAGTGAATTGAAGTGTTGGAACAGACTGCTTCTCTTTCAGAGAAACGCATGTGAGTTTCTGGTGAATGCTTGTAAGTAGCTTAAGGCACTTTCAAAGGAAAGTGATTTTCTCTGTAAGGACAGCATTTAGAAAGTGAAGCAACACTCCATTAACTTCACACAGTGAATTGAAGTGTTGGAACAGACTGCTTCTCTTTCAGAGAAACGCATGAGAGTTTCTTCCTAATGCTTGCAAGTAGCTTAAGGCACTATCAAAGGAAAGTGATTTTCTCTGAAAGGACAGCATTTAGAAACTGAAGCAACACTCCATTCACTTCGCACAGTGAATTGAAGTGTTGGAACAGACTGCTTCTCTTTCAGAGAAACGCATGTGAGTTTTTTATGAATGCTTGAAAGAAGTTTAAGGCACTTTCAAAGGAAAGTGATTTTCTCTGAAAGGACAGCATTTAGAAAGTGAGGCAAAACTACATTCACTTCGCACAGTGAATTGAAGTGTTGGAACAGACTGCTTCTCTTTCAGAGAAACGCATGTGAGTTTCTTCCTAATGCTTGCAAGTAGCTTAAGGCACTTTCAAAGGAAAGTGATTTTCTCTGAAAGGACAGCATATAGAAAGTGAAGCAACACTCCATTCACTTCGCACAGTGAATTGAAGTGTTGGAACTGACTGCTTCTCTTTCAGAAAAACGCATGTGAGTTTCTGGTGAATGCTTATAAGTAGCTTAAGGCACTTTCAAAGGACAGTGATTTTCTCTGAAAGGACAGCATTTAGAAAGTGAAGCAACACTCCATTCCCTTCGTGCAGTGAATTGAAGTGTTGGAACAGAGTGCTTCTCTTTCATATAAACGCATTAGTGTTTCTTGTGAATGCTTGCAAGTTGCTTAAGGCACTTTCAAAGGAAAGAGATTTTCTCTGAAAGGACATAATTTAGAAAGGGAAGCAACACTCCATTCACTTCGCACAGTGAATTGAAGTGTTGGAACAGACTGCTTCTCTTTCAGAGAAATGCATGTGAGTTTCTGTTGAATGCTTGTAAGTAGCTTAAGGCACTTTCAAAGGAAAGTGATTTTCTCTGAAAGGACAGCATTTAGAAAGTGAAGCAACACTCCATTCACTTCGCACAGTGAATTGAAGTGTTGGAACAGACTGCTTCTCTTTCAGAGAAACGCATGTGAGTTTCTGGTGAATGCTTGCAAGTAGCTTAAGGCACTTTCAAAGGAAAGTGATTTTCTCTGAAAGGACAGCATATAGAAAGTGAAGCAACACTCCATTCACTTCACACAGTGAATTGAAGTGTTGGAACAGACTGCTTCTCTTTCAGAGAAACGCATGTGAGTTTCTTGTGAATGCTTGCAAGTTGCTTAAGGCACTTTCAAAGGAAATTGATTTTCTCTGAAAGGACAGCATTTAACTAACTGAAGCAACACTCCATTCACTTCACACAGTGAATTGAAGTGTTGGAACACACTGCTTCTCTTTCAGAGAAACGCATGTGAGTTTTTTGTGAATGCTTGAAAGTAGTTTAAGGCACTTTCAAAGGAAAGTGATTTTCTCTGAAAGGACAGCATTTAGAAAGTGAAGCAACACTCCATTCACTTCGCACAGTGAATTGAAGTGTTGGAACAGACTGCTTCTCTTTCAGAGAAACGCATGTGAGTTTCTGGTGAATGCTTGTAAGTAGCTTAAGGCACTTTCAAAGGAAAGTGATTTTCTCTTAAAAGAACAGCATTTAGAAAGTGAGACAACACTCCATTCACTTCGCACAGTGAATTGAAGTGTTGGAACACACTGCTTCTCTTTAAGAGAAACGCATGTGAGTTTCTGGTGAATGCTTGCAAGTTGCTTAAGGCACTTTCAAAGGAAAGTGATTTTCTCTGAAAGGACAGCATTTAGAAACTGAAGCAACACTCCATTCACTTTGCACAGTGAATTGAAGTGTTGGAACACACTGCTTCTCTTTCAGAGAAACGCATGTGAGTTTCTGGTGAATGCTTGTATGTAGCTTAAGGCACTTTCAAAGGACAGTGATTTTCTCTGAAAGGAAAGCATTTAGAAAGTGAAGCAACACTCCATTCCCTTCGTGCAGTGAATTGAAGTGTTGGAACAGAGTGCTTCTCTTTCATATAAACGCATTAGTGTTTCTTGTGAATGCTTGCAAGTTGCTTAAGGCACTTTCAAAGGAAAGTGATTTTCTCTGAAAGGACATAATTTAGAAAGTGAAGCAACACTCCATTCACTTCGCACAGTGAATTGAAGTGTTGGAACAGACTGCTTCTCTTTCAGAGAAATGCATGTGAGTTTCTTTTGAATGCTTGTAAGTAGCTTAAGGCACTTTCAAAGGAAAGTGATTTTCTCTGAAAGGACAGCATTTAGAAAGTGAAGCAACACTCCATTCACTTCGCACAGTGAATTGAAGTGTTGGAACAGAGTGCTTCTCTTTCATAGAAACGCATTAGTGTGTCTTGTGAATGCTTGCAAGTTGCTTAAGGCACTTTCAAAGGAAAGTGATTTTCTCTGAAAGGACATAATTTAGAAAGTGAAGCAACACTCCATTCACTTCGCACAGTGAATTGAAGTGTTGGAACAGACTGCTTCTCTTTCAGAGAAATGCATGTGAGTTTCTGTTGAATGCTTGTAAGTAGCTTAAGGCACTTTCAAAGGAAAGTGATTTTCTCTGAAAGGACAGCATTTAGAAAGTGAAGCAACACTCCATTCACATCGCACAGTGAATTGAAGTGTTGGAACAGACTGCTTCTCTTTCAGAGAAACGCATGTGAGTTTCTTCCTAATGCTTGCAAGTAGCTTAAGGCACTTTCAAAGGAAAGTGATTTTCTCTGAAAGGACAGCATTTAGAAAGTGAAGCAACACTCCATTCACTTCGCACAGTGAATTGATGTGTTGGAACAGACTGCTTCTCTTTCAGAGAAACGCATGTGAGTTTCTGGTGAATGCTTGTAAGTAGCTTAAGGCACATTCAAAGGAAAGTGATTTTCTCTGAAAAGACAGCATTTAGAAAGTGAAGCAACACTCCATTCACTTCGCAGAGTGAATTGAAGTATTGGAACAGACTGCTTCTCTTTCTGAGAAACGCATGTGATTTTCTGGTGAATGCTTGTATGTAGCTTAAGGCACTTTCAAAGGAAAGTGATTTTCTCTGAAAGGACAGCATTTAGAAAGTAAAGCAACACTCCATTCACTTCGCACAGTGAATTGAAGTGTTGGAACACACTGCTTCCCTTTAAGAGAAACGCATGTGAGTTTCTGGTGAATGCTTGCAAGTTGCTTAAGGCACTTTCAAAGGAAAGTGATTTTCTCTGAAAGGACAGCATTTAGAAACTGAAGCAACACTCCATTCACTTCGCACAGTGAATTGAAGTGTTGGAACACACTGCTTCTCTTTAAGAGAACCGCATGTGAGTTTTTTGTGAATGCTTGAAAGTAGTTTAAGGCACTTTCAAAGGAAAGTGATTTTCTCTGAAAGGACAGCATTTAGAAAGTGAAGCAACACTCCATTCACTTCGCACAGTGAATTGAAGTGTTGGAACAGACTGCTTCTCTTTCAGAGAAACGCATGTGAGTTTCTTCCTAATGCTTGCAAGTAGCTTAAGGCACTTTCAAAGGAAAGTGATTTTCTCTGAAAGGACAGCATTTAGAAAGTGAAGCAACACTCCATTCACTTCGCACAGTGAATTGAAGTGTTGGAACAGACTGCTTCTCTTTCAGAGAAATGCATGTGAGTTTCTGGTGAATGCTTGTAAGTAGCTTAAGGCACTTTCAAAGGACAGTGATTTTCTCTGAAAGGACAGCATTTAGAAAGTGAAGCAACACTCCATTCCCTTCGTGCAGTAAATTGAAGTGTTGGAACAGAGTGCTTCTCTTTCATATAAACGCATTAGTGTTTCTTGTGAATGCTTGCATGTTGCTTAAGGCACTTTCAAAGGAAAGTGATTTTCTCTGAAAGGACAGCATTTAGAAAGTGAAGCAACACTCCATTCACTTCGCACAGTGAATTGAAGTGTTGGAACATACTGCTTCTCTTTCAGAGATATGCATGTGAGTTTCTGTTGAATGCTTGTAAGTAGCTTAAGGCACTTTCAAAGGAAAGTGATTTTCTCTGAAAGGACAGCATTTAGAAAGTGAAGCAACACTCCATTCACTTCGTGCAGTGAATTGAAGTGTTGGAACAGACTACTTCTCTTTCAGAGAAACGCATGTGAGTTACTTCCTAATGCTTGAAAGTAGCTTAAGGCACTTTCAAAGGAAAGTGATTTTCTCTGAAAGGACAGCATTTAGAAAGTGAAACAACACTCCATTCACTTCGCAGAGTGAATTGAAGTGTTGGAACAGACTGCTTCTCTTTCAGAGAAACGCATGTGAGTTTCTGGTGAATGCTTGTAAGTAGCTTAAGGCACTTTCAAAGGAAAGTGATTTTCTCTGAAAGGACAGCATTTAGAAAGTGAAGCAACACTCCATTCACTTCGCACAGTGAATTGAAGTGTTGGAACACAATGCTTCTCTTTCAGAGAAACGCATGTTAGTTTCTGGTGAATGCTTGTAAGTAGCTTAAGGCACTTTCAAAGGAAAGTGATTTTCTCTGAAAGGACAGCATTTAGAAACTGAAGCAACACTCCATTCACTTCGCACAGTGAATTGAAGTGTTGGAACAGAGTGCTTCTCTTTCAGAGAAACGCATGTGAGTTTCTTCTGAATTATTGCAAGTCGCTTAAGGCACTTTCAAAGGAAAGTGATTTTCTCTGAAAGGACAGCATTTAGAAAGTGAAGCAACACTCCATTCACTTCGCACAGTGAATTGAAGTGTTGGAACACACTGCTTCGCTTTAAGAGAAACGCATGTGAGTTTTTTGTGAATGCTTGAAAGTAGTTTAAGGCACTTTCAAAGGAAAGTGATTTTCTCTGAAAGGACAGAATTTAGAAAGTGAAGCAACACTCAATTCCCTTCGTGCAGTGAATTGAAGTGTTGGAACAGAGTGCTTCTCTTTCAGAGAAACGCATGTGAGTTTCTGGTGAATGCTTGCAAGTTGCTTAAGGCACTTTCAAAGGAAAGTGATTTTCTCTGAAAGGACAGCATTTAGAAAGTGAAGCAACACTCCATTTACTTCGCACAGTGAATTGAAGTGTTGGAACACACTGCTTCTCTTTAAGAGAAACGCATGTGAGTTTTTTGTGAATGCTTGAAAGTAGATTAAGGCCCTTTCAAAGGAAAGTGATTTTCTCTGAAAGGACAGCATTTAGAAAGTGAAGCAACACTCCATTCACTTCGCACAGTGAATTGAAGTGTTGCAACAGACTGCTTCTCTTTCAGAGAAATGCATGTGAGTTTCTGGTGAATGCTTGTAAGTAGCTTAAGGCACTTTCAAAGGAAAGTGATTTTCTCTGAAAGGACAGCATTTAGAACGTGAGGCAACACTCTATTCACTTCACACAGTGAATTGAAGTGTTGGAACAGACTGCTTCTCTTTCAGAGAAACGCATGTGAGTTTCTTCCTAATGCTTGCAAGTAGCTTAAGGCACTATCAAAGGAAAGTGATTTTCTCTGAAAGGACAGCATTTAGAAAGTGAAGCAACACTCCATTCACTTCGCAGAGTGAAATGAAGTGTTGGAACAGACTGCTTCTCTTTCAGAGAAACGCATGTGAGTTTCTGGTGAATGCTTGTAAGTAGCTTAAGGCACTTTCAAAGGACAGTGATTTTCTCTGAAAGGACAGCATTTAGAAAGTGAAGCAACACTCCATTCCCTTCGTGCAGTGAATTGAAGTGTTGGAACAGAGTGCTTCTCTTTCATATAAACGCATTAGTGTTTCTTGTGAATGCTTGCAAGTTGCTTAAGGCACTTTCAAAGGAAAGTGATTTTCTCTGAAAGGACATAATTTAGAAAGTGAAGCAACACTCCATTCACTTCGCACAGTGAATTGAAGTGTTGGAACAGACTGCTTCTATTTCAGAGAAATGCATGTGAGTTTCTGTTGAATGCTTGTAAGTAGCTTAAGGCACTTTCAAAGGAAAGTGATTTTCTCTGAAAGGACAGCATTTAGAAAGTGAAGCAACACTCCATTCACTTCGCACAGTGAATTGAAGTGTTGGAACAGACTGCTTCTCTTTCAGAGAAACGCATGTGAGTTTCTGGTGAATGCTTGTAAGTAGCTTAAGGCACTTTCAAAGGAAAGTGATTTTCTCTGAAAGGACATCATTTAGAAAGTGAGGCAACACTCCATTCACTTCACACAGTGAATTGAAGTGTTGGAACAGACTGCTTCTCTTTTAGAGAAACGCATGTGAGTTTCTGGTGAATGCTTTAAGTAGCTTAAGGCACTTTCAAAGGAAAGTGATTTTCTCTGAAAGGACAGCATTTAGAAAGTGAAGCAACACTCCATTCACTTCGCACAGTGAATTGAAGTGTTGGAACAGACTGCTTCTCTTTCAGAGAAACGCATGTGAGTTTCTGGTGAATGCTTGTAAGTAGCTTAAGGCACTTTCAAAGGAAAGTGATTTTCTCTGAAAGGACAGCATTTAGAAACTGAAGCAACACTCCATTCACTTCGCACAGTGAATTGAAGTGTTGGAACACACTGCTTCTCTTTAAGAGAAACGCATGTGAGTTTTTTGTGAATGCTTGAAAGTAGTTTAAGGCACTTTCAAAGGAAAGTGATTTTCTCTGAAAGGACAGCATTTAGAAAGTGAAGCAACACTCCATTCACTTCGCACAGTGAATTGAAGTGTTGGAACAGACTGCTTCTCTTTCAGAGAAACGCATGTGAGTTTCTTCCTAATGCTTGCAAGTAGCTTAAGGCACTTTCAAAGGAAAGTGATTTTCTCTGAAAGGACAGCATTTAGAAAGTGAGGCAACACTCCATTCACTTCGCACAGTGAATTGAAGTGTTGGAACACACTGCTTCTCTTTAAGAGAAACGCATGTGAGTTTCTGGTAAATGCTTGCAAGTTGCTTAAGGCACTTTCAAAGGAAAGTGATTTTCTCTGAAAGGACAGCATTTAGAAACTGAAGCAACACTCCATTCACTTCGCACAGTGAATTGAAGTGTTGGAACACACTGATTCTCTTTAAGAGAAACGCATGTGAGTTTTTTGTGAATGCTTGAAAGTAGTTTAAGGCACTTTCAAAGGAAAGTGATTTTCTCTGAAAGGACAGCATTTAGAAAGTGAAGCAACACTCCATTCACTTCGCACAGTGAATTGAAGTGTTGGAACAGACTGCTTCTATTTAAGAGAAACGCATGTGAGTTTTTTGTGAATGCTTGAAAGTAGTTTAAGGCACTTTCAAAGGAAAGTGATTTTCTCTGAAAGGACAGCATTTAGAAAGTGAAGCAACACTCCATTCACTTCGCACAGTGAATTGAAGTGTTGGAACAGACTGCTTCTCTTTCATATAAACGCCTGTGAGTTTTTTGTGAATGCTTGAAAGTAGTTTAAGGCACTTTCAAAGGAAAGTGATTTTCTCTGAAAGGACAGCATTTAGAAAGTGAAGCAACACTCCATTCACTTCGCACAGTGAATTGAAGTGTTGGAACAGACTGCTTCTCTTTCAGAGAAACGCATGTGAGTTTCTGGTGAATGCTTGTAAGTAGCTTAAGGCACTTTCAAAGGACAGTGATTTTCTCTGAAAGGACAGCATTTAGAAAGTGAAGCAACACTCCATTCCCTTCGTGCAGTGAATTGAAGTGTTGGAACAGAGTGCTTCTCTTTCATATAAACGCATTAGTGTTTCTTGTGAATGCTTGCAAGTTGCTTAAGGCACTTTCAAAGGAAAGTGATTTTCTCTGAAAGGACATAATTTAGAAAGTGAAGCAACACTCCATTCACTTCGCACAGTGAATTGAAGTGTTGGAACAGACTGTTTCTCTTTCAGAGAAATGCATGTGAGTTTCTGTTGAATGCTTGTAAGTAGCTTAAGGCACTTTCAAAGGAAAGTGATTTTCTCTGAAAGGACAGCATTTAGAAAGTGAAGCAACACTCCATTCACTTCGCACAGTGAATTGAAGTGTTGGAACACACTGCTTCTCTTTCAGAGAAACGCATGTGAGTTTCTGGTGAATGCTTGCAAGTTGCTTAAGGCACTTTCAAAGGAAAGTGATTTTCTCTGAAAGGACAGCATTTAGAAAGTGAAGCAACACTCCATTCACTTCGCACAGTGAATTGAAGTGTTGGAACACACTGCTTCTCTTTCAGAGAAACGCATGTGAGTTTCTGGTGAATGCTTGTAAGTAGCTTAAGGCACATTCAAAGGAAAGTGATTTTCTCTGAAAGGACAGCATTTAAAAAGTGAAGCAACACTCCATTCACTTCGCACAGTGAATAGAAGTATTGGAACAGACTGCTTCTCTATCTGAGAAACGCATGTGAGTTTCTGGTGAATGCTTGTAAGTAGCTTAAGGCACTTTCAAAGGAAAGTGATTTTCTCTGAAAGGACAGCATTTAGAAAGTGAAGCAACACTCCATTCACTTCGCACAGTGAATTGAAGTGTTGGAACAGACTGCTTCTCTTTCAGAGAAACGCATGTGAGTTTCTGGTGAATGCTTGCAAGTTGCTTAAGGCACTTTCAAAGGAAAGTGATTTTCTCTGAAAGGACAGCATTTAGAAACTGAAGCAACACTCCATTCACTTCGCACAGTGAATTGAAGTGTTGGAACACACTGCTTCTCTTTAAGAGTAACACATGTGAGTTTTTTGTGAATGCTTGATAGTAGTTTAAGGCACTTTCAAAGGAAAGTGATTTTCTCTGAAAGGACAGCATTTAGAAAGTGAAGCAACACTCCATTCACTTCGCACAGTGAATTGAAGTGTTGGAACAGACTGCTTCTCTTTCAGAGAAACGCATGTGAGTTTCTTCCTAATGCTTGCAAGTATCTTAAGGCACTTTCAAAGGAAAGTGATTTTCTCTGAAAGGACAGCATTTAGAAAGTGAAGCAACACTCCATTCACTTCGCACAGTGAATTGAAGTGTTGGAACAGACTGCTTCTCTTTCAGAGAAACACATGTGAGTTTCTGGTGAATGCTTGTAAGTAGCTTAAGGCACTTTCAAAGGAAAGTGATTTTCTCTGAAAGGACAGCATTTAGAAAGTGAAGCAACACTCCATTCCCTTCGTGCAGTGAATTGAAGTGTTGGAACAGAGTGCTTCTCTTTCAGAGAAACGCATTAGTGTTTCTTGTGAATGCTTGCAAGTTGCTTAAGGCACTTTCAAAGGAAAGTGATTTTCTCTGAAAGGACATAATTTAGAAAGTGAAGCAACACTCCATTCACTTCGCACAGTGAATTGAAGTGTTGGAACAGACTGCTTCTCTTTCAGAGAAACGCATGTGAGTTTTTCCTAATGCTTGCAAGTAGCTTAAGGCACTACCAAGGGAAAGTGATTTTCTCTGAAAGGACAGCATTTAGAAAGTGAAGCAACACTCCATTCACTTCGCACAGTGAATTGAAGTGTTGGAACAACCTGCTTCTCTTTCAGAGAAACGCATGTTAGTTTCTGGTGAATGCTTGTAAGTAGCTTAAGGCACTTTCAAAGGAAAGTGATTTTCTCTGAAAGGACAGCATTTAGAAACTGAAGCAACACTCCATTCACTTCGCACAGTGAATTGAAGTGTTGGAACAGACTGCTTCTATTTAAGAGAAACGCATGTGAGTTTTTTGTGAATGCTTGAAAGTAGTTTAAGGCACTTTCAAAGGAAAGTGATTTTCTCTGAAAGGACAGCATTTAGAAAGTGAAGCAACACTCCATTCACTTCGCACAGTGAATTGAAGTGTTGGAACAGACTGCTTCTCTTTCATATAAACGCCTGTGAGTTTTTTGTGAATGCTTGAAAGTAGTTTAAGGCACTTTCAAAGGAAAGTGATTTTCTCTGAAAGGACAGCATTTAGAAAGTGAAGCAACACTCCATTCACTTCGCACAGTGAATTGAAGTGTTGGAACAGACTGCTTCTCTTTCAGAGAAACGCATGTGAGTTTCTGGTGAATGCTTGTAAGTAGCTTAAGGCACTTTCAAAGGACAGTGATTTTCTCTGAAAGGACAGCATTTAGAAAGTGAAGCAACACTCCATTCCCTTCGTGCAGTGAATTGAAGTGTTGGAACAGAGTGCTTCTCTTTCATATAAACGCATTAGTGTTTCTTGTGAATGCTTGCAAGTTGCTTAAGGCACTTTCAAAGGAAAGTGATTTTCTCTGAAAGGACATAATTTAGAAAGTGAAGCAACACTCCATTCACTTCGCACAGTGAATTGAAGTGTTGGAACAGACTGTTTCTCTTTCAGAGAAATGCATGTGAGTTTCTGTTGAATGCTTGTAAGTAGCTTAAGGCACTTTCAAAGGAAAGTGATTTTCTCTGAAAGGACAGCATTTAGAAAGTGAAGCAACACTCCATTCACTTCGCACAGTGAATTGAAGTGTTGGAACACACTGCTTCTCTTTCAGAGAAACGCATGTGAGTTTCTGGTGAATGCTTGCAAGTTGCTTAAGGCACTTTCAAAGGAAAGTGATTTTCTCTGAAAGGACAGCATTTAGAAAGTGAAGCAACACTCCATTCACTTCGCACAGTGAATTGAAGTGTTGGAACACACTGCTTCTCTTTCAGAGAAACGCATGTGAGTTTCTGGTGAATGCTTGTAAGTAGCTTAAGGCACATTCAAAGGAAAGTGATTTTCTCTGAAAGGACAGCATTTAAAAAGTGAAGCAACACTCCATTCACTTCGCACAGTGAATAGAAGTATTGGAACAGACTGCTTCTCTATCTGAGAAACGCATGTGAGTTTCTGGTGAATGCTTGTAAGTAGCTTAAGGCACTTTCAAAGGAAAGTGATTTTCTCTGAAAGGACAGCATTTAGAAAGTGAAGCAACACTCCATTCACTTCGCACAGTGAATTGAAGTGTTGGAACAGACTGCTTCTCTTTCAGAGAAACGCATGTGAGTTTCTGGTGAATGCTTGCAAGTTGCTTAAGGCACTTTCAAAGGAAAGTGATTTTCTCTGAAAGGACAGCATTTAGAAACTGAAGCAACACTCCATTCACTTCGCACAGTGAATTGAAGTGTTGGAACACACTGCTTCTCTTTAAGAGTAACACATGTGAGTTTTTTGTGAATGCTTGATAGTAGTTTAAGGCACTTTCAAAGGAAAGTGATTTTCTCTGAAAGGACAGCATTTAGAAAGTGAAGCAACACTCCATTCACTTCGCACAGTGAATTGAAGTGTTGGAACAGACTGCTTCTCTTTCAGAGAAACGCATGTGAGTTTCTTCCTAATGCTTGCAAGTATCTTAAGGCACTTTCAAAGGAAAGTGATTTTCTCTGAAAGGACAGCATTTAGAAAGTGAAGCAACACTCCATTCACTTCGCACAGTGAATTGAAGTGTTGGAACAGACTGCTTCTCTTTCAGAGAAACACATGTGAGTTTCTGGTGAATGCTTGTAAGTAGCTTAAGGCACTTTCAAAGGAAAGTGATTTTCTCTGAAAGGACAGCATTTAGAAAGTGAAGCAACACTCCATTCCCTTCGTGCAGTGAATTGAAGTGTTGGAACAGAGTGCTTCTCTTTCAGAGAAACGCATTAGTGTTTCTTGTGAATGCTTGCAAGTTGCTTAAGGCACTTTCAAAGGAAAGTGATTTTCTCTGAAAGGACATAATTTAGAAAGTGAAGCAACACTCCATTCACTTCGCACAGTGAATTGAAGTGTTGGAACAGACTGCTTCTCTTTCAGAGAAACGCATGTGAGTTTTTCCTAATGCTTGCAAGTAGCTTAAGGCACTACCAAGGGAAAGTGATTTTCTCTGAAAGGACAGCATTTAGAAAGTGAAGCAACACTCCATTCACTTCGCACAGTGAATTGAAGTGTTGGAACAACCTGCTTCTCTTTCAGAGAAACGCATGTTAGTTTCTGGTGAATGCTTGTAAGTAGCTTAAGGCACTTTCAAAGGAAAGTGATTTTCTCTGAAAGGACAGCATTTAGAAACTGAAGCAACACTCCATTCACTTCGCACAGTGATTGAAGTGTTGGAACAGAGTGCTTCTCTTTCAGAGAAACGCATGTGAGTTTCTTCTGAATTATTGCAAGTCGCTTAAGGCACTTTCAAAGGAAAGTGATTTTCTCTGAAAGGACAGCATTTAGAAAGTGAAGCAACACTCCATTCACTTCGCACAGTGAATTGAAGTGTTGGAACAGACTGCTTCTCTTTCAGAGAAACGCATGTGAGTTTCTGGTGAATGCTTGTAAGTAGCTTAAGGCACTTTCAAAGGAAAGTGATTTTCTCTGAAAGGACAGCATATAGAAAGTGAAGCAACACTCCATTCACTTCGCACAGTGAATTGAAGTGTTGGAACAGACTGCTTCACTTTCAGAGAAACGCATGTGAGTTTCTTGTGAATGCTTGCAAGTTGCTTAAGGCACTTTCAAAGGAAATTGATTTTCTCTGAAAGGACAGCATTTAGAAACTGAAGCAACACTCCATTCACTTCGCACAGTGAATTGAAGTGTTGGAACACACTGCTTCTCTTTAAGAGAAACGCATGTGAGTTTTTTGTGAATGCTTGAAAGTAGTTTAAGGCACTTTCAAAGGAAAGTGATTTTCTCTGAAAGGACAGCATTTAGAAAGTGAAGCAACACTCCATTCACTTCGCACAGTGAATTGAAGTGTTGGAACAGACTGCTTCTCTTTCAGAGAAACGCATGTGAGTTTCTGGTGAATGCTTGTAAGTAGCTTAAGGCACTTTCAAAGGAAAGTGATTTTCTCTGAAAGGACAGCATTTAGAAAGTGAGGCAACACTCCATTCACTTCGCACAGTGAATTGAAGTGTTGGAACACACTGCTTCTCTTTAAGAGAAACGCATGTGAGTTTCTGGTAAATGCTTGCAAGTTGCTTAAGGCACTTTCAAAGGAAAGTGATTTTCTCTGAAAGGACAGCATTTAGAAACTGAAGCAACACTCCATTCACTTCGCACAGTGAATTGAAGTGTTGGAACACACTGCTTCTCTTTAAGAGAAACGCATGCGAGTTTTTTGTGAATGCTTGAAAGTAGTTTAAGGCACTTTCAAAGGAAAGTGATTTTCTCTGAAAGGACAGCATTTAGAAAGTGAAGCAACACTCCATTCACTTCGCACAGTGAATTGAAGTGTTGGAACAGACTGCTTCTCTTTAAGAGAAACGCATGTGAGTTTTTTGTGAATGCTTGAAAGTAGTTTAAGGCACTTTCAAAGGAAAGTGATTTTCTCTGAAAGGACAGCATTTAGAAAGTGAAGCAACACTCCATTCACTTCGCACAGTGAATTGAAGTGTTGGAACAGACTGCTTCTCTTTCATATAAACGCCTGTGAGTTTTTTGTGAATGCTTGAAAGTAGTTTAAGGCACTTTCAAAGGAAAGTGATTTTCTCTGAAAGGACAGCATTTAGAAAGTGAAGCAACACTCCATTCACTTCGCACAGTGAATTGAAGTGTTGGAACAGACTGCTTCTCTTTCAGAGAAACGCATGTGAGTTTCTGGTGAATGCTTGTAAGTAGCTTAAGGCACTTTCAAGGGACAGTGATTTTCTCTGAAAGGACAGCATTTAGAAAGTGAAGCAACACTCCATTCACTTCGCACAGTGAATTGAAGTGTTGGAACAGACTGCTTCTCTTTCATATAAACGCCTGTGAGTTTTTTGTGAATGCTTGAAAGTAGTTTAAGGCACTTTCAAAGGAAAGTGATTTTCTCTGAAAGGACAGCATTTAGAAAGTGAAGCAACACTCCATTCCCTTCGTGCAGTGAATTGAAGTGTTGGAACAGAGTGCTTCTCTTTCATATAAACGCATTAGTGTTTCTTGTGAATGCTTGCAAGTTGCTTAAGGCACTTTCAAAGGAAAGTGATTTTCTCTGAAAGGACAGCATTTAGAAAGTGAAGCAACACTCCATTCACTTCGCACAGTGAATTGAAGTGTTGGAACAGACTGCTTCTCTTTCAGAGAAATGCATGTGAGTTTCTGTTGAATGCTTGTAAGTAGCTTAAGGCACTTTCAAAGGAAAGTGATTTTCTCTGAAAGGACAGCATTTAGAAAGTGAAGCAACACTCCATTCACTTCGCACATTGAATTGAAGTGTAGGAACAGACTGCTTCTCTTTCAGAGAAACGCATGTGAGTTTCTGGTGAATGCTTGTAAGTAGCTTAAGGCACTTTCAAAGGAAAGTGATTTTCTCTGAAAGGACAGCATTTAGAAAGTGAGGCAACACTCCATTCACTTCACACAGTGAATTGAAGTGTTGGAACAGACTGCTTCTCTTTCAGAGAAACGCATGTGAGTTTCTTCCTAATGCTTGCAAGTAGCTTAAGGCACTTTCAAAGGAAAGTGATTTTCTCTGAAAGGACAGCATTTAGAAAGTGAAGCAACACTCCATTCACTTCGCACAGTGAATTGAAGTGTTGGAACAGACTGCTTCTCTTTCAGAAAAACGCATGTGAGTTTCTTCCTAATGCTTGCAAGTAGCTTAAGGCACTTTCAAAGGAAAGTGATTTTCTCTGAAAGGACAGCATTTAGAAAGTGAAGCAACACTCCATTCACTTCGCACAGTGAATTGATGTGTTGGAACAGACTGCTTCTCTTTCAGAGAAACGCATGAGAGTTTCTGGTGAATGCTTGTAAGTACCTTAAGGCACATTCAAAGGAAAGTGATTTTCTCTGAAAGGACAGCATTTAGAAAGTGAAGCAACACTCCATTCACTTCGCAGAGTGAATTGAAGTATTGGAACAGACTGCTTCTCTATCTGAGAAACGCATGTGAGTTTCTGGTGAATGCTTGTAAGTAGCTTAAGGCACTTTCAAAGGAAAGTGATTTTCTCTGAAAGGACAGCATTTAGAAAGTGAAGCAACACTCCATTCACTTCGCACAGTGAATTGAAGTGTTGGAACACACTGCTTCTCTTTAAGAGAAACGCATGTGAGTTTCTGGTGAATGCTTGCAAGTTGCTTAAGGCACTTTCAAAGGAAAGTGATTTTCTCTGAAAGGACAGCATTTAGAAAGTGAAGCAACACTCCATTCACTTCGCACAGTGAATTGAAGTGTTGGAACAGACTGCTTCTCTTTCAGAGAAACGCATGTGAGTTTCTTCCTAATGCTTGCAAGTAGCTTAAGGCACTTTCAAAGGAAAGTGATTTTCTCTGAAAGGACAGCATTTAGAAAGTGAAGCAACACTCCATTCACTTCGCACAGTGAATTGAAGTGTTGGAACAGACTGCTTCTCTTTCAGAGAAACACATGTGAGTTTCTGGTGAATGCTTGTAAGTAGCTTAAGGCACTTTCAAAGGAAAGTGATTTTCTCTGAAAGGACAGCATTTAGAAAGTGAAGCAACACTCCATTCCCTTCGTGCAGTGAATTGAAGTGTTGGAACAGAGTGCTTCTCTTTCATGTAAACGCATTAGTGTTTCTTGTGAATGCTTGCAAGTTGCTTAAGGCACTTTCAAAGGAAAGTGATTTTCTCTGAAAGGACATAATTTAGAAAGTGAAGCAACACTCCATTCACTTCGCACAGTGAATTGAAGTGTTGGAACAGACTGCTTCTCTTTCAGAGAAATGCATGTGAGTTTCTGTTGAATGCTTGTAAGTAGCTTAAGGCACTTTCAAAGGAAAGTGATTTTCTCTGAAAGGACAGCATTTAGAAAGTGAAGCAACACTCCATTCACTTCGCACAGTGAATTGAAGTGTTGGAACAGTCTACTTCTCTTTCAGAGAAACGCATGTGAGTTACTTCCTAATGCTTGCAAGTAGCTTAAGGCACTTTCAAAGGAAAGTGATTTTCTCTGAAAGGACAGCATTTAGAAAGTGAAGCAACACTCCATTCACTTCGCACAGTGAATTGAAGTGTTGGAACAGACTGCTTCTCTTTCAGAGAAACGCATGTGAGTTTCTGGTGAATGCTTGTAAGTAGCTTAAGGCACTTTCAAAGGAAAGTGATTTTCTCTGAAAGGACAGCATTTAGAAAGTGAAGCAACACTCCATTCACTTCGCACAGTGAATTGAAGTGTTGGAACACACTGCTTCCCTTTCAGAGAAACGCATGTGAGTTTCTGGTGAATGCTTGTAAGTAGCTTAAGGCACTTTCAAAGGAAAGTGATTTTCTCTGAAAGGACAGCATTTAGAAAGTGAAGCAACACTCCATTCACTTCGCACAGTGAATTGAAGTGTTGGAACAGACTGCTTCTCTTTCAGAGAAACGCATGTGAGTTTCTTGTGAATTATTGCAAGTCGCTTAAGGCACTTTCAAAGGAAAGTGATTTTCTCTGAAAGGACAGCATTTAGAAACTGAAGCAACACTCCATTCACTTCGCACAGTGAATTGAAGTGTTGGAACACACTGCTTCTCTTTAAGAGAAACGCATGTGAGTTTTTTGTGAATGCTTGAAAGTAGTTTAAGGCACTTTCAAAGGAAAGTGATTTTCTCTGAAAGGACAAAATTTAGAAAGTGATGCAACACTCCATTCACTTCGCACAGTGAATTGAAGTGTTGGAACAGACTGCTTCTCTTTCAGAGAAACGCATGTGAGTTTCTTCCTAATGCTTGCAAGTATCTTAAGGCACTTTCAAAGGAAAGTGATTTTCTCTGAAAGGACAGCATTTAGAAAGTGAAGCAACACTCCATTCACTTCGCACAGTGAATTGAAGTGTTGGAACAGACTGCTTCTCTTTCAGAGAAACACATGTGAGTTTCTGGTGAATGCTTGTAAGTAGCTTAAGGCACTTTCAAAGGAAAGTGATTTTCTCTGAAAGGACAGCATTTAGAAAGTGAAGCAACACTCCATTCCCTTCGTGCAGTGAATTGAAGTGTTGGAACAGAGTGCTTCTCTTTCAGAGAAACGCATTAGTGTTTCTTGTGAATGCTTGCAAGTTGCTTAAGGCACTTTCAAAGGAAAGTGATTTTCTCTGAAAGGACATAATTTAGAAAGTGAAGCAACACTCCATTCACTTCGCACAGTGAATTGAAGTGTTGGAACAGACTGCTTCTCTTTCAGAGAAACGCATGTGAGTTTTTCCTAATGCTTGCAAGTAGCTTAAGGCACTATCAAAGGAAAGTGATTTTCTCTGAAAGGACAGCATTTAGAAAGTGAAGCAACACTCCATTCACTTCGCACAGTGAATTGAAGTGTTGGAACAACCTGCTTCTCTTTCAGAGAAACGCATGTTAGTTTCTGGTGAATGCTTGTAAGTAGCTTAAGGCACTTTCAAAGGAAAGTGATTTTCTCTGAAAGGACAGCATTTAGAAACTGAAGCAACACTCCATTCACTTCGCACAGTGAATTGAAGTGTTGGAACAGAGTGCTTCTCTTTCAGAGAAACGCATGTGAGTTTCTTCTGAATTATTGCAAGTCGCTTAAGGCACTTTCAAAGGAAAGTGATTTTCTCTGAAAGGACAGCATTTAGAAAGTGAAGCAACACTCCATTCACTTCGCACAGTGAATTGAAGTGTTGGAACAGACTGCTTCTCTTTCAGAGAAACGCATGTGAGTTTCTGGTGAATGCTTGTAAGTAGCTTAAGGCACTTTCAAAGGAAAGTGATTTTCTCTGAAAGGACAGCATATAGAAAGTGAAGCAACACTCCATTCACTTCGCACAGTGAATTGAAGTGTTGGAACAGACTGCTTCACTTTCAGAGAAACGCATGTGAGTTTCTTGTGAATGCTTGCAAGTTGCTTAAGGCACTTTCAAAGGAAATTGATTTTCTCTGAAAGGACAGCATTTAGAAACTGAAGCAACACTCCATTCACTTCGCACAGTGAATTGAAGTGTTGGAACACACTGCTTCTCTTAAGAGAAACGCATGTGAGTTTTTTGTGAATGCTTGAAAGTAGTTTAAGGCACTTTCAAAGGAAAGTGATTTTCTCTGAAAGGACAGCATTTAGAAAGTGAAGCAACACTCCATTCACTTCGCACAGTGAATTGAAGTGTTGGAACAGACTGCTTCTCTTTCAGAGAAACACATGTGAGTTTCTGGTGAATGCTTGTAAGTAGCATAAGGCACTTTCAAAGGAAAGTGATTTTCTCTGAAAGGACAGCATTTAGAAAGTGAGGCAACACTCCATTCACTTCGCACAGTGAATTGAAGTGTTGGAACACACTGCTTCTCTTTAAGAGAAACGCATGTGAGTTTCTGGTAAATGCTTGCAAGTTGCTTAAGGCACTTTCAAAGGAAAGTGATTTTCTCTGAAAGGACAGCATTTAGAAACTGAAGCAACACTCCATTCACTTCGCACAGTGAATTGAAGTGTTGGAACACACTGCTTCTCTTTAAGAGAAACGCATGCGAGTTTTTTGTGAATGCTTGAAAGTAGTTTAAGGCACTTTCAAAGGAAAGTGATTTTCTCTGAAAGGACAGCATTTAGAAAGTGAAGCAACACTCCATTCACTTCGCACAGTGAATTGAAGTGTTGGAACAGACTGCTTCTCTTTAAGAGAAACGCATGTGAGTTTTTTGTGAATGCTTGAAAGTAGTTTAAGGCACTTTCAAAGGAAAGTGATTTTCTCTGAAAGGACAGCATTTAGAAAGTGAAGCAACACTCCATTCACTTCGCACAGTGAATTGAAGTGTTGGAACAGACTGCTTCTCTTTCATATAAACGCCTGTGAGTTTTTTGTGAATGCTTGAAAGTAGTTTAAGGCACTTTCAAAGGAAAGTGATTTTCTCTGAAAGGACAGCATTTAGAAAGTGAAGCAACACTCCATTCACTTCGCACAGTGAATTGAAGTGTTGGAACAGACTGCTTCTCTTTCAGAGAAACGCATGTGAGTTTCTGGTGAATGCTTGTAAGTAGCTTAAGGCACTTTCAAGGGACAGTGATTTTCTCTGAAAGGACAGCATTTAGAAAGTGAAGCAACACTCCATTCACTTCGCACAGTGAATTGAAGTGTTGGAACAGACTGCTTCTCTTTCATATAAACGCCTGTGAGTTTTTTGTGATTGCTTGAAAGTAGTTTAAGGCACTTTCAAAGGAAAGTGATTTTCTCTGAAAGGACAGCATTTAGAAAGTGAAGCAACACTCCATTCCCTTCGTGCAGTGAATTGAAGTGTTGGAACAGAGTGCTTCTCTTTCATATAAACGCATTAGTGTTTCTTGTGAATGCTTGCAAGTTGCTTAAGGCACTTTCAAAGGAAAGTGATTTTCTCTGAAAGGACAGCATTTAGAAAGTGAAGCAACACTCCATTCACTTCGCACAGTGAATTGAAGTGTTGGAACAGACTGCTTCTCTTTCAGAGAAATGCATGTGAGTTTCTGTTGAATGCTTGTAAGTAGCTTAAGGCACTTTCAAAGGAAAGTGATTTTCTCTGAAAGGACAGCATTTAGAAAGTGAAGCAAAACTCCATTCACTTCGCACATTGAATTGAAGTGTAGGAACAGACTGCTTCTCTTTCAGAGAAACGCATGTGAGTTTCTGGTGAATGCTTGTAAGTAGCTTAAGGCACTTTCAAAGGAAAGTGATTTTCTCTGAAAGGACAGCATTTAGAAAGTGAGGCAACACTCCATTCACTTCACACAGTGAATTGAAGTGTTGGAACAGACTGCTTCTCTTTCAGAGAAACGCATGTGAGTTTCTTCCTAATGCTTGCAAGTAGCTTAAGGCACTTTCAAAGGAAAGTGATTTTCTCTGAAAGGACAGCATTTAGAAAGTGAAGCAACACTCCATTCACTTCGCACAGTGAATTGAAGTGTTGGAACAGACTGCTTCTCTTTCAGAAAAACGCATGTGAGTTTCTTCCTAATGCTTGCAAGTAGCTTAAGGCACTTTCAAAGGAAAGTGATTTTCTCTGAAAGGACAGCATTTAGAAAGTGAAGCAACACTCCATTCACTTCGCACAGTGAATTGATGTGTTGGAACAGACTGCTTCTCTTTCAGAGAAACGCATGTGAGTTTCTGGTGAATGCTTGTAAGTACCTTAAGGCACATTCAAAGGAAAGTGATTTTCTCTGAAAGGACAGCATTTAGAAAGTGAAGCAACACTCCATTCACTTCGCAGAGTGAATTGAAGTATTGGAACAGACTGCTTCTCTATCTGAGAAACGCATGTGAGTTTCTGGTGAATGCTTGTAAGTAGCTTAAGGCACTTTCAAAGGAAAGTGATTTTCTCTGAAAGGACAGCATTAAGAAAGTGAAGCAACACTCCATTCACTTCGCACAGTGAATTGAAGTGTTGGAACACACTGCTTCTCTTTAAGAGAAACGCATGTGAGTTTCTGGTGAATGCTTGCAAGTTGCTTAAGGCACTTTCAAAGGAAAGTGATTTTCTCTGAAAGGACAGCATTTAGAAACTGAAGCAACACTCCATTCACTTCGCACAGTGAATTGAAGTGTTGGAACACACTGCTTCTCTTTAAGAGAAACGCATGTGAGTTTTTTGTGAATGCTTGAAAGTAGTTTAAGGCACTTTCAAAGGAAAGTGATTTTCTCTGAAAGGACAGCATTTAGAAAGTGAAGCAACACTCCATTCACTTCGCACAGTGAATTGAAGTGTTGGAACAGACTGCTTCTCTTTCAGAGAAACGCATGTGAGTTTCTTCCTAATGCTTGCAAGTAGCTTAAGGCACTTTCAAAGGAAAGTGATTTTCTCTGAAAGGACAGCATTTAGAAACTGAAGCAACACTCCATTCACTTCGCACAGTGAATTGAAGTGTTGGAACAGACTGCTTCTCTTTCAGAGAAACACATGTGAGTTTCTGGTGAATGCTTGTAAGTAGCTTAAGGCACTTTCAAAGGAAAGTGATTTTCTCTGAAAGGACAGCATTTAGAAAGTGAAGCAACACTCCATTCCCTTCGTGCAGTGAATTGAAGTGTTGGAACAGAGTGCTTCTCTTTCATGTAAACGCATTAGTGTTTCTTGTGAATGCTTGCAAGTTGCTTAAGGCACTTTCAAAGGAAAGTGATTTTCTCTGAAAGGACATAATTTAGAAAGTGAAGCAACACTCCATTCACTTCGCACAGTGAATTGAAGTGTTGGAACAGACTGCTTCTCTTTCAGAGAAATGCATGTGAGTTTCTGTTGAATGCTTGTAAGTAGCTTAAGGCACTTTCAAAGGAAAGTGATTTTCTCTGAAAGGACAGCATTTAGAAAGTGAAGCAACACTCCATTCACTTCGCACAGTGAATTGAAGTGTTGGAACAGTCTACTTCTCTTTCAGAGAAACGCATGTGAGTTACTTTCTAATGCTTGCAAGTAGCTTAAGGCACTTTCAAAGGAAAGTGATTTTCTCTGAAAGGACAGCATTTAGAAAGTGAAGCAACACTCCATTCACTTCGCACAGTGAATTGAAGTGTTGGAACAGACTGCTTCTCTTTCAGAGAAACGCATGTGAGTTTCTGGTGAATGCTTGTAAGTAGCTTAAGGCACTTTCAAAGGAAAGTGATTTTCTCTGAAAGGACAGCATTTAGAAAGTGAAGCAACACTCCATTCACTTCGCACAGTGAATTGAAGTGTTGGAACACACTGCTTCCCTTTCAGAGAAACGCATGTGAGTTTCTGGTGAATGCTTGTAAGTAGCTTAAGGCACTTTCAAAGGAAAGTGATTTTCTCTGAAAGGACAGCATTTAGAAAGTGAAGCAACACTCCATTCACTTCGCACAGTGAATTGAAGTGTTGGAACAGACTGCTTCTCTTTCAGAGAAACGCATGTGAGTTTCTTGTGAATTATTGCAAGTCGCTTAAGGCACTTTCAAAGGAAAGTGATTTTCTCTGAAAGGACAGCATTTAGAAACTGAAGCAACACTCCATTCACTTCGCACAGTGAATTGAAGTGTTGGAACACACTGCTTCTCTTTAAGAGAAACGCATGTGAGTTTTTTGTGAATGCTTGAAAGTAGTTTAAGGCACTTTCAAAGGAAAGTGATTTTCTCTGAAAGGACAAAATTTAGAAAGTGATGCAACACTCCATTCACTTCGCACAGTGAATTGAAGTGTTGGAACAGACTGCTTCTCTTTCAGAGAAACGCATGTGAGTTTCTTCCTAATGCTTGTAAGTAGCTTAAGGCACTTTCAAAGGAAAGTGATTTTCTCTGAAAGGACAGCCTTTAGAAAGTGAAGCAACACTCAATTCCCTTCGTGCAGTGAATTGAAGTGTTGGAACAGAGTGCTTCTCTTTCAGAGAAACGCATGTGAGTTTCTGGTGAATGCTTGCAAGTTGCTTAAGGAACTTTCAAAGGAAAGTGATTTTCTCTGAAAGGACAGCATTTAGAACGTGAGGCAACACTCCATTCACTTCACACAGTGAATTGAAGTGTTGGAACAGACTGCTTCTCTTTCAGAGAAACGCATGTGAGTTTCTTCCTAATGCTTGAAAGTAGTTTAAGGCACTTTCAAAGGAAAGTGATTTTCTCTGAAAGGACAGTATTTAGAAAGTGAAGCAACACTCCATTCACTTCGCACAGTGAATTGAAGTGTTGGAACAGAATGCTTCTCTTTCAGAGAAACGCATGTGAGTTTCTGGTGAATGCTTGCAAGTAGCTTAAGGCACTTTCAAAGGAAAGTGATTTTCTCTGAAAGGACAGCATTTAGAAACTGAAGCAACACTCCATTCACTTCGCACAGTGAATTGAAGTGTTGGAACAGATTGCTTCTCTTTCAGAGAAACGCATGTGAGTTTCTTGTGAATTATTGCAAGTCGCTTAAGGCACTTTCAAAGGAAAGTGATTTTCTCTGAAAGGACAGCATTTAGAAACTGAAGCAACACTCCATTCACTTCGCACAGTGAATTGAAGTGTTGGAACACACTGCTTCTCTTTAAGAGAAACGCATGTGAGTTTTTTGTGAATGCTTGAAAGTAGTTTAAGGCACTTTCAAAGGAAAGTGATTTTCTCTGAAAGGACAGAATTTAGAAAGTGATGCAACACTCCATTCACTTCGCACAGTGAATTGAAGTGTTGGAACAGACTGCTTCTCTTTCAGAGAAACGCATGTGAGTTTCTTCCTAATGCTTGTAAGTAGCTTAAGGCACTTTCAAAGGAAAGTGATTTTCTCTGAAAGGACAGCATTTAGAAAGTGAAGCAACACTCAATTCCCTTCGTGCAGTGAATTGAAGTGTTGGAACAGAGTGCTTCTCTTTCAGAGAAACGCATGTGAGTTTCTGGTGAATGCTTGCAAGTTGCTTAAGGCACTTACAAAGGAAAGTGATTTTCTCTGAAAGGACAGCATTTAGAAACTGAAGCAACACTCCATTCACTTCGCACAGTGAATTGAAGTGTTGGAACACACTGCTTCTCTTTAAGAGAAACGCATGTGAGTTTCTTCCTAATGCTTGCAAGTAGCTTAAGGCACTTTCAAAGGAAAGTGATTTTCTCTGAAAGGACAGCATTTAGAAAGTGAAGCAACACTCCATTCACTTCGCACATTGAATTGAAGTGTTGGAACAGACTGCTTCTCTTTCAGAGAAACGCATGTGAGTTTCTGGTGAATGCTTGTATGTAGCTTAAGGCACTTTCAAAGGAAAGTGATTTTCTCTGAAAGGACAGCATTTAGAAAGTGAGGCAACACTCCATTCACTTCACACAGTGAATTGAAGTGTTGGAACAGACTGCTTCTCTTTCAGAGAAACGCATGTGAGTTTCTTCCTAATGCTTGCAAGTAGCTTAAGGCACTTTCAAAGGAAAGTGATTTTCTCTGAAAGGACAGCATTTAGAAAGTGAAGCAACACTCCATTCACTTCGCACATTGAATTGAAGTGTTGGAACAGACTGCTTCTCTTTCAGAGAAACGCATGTGAGTTTCTGGTGAATTCTTGTAAGTAGCTTAAGGCACTTTCAAAGGAAAGTGATTTTCTCTGAAAGGACAGCATTTAGAAAGTGAGGCAACACTCCATTCACTTCACACAGTGAATTGAAGTGTTGGAACAGACTGCTTCTCTTTCAGAGAAACGCATGTGAGTTTCTTCCTAATGCTTGCAAGTAGCTTAAGGCACTTTCAAAGGAAAGTGATTTTCTCTGAAAGGACAGCATTTAGAAAGTGAAGCAACACTCCATTCACTTCGCACAGTGAATTGAAGTGTTGGAACAGACTGCTTCTCTTTCAGAGAAACGCATGTGAGTTTCTTCCTAATGCTTGCAAGTAGCTTAAGGCACTTTCAAAGGAAAGTGATTTTCTCTGAAAGGACAGCATTTAGAACGTGAGGCAACACTCTATTCACTTCACACAGTGAATTGAAGTGTTGGAACAGACTGCTTCTCTTTCAGAGAAACGAATGTGAGTTTCATCCTAATGCTTGCAAGTAGCTTAAGGCACTATCAAAGGAAAGTGATTTTCTCTGAAAGGACAGCATTTAGAAAGTGAAGCAACACTCCATTCACTTCGCAGAGTGAATTGAAGTGTTGGAACAGACTGCTTCTCTTTCAGAGAAACGCATGTGAGTTTCTGTTGAATGCTTGTAAGTAGCTTAAGGCACTTTCAAAGGACAGTGATTTTCTCTGAAAGGACAGCATTTAGAAAGTGAAGCAACACTCCATTCCCTTCGTGCTGTGAATTGAAGTGTTGGAACAGAGTGCTTCTCTTTCATATAAACGCATTAGTGTTTCTTGTGAATGCTTGCAAGTTGCTTAAGGCACTTTCAAAGGAAAGTGATTTTCTCTGAAAGGACAGCATTTAGAATGTGAGGCAACACTCTAATCACTTCACACAGTGAATTGAAGTGTTGGAACAGACTGCTTCTCTTTCAGAGAAACGCATGTGAGTTTCTTCCTAATGCTTGCAAGTAGCTTAAGGCACTATCAAAGGAAAGTGATTTTCTCTGAAAGGACAGCATTTAGAAAGTGAAGCAACACTCCATTCACTTCGCACAGTGAATTGAAGTGTTGGAACAGACTGCTTCTCTTTCAGAGAAACGCATGTGAGTTTCTTCCTAATGCTTGTAAGTAGCTTAAGGCACTTTCAAAGGACAGTGATTTTCTCTGAAAGGACAGCATTTAGAAAGTGAAGCAACACTCCATTCCCTTCGTGCAGTGAATTGAAGTGTTGGAACAGAGTGCTTCTCTTTCATATAAACGCATTAGTGTTTCTTGTGAATGCTTGCAAGTTGCTTAAGGCACTTTCAAAGGAAAGTGATTTTCTCGGAAAGGACAGAATTTAGAAAGTGATGCAACACTCCATTCACTTCGCACAGTGAATTGAAGTGTTGGAACAGACTGCTTCTCTTTCAGAGAAACGCATGTGAGTTTCTTCCTAATGCTTGTAAGTAGCTTAAGGCACTTTCAAAGGAAAGTGATTTTCTCTGAAAGGACAGCATTTCGAAAGTGAAGCAACACTCCATTCACTTCGCACAGTGAATTGAAGTGTTGGAACAGACTGCTTCTCTTTCAGAGAAACGCATGTGAGTTTCTGGTGAATGCTTGTAAGTAGCTTAAGGCACTTACAAAGGACAGTGATTTTCTCTGAAAGAACAGCATTTAGAAACTGAAGCAACACTCCATTCACTTCGCACAGTGAATTGAAGTGTTGGAACAGACTGCTTCTCTTTCAGAGAAACGCATGTGAGTTTTTTGTGAATGCTTGAAAGTAGTTTAAGGCACTTTCAAAGAAAGAGATTTTCTCTGAAAGGACAGAATTTAGAAAGTGATGCAACACTCCATTCACTTCGCACAGTGAATTGAAGTGTTGGAACAGACTGCTTCTCTTTCATATAAAAGCATTAGTGTTTCTTCTGAATGCTTGCAAGTTGCTTAAGGCACTTTCAAAGGAAAGTGATTTTCTCTGAAAGGACATAATTAATAAAGTGAAGCAACACTCCATTCACTTCGCACAGTGAATTGAAGTGTTGGAACAGACTGCTTCTCTTTCAGAGAAATGCATGTGTGTTTCTGTTGAATGCTTGTAAGTAGCTTAAGGCACTTTCAAAGGAAAGTGATTTTCTCTGAAAGGACAACATTTAGAAAGTGAAGCAACACTCCATTCACTTCGCACAGTGAATTGAAGTGTTGGAACAGTCTGCTTCTCTTTCAGAGAAACACATGTGAGTTTCTTCCTAATGCTTGTAAGTAGCTTAAGGCACTTTCAAAGGAAAGTGATTTTCTCTGAAAGGACAGCATTTAGAAAGTGAAGCAACACTCCATTCACTTCGCACAGTGAATTGAAGTGTTGGAACAGACTGCTTCTCTTTCAGAGAAACGCATGTGAGTTTCTGGTGAATGCTTGTAAGTAGCTTAAGGCACTTTCAAAGGAAAGTGATTTTCTCTGAAAGGACAGCATTTAGAAACTGAAGCAACACTCCATTCACTTCGCACAGTGAATTGAAGTGTTGGAACAGACTGCTTCTCTTTAAGAGAAACGCATGTGAGTTTTTTGTGAATGCTTGAAAGTAGTTTAAGGCACTTTCAAAGGAAAGTGATTTTCTCTGAACGGACAGAATTTAGAAAGTGATGCAACACTCCATTCACTTCACACAGTGAATTGAAGTGTTGGAACAGACTGCTTCTCTTTCAGAGAAACGCATGTGAGTTTCTTCCTAATGCTTGTAAGTAGCTTAAGGCACTTTCAAAGGAAAGTGATTTTCTCTGAAAGGACAGCATTTAGAAAGTGAAGCAACACTCAATTCCCTTCGTGCAGTGAATTGAAGTGTTGGAACAGAGTGCTTCTCTTTCATAGAAACGCATTAGTGTTTCTTGTGAATGCTTGCAAATTGCTTAAGGCACTTTCAAAGGAAAGTGGTTTTCTCTGAAAGGACAGCATTTAGAAACTGAAGCAACACTCCATTCACTTCGCACAGTGAATTGAAGTGTTGGAACACACTGCTTCTCTTTAAGAGAAACGCATGTGAGTTTTTTGTGAATGCTTGAAAGCAGTTTAAGGCACTTTCAAAGGAAAGTGATTTTCTCTGAAAGGACAGCATTTAGAAAGTGAAGCAACACTCCATTCACTTCGCACAGTGAATTGAAGTGTTGGAACAGACTGCTTCTCTTTCAGAGAAACGCATGTGAGTTTCTGGTGAATGCTTGTAAGTAGCTTAAGGCACTTTCAAAGGAAAGTGATTTTCTCTGAAAGGACAGCATTTAGAACGTGAGGCAACACTCTATTCACTTCACACAGTGAATTGAAGTGTTGGAACAGACTGCTTCTCTTTCAGAGAAACGCATGTGAGTTTCTTCCTAATGCTTGCAAGTAGCTTAAGGCACTATCAAAGGAAAGTGATTTTCTCTGAAAGAACAGCATTTAGAAAGTGAAGCAACACTCCATTCACTTCGCAGAGTGAATTGAAGTGTTGGAACAGACTGCTTCTCTTTCAGAGAAACGCATGTGAGTTTCTGGTGAATGCTTGTAAGTAGCTTAAGGCACTTTCAAAGGACAGTGATTTTCTCTGAAAGGACAGCATTTAGAAAGTGAAGCAACACTCCATTCCCTTCGTGCAGTGAATTGAAGTGTTGGAACAGAGTGCTTCTCTTTCATATAAACGCATTAGTGTTTCTTGTGAATGCTTGCAAGTTGCTTAAGGCACTTTCAAAGGAAAGTGATTTTCTCTGAAAGGACATAATTTAGAAAGTGAAGCAACACTCCATTCACTTCGCACAGTGAATTGAAGTGTTGGAACAGACTGCTTCTCTTTCAGAGAAATGCATGTGAGTTTCTGTTGAATGCTTGTAAGTAGCTTAAGGCACTTTCAAAGGAAAGTGATTTTCTCTGAAAGGACAGCATTTAGAAAGTTAAGCAACACTCCATTCACTTCGCACATTGAATTGAAGTGTTGGAACAGACTGCTTCTCTTTCAGAGAAACGCATGTGAGTTTCTGGTGAATGCTTGTAAGTAGCTTAAGGCACTTTCAAAGGAAAGTGATTTTCTCTGAAAGGACAGCATTTAGAAAGTGAGGCAACACTCCATTCACTTCACACAGTGAATTGAAGTGTTGGAACAGACTGCTTCTCTTTCAGAGAAACGCATGTGAGTTTCTTCCTAATGCTTGCAAGTAGCTTAAGGCACTTTCAAAGGAAAGTGATTTTCTCTGAAAGGACAGCATTTAGAAAGTGAAGCAACACTCCATTCACTTCGCACATTGAATTGAAGTGTTGGAACAGACTGCTTCTCTTTCAGAGAAACGCATGTGAGTTTCTGGTGAATGCTTGTAAGTAGCTTAAGGCACTTTCAAAGGAAAGTGATTTTCTCTGAAAGGACAGCATTTAGAAAGTGAGGCAACACTCCATTCACTTCACACAGTGAATTGAAGTGTTGGAACAGACTGCTTCTCTTTCAGAGAAACGCATGTGAGTTTCTTCCTAATGCTTGCAAGTAGCTTAAGGCACTTTCAAAGGAAAGTGATTTTCTCTGAAAGGACAGCATTTAGAAAGTGAAGCAACACTCCATTCACTTCGCACAGTGAATTGAAGTGTTGGAAAAGACTGCTTCTCTTTCAGAGAAACGCATGTGAGTTTCTTCCTAATGCTTTCAAGTAGCTTAAGGCACTTTCAAAGGAAAGTGATTTTCTCTGAAAGGACAGCATTTAGAAAGTGAAGCAACACTCCATTCACTTCGCACAGTGAATTGATGTGTTGGAACCGACTTCTTCTCTTTCAGAGAAACGCATGTGAGTTTCTGGTGAATGCTTGTAAGTAGCTTAAGGCACTTTCAAAGGAAAGTGATTTTCTCTGAAAGGACAGCATTTAGAAAGTGAAGCAACACTCCATTCACTTCGCAGAGTGAATTGAAGTATTGGAACAAACTGCTTCTCTTTCTGAGAAACGCATGTGAGTTTCTGGTGAATGCTTGTAAGTAGCTTAAGGCACTTTCAAAGGAAAGTGATTTTCTCTGAAAGGACAGCATTTAGAAAGTGAAGCAACACTCCATTCACTTCGCACAGTGAATTGAAGTGTTGGAACAGACTGCTTCTCTTTCAGAGAAACGCATGTGAGTTTCTTGTGAATTATTGCAAGTCGCTTAAGGCACTTTCAACGGAAAGTGATTTTCTCTGAAAGGACAGCATTTAGAAAGTGAAGGAACACTCCATTCACTTCGCACAGTGAATTGAAGTGTTGGAACAGACTGCTTCTCTTTAAGAGAAACGCATGTGAGTTTTTTGTGAATGCTTGAAAGTAGTTTAACTCACTTTCAAAGGAAAGTGATTTTCTCTGAAAGGACAGAATTTAGAAAGTGATGCAACACTCCCTTCACTTCGCACAGTGAATTGAAGTGTTGGAACAGACTGCTTCTCTTTCAGAGAAACGCATGTGAGTTTCTGTTGAATGCTTGTAAGTAGCTTAAGGCACTTTCAAAGGAAAGTGATTTTCTCTGAAAGGACAGCATTTAGAAAGTGAAGCAACACTCACTTCCCTTCGTGCAGTGAATTGAAGTGTTGGAACAGAGTGCTTCTCTTTCAGAGAAACGCATGTGAGTTTCTGGTGAATGCTTGCAAGTTGCTTAAGGCACTTTCAAAGGAAAGTGATTTTCTCTGAAAGGACAGCATTTAGAAACTGAAGCAACACTCCATTCATATCGCACAGTGAATTGAAGTGTTGGAACACACTGCTTCTCTTTAAGAGAAACGCATGTGAGTTTTTTGTGAATGCTTGAAAGTAGTTTAAGGCACTTTCAAAGGAAAGTGATTTTCTCTGAAAGGACAGCATTTAGAAAGTGAAGCAACACTCCATTCACTTCGCACAGTGAATTGAAGTGTTGGAACAGACTGCTTCTCTTTCAGAGAAACGCATGTGAGTTTCTGGTGAATGCTTGTAAGTAGCTTAAGGCACTTTCAAAGGAAAGTGATTTTCTCTGAAAGGACAGCATTTAGAACGTGAGGCAACACTCTATTCACTTCACACAGTGAATTGAAGTGTTGGAACAGACTGCTTCTCTTTCAGAGAAACGAATGTGAGTTTCATCCTAATGCTTGCAAGTAGCTTAAGGCACTATCAAAGGAAAGTGATTTTCTCTGAAAGGACAGCATTTAGAAAGTGAAGCAACACTCCATTCACTTCGCAGAGTGAATTGAAGTGTTGGAACAGACTGCTTCTCTTTCAGAGAAACGCATGTGAGTTTCTGGTGAATGCTTGTAAGTAGCTTAAGGCACTTTCAAAGGACAGTGATTTTCTCTGAAAGGACAGCATTTAGAAAGTGAAGCAACACTCCATTCCCTTCGTGCAGTGAATTGAAGTGTTGGAACAGAGTGCTTCTCTTTCATATAAACGCATTAGTGTTTCTTGTGAATGCTTGCAAGTTGCTTAAGGCACTTTCAAAGGAAAGTGATTTTCTCTGAAAGGACAGCATTTAGAACGTGAGGCAACACTCTAATCACTTCACACAGTGAATTGAAGTGTTGGAACAGACTGCTTCTCTTTCAGAGAAACGCATGTGAGTTTCTTCCTAATGCTTGCAAGTAGCTTAAGGCACTATCAAAGGAAAGTGATTTTCTCTGAAAGGACAGCATTTAGAAAGTGAAGCAACACTCCATTCACTTCGCACAGTGAATTGAAGTGTTGGAACAGACTGCTTCTCTTTCAGAGAAACGCATGTGAGTTTTTTGTGAATGCTTGAAAGTAGTTTAAGGCACTTTCAAAGGAAAGAGATTTTCTCTGAAAGGACAGAATTTAGAAAGTGATGCAACACTCCATTCACTTCGCACAGTGAATTGAAGTGTTGGAACAGACTGCTTCTCTTTCATATAAAAGCATTAGTGTTTCTTCTGAATGCTTGCAAGTTGCTTAAGGCACTTTCAAAGGAAAGTGATTTTCTCTGAAAGGACATAATTAATAAAGTGAAGCAACACTCCATTCACTTCGCACAGTGAATTGAAGTGTTGGAACAGACTGCTTCTCTTTCAGAGAAATGCATGTGAGTTTCTGTTGAATGCTTGTAAGTAGCTTAAGGCACTTTCAAAGGAAAGTGATTTTCTCTGAAAGGACAACATTTAGAAAGTGAAGCAACACTCCATTCACTTCGCACAGTGAATTGAAGTGTTGGAACAGTCTGCTTCTCTTTCAGAGAAACACATGTGAGTTTCTTCTTAATGCTTGTAAGTAGCTTAAGGCACTTTCAAAGGAAAGTGATTTTCTCTGAAAGGACAGCATTTAGAAAGTGAAGCAACACTCCATTCACTTCGCACAGTGAATTGAAGTGTTGGAACAGACTGCTTCTCTTTCAGAGAAACGCATGTGAGTTTCTGGTGAATGCTTGTAAGTAGCTTAAGGCACTTTCAAAGGAAAGTGATTTTCTCTGAAAGGACAGCATTTAGAAAGTGAAGCAACATTCCATTCACTTCGCACAGTGAACTGAAGTGTTGGAACACACTGCTTCTCTTTCAGAGAAACGCATGTGAGTTTCTGGTGAATGCTTGTAAGTAGCTTAAGGCACTTTCAAAGGAAAGTGATTTTCTCTGAAAGGACAGCATTTAGAAACTGAAGCAACACTCCATTCACTTCGCACAGTGAATTGAAGTGTTGGAACAGACTGCTTCTCTTTAAGAGAAACGCATGTGAGTTTTTTGTGAAGGCTTGAAAGTAGTTTAAGGCACTTTCAAAGGAAAGTGATTTTCTCTGAACGGACAGAATTTAGAAAGTGATGCAACACTCCATTCACTTTGCACAGTGAATTGAAGTGTTGGAACAGACTGCTTCTCTTTCAGAGAAACGCATGTGAGTTTCTTCCTAATGCTTGTAAGTAGCTTAAGGCACTTTCAAAGGAAAGTGATTTTCTCTGAAAGGACAGCATTTAGAAAGTGAAGCAACACTCAATTCCCTTCGTGCAGTGAATTGAAGTGTTGGAACAGAGTGCTTCTCTTTCATAGAAACGCATTAGTGTTTCTTGTGAATGCTTGCAAATTGCTTAAGGCACTTTCAAAGGAAAGTGATTTTCTCTGAAAGGACAGCATTTAGAAACTGAAGCAACACTCCATTCACTTCGCACAGTGAATTGAAGTGTTGGAACACACTGCTTCTCTTTAAGAGAAACGCATGTGAGTTTTTTGTGAATGCTTGAAAGTAGTTTAAGGCACTTTCAAAGGAAAGTGATTTTCTCTGAAAGGACAGCATTTAGAAAGTGAAGCAACACTCCATTCACTTCGCACAGTGAATTGAAGTGTTGGAACAGACTGCTTCTCTTTCAGAGAAACGCATGTGAGTTTCTGGTGAATGCTTGTAAGTAGCTTCAGGCACTTTCAAAGGAAAGTGATTTTCTCTGAAAGGACAGCATTTAGAACGTGAGGCAACACTCTATTCACTTCACACAGTGAATTGAAGTGTTGGAGCAGACTGCTTCTCTTTCAGAGAAACGCATGTGAGTTTCTTCCTAATGCTTGCAAGTAGCTTAAGGCACTATCAAAGGAAAGTGATTTTCTCTGAAAGGACAGCATTTAGAAAGTGAAGCAACACTCCATTCACTTCGCACAGTGAATTGAAGTGTTGGAACAGACTGCTTCTCTTTCAGAGAAACGCATGTGAGTTTCTGGTGAATGCTTGTAAGTAGCTTAAGGCACTTTCAAAGGACAGTGATTTTCTCTGAAAGGACAGCATTTAGAAAGTGAAGCAACACTCCATTCCCTTCGTGCAGTGAATTGAAGTGTTGGAACAGAGTGCTTCTCTTTCATATAAACGCATTAGTGTTTCTTGTGAATGCTTGCAAGTTGCTTAAGGCACTTTCAAAGGAAAGTGATTTTCTCTGAAAGGACATAATTAAGAAAGTGAAGCAACACTCCATTCACTTCGCACAGTGAATTGAAGTGTTGGAACAGACTGCTTCTCTTTCAGAGAAATGCATGTTAGTTTCTGTTGAATGCTTGTAAGTAGCTTAAGGCACTTTCAAAGGAAAGTGATTTTCTCTGAAAGGACAGCATTTAGAAAGTGAAGCAACACTCCATTCACTTCGCACAGTGAATTGAAGTGTTGGAACAGTCTGCTTCTCTTTCAGAGAAACGCATGTGAGTTTCTTCCTAATGCTTGCAAGTAGCTTAAGGCACTTTCAAAGGAAAGTGATTTTCTCTGAAAGGACAGCATTTAGAAAGTGAAGCAACACTCCATTCACTTCGCACAGTGAATTGAAGTGTTGGAACAGACTGCTTCTCTTTCAGAAAAACGCATGTGAGTTTCTGGTGAATGCTTGTAAGTAGCTTAAGGCACTTTCAAAGGAAAGTGATTTTCTCTGAAAGGACAGCATTTAGAAAGTGAAGCAACACTCCATTCACTTCGCACAGTGAATTGAAGTGTTGGAACAGACTGCTTCTCTTTCAGAGAAACGCATGTGAGTTTCTGGTGAATGCTTGTAAGTAGCTTAAGGCACTTTCAAAGGAAAGTGATTTTCTCTGAAAGGACAGCATTTAGAAACTGAAGCAACACTCCTTTCACTTCGCACAGTGAATTGAAGTGTTGGAACAGACTGCTTCTCTTTAAGAGAAACGCATGTGAGTTTTTTGTGAATGCTTGAAAGTAGTTTAAGGCACTTTCAAAGGAAAGTGATTTTCTCTGAAAGGACAGCATTTAGAAAGTGAAGCAACACTCAATTCCCTTCGTGCAGTGAATTGAAGTGTTGGAACAGAGTGCTTCTCTTTCATAGAAACGCATTAGTGTTTCTTGTGAATGCTTGCAAATTGCTTAAGGCACTTTCAAAGGAAAGTGATTTTCTCTGAAAGGACAGCATTTAGAAACTGAAGCACAACTCCATTCACTTCGCACAGTGAATTGAAGTGTTGGAACACACTGCTTCTCTTTAAGAGAAACGCATGTGAGTTTTTTGTGAATGCTTGAAAGTAGTTTAAGGCACTTTCAAAGGAAAGTGATTTTCTCTGAAAGGACAGCATTTAGAAAGTGAAGCAACACTCCATTCAATTCGCACAGTGAATTGAAGTGTTGGAACAGACTGCTTCTCTTTCAGAGAAACGCATGTGAGTTTCTGGTGAATGCTTGTAAGTAGCTTAAGGCACTTTCAAAGGGAAGTGATTTTCTCTGAAAGGACAGCATTTAGAAAGTGAGGCAACACTATATTCACTTCACACAGTGAATTGAAGTGTTGGAACAGACTGCTTATCTTTCAGAGAAATGCATGTGAGTTTCTTCCTAATGCTTGCACGTAGCTTAAGGCACTATCAAAGGAAAGTGATTTTCTCTGAAAGGACAGCATTTAGAAAGTGAAGCAACACTCCATTCACTTCGCACAGTGAATTGAAGTGTTGGAACAGACTGCTTCTCTTTCAGAGAAACGCATGAGTTTCTGGTGAATGCTTGTAAGTAGCTTAAGGCACTTTCAAAGGAAAGTGATTTTCTCTGAAAGGACAGCATTTAGAAAGTGAAGCAACACTAAATTCACTTCGCACAGTGAATTGAAGTGTTGGAATAGACTGCTTCTCTTTCAGAGAAGTTCATGTGAGTTTATGTTGAATGCATGTAAGTAGCTTAAGGCACTTTCAAAGGAAAGTGATTTTCTCTGAAAGGACAGCATTTAGAAAGTGAAGCAACACTCCATTCACTTCGCAGAGTGAATTGAAGTTTTGGAACAGACTGCTTCTCTTTCAGAGAAACGCATGTGAGTTTCTGGTGAATGCTTGTAAGTAGCTTAAGGCACTTTCAAAGGAAAGTGATTTTCTCTGAAAGGACAGCATTTAGAAAGTGAAGCAACACTCCATTCACTTCGCACAGTGAATTGAAGTGTTGGAACAGACTGCTTCTCTTTCAGAGAAACGCATGTGAGTTTCTGGTGAATGCTTGTAAGTAGCTTAAGGCACTTTCAAAGGAAAGTGATTTTCTCTGAAAGGACAGCATTTAGAAAGTGAAGCAACACTCCATTCACTTCGCACAGTGAATTGAAGTGTTGGAACAGACTGCTTCTCTTTCAGAGAAACGCATGTGAGTTTCTGGTGAATGCTTGTAAGTAGCTTAAGGCACTTTCAAAGGAAAGTGATTTTCTCTGAAAGGACATAATTCAGAAAGTGAAGCAACACTCCATTCACTTCGCACAGTGAATTGAAGTGTTGGAACAGACTGCTTCTCTTTCAGAGAAATGCATGTGAGTTTCTGTTGAATGCTTGTAAGCAGCTTAAGGCACTTTCAAAGGAAAGTGATTTTCTCTGAAAGGACAGCATTTAGAAAGTGAAGCAACACTCCATTCACTTCGCAGAGTGAATTGAAGTATTGGAACAGACTGCTTCTCTTTCAGAGAAACGCATGTGAGTTTCTGGTGAATGCTTGTAAGTAGCTTAAGGCACTTTCAAAGGACAGTGATTTTCTCTGAAAGGACAGCATTTAGAAAGTGAAGCAACACTCCATTCCCTTCGTGCAGTGAATTGAAGTGTTGGAACAGAGTGCTTCTCTTTCATATAAACGCATTAGTGTTTCTTGTGAATGCTTGCAAGTTGCTTAAGGCACTTTCAAAGGAAAGTGATTTTCTCTGAAAGGACATAATTAAGAAAGTGAAGCAACACTCCATTCACTTCGCACAGTGATATGAAGTGTTGGAACAGACTGCTTCTCTTTCAGAGAAATGCATGTTAGTTTCTGTTGAATGCTTGTAAGTAGCTTAAGGCACTTTCAAAGGAAAGTGATTTTCTCTGAAAGGACAGCATTTAGAAAGTGAAGCAACACTCCATTCACTTCGCACAGTGAATTGAAGTGTTGGAACAGTCTGCTTCTCTTTCAGAGAAACGCATGTGAGTTTCTTCCTAATGCTTGCAAGTAGCTTAAGGCACTTTCAAAGGAAAGTGATTTTCTCTGAAAGGACAGCATTTAGAAAGTGAAGCAACACTCCATTCACTTCGCACAGTGAATTGAAGTGTTGGAACAGACTGCTTCTCTTTCAGAGAAACGCATGTGAGTTTTTTGTGAATGCTTGAAAGTAGTTTAAGGCACTTTCAAAGGAAAGAGATTTTCTCTGAAAGGACAGAATTTAGAAAGTGATGCAACACTCCATTCACTTCGCACAGTGAATTGAAGTGTTGGAACAGACTGCTTCTCTTTCATATAAAAGCATTAGTGTTTCTTCTGAATGCTTGCAAGTTGCTTAAGGCACTTTCAAAGGAAAGTGATTTTCTCTGAAAGGACATAATTAATAAAGTGAAGCAACACTCCATTCACTTCGCACAGTGAATTGAAGTGTTGGAACAGACTGCTTCTCTTTCAGAGAAATGCATGTGAGTTTCTGTTGAATGCTTGTAAGTAGCTTAAGGCACTTTCAAAGGAAAGTGATTTTCTCTGAAAGGACAACATTTAGAAAGTGAAGCAACACTCCATTCACTTCGCACAGTGAATTGAAGTGTTGGAACAGTCTGCTTCTCTTTCAGAGAAACACATGTGAGTTTCTTCTTAATGCTTGTAAGTAGCTTAAGGCACTTTCAAAGGAAAGTGATTTTCTCTGAAAGGACAGCATTTAGAAAGTGAAGCAACACTCCATTCACTTCGCACAGTGAATTGAAGTGTTGGAACAGACTGCTTCTCTTTCAGAGAAACGCATGTGAGTTTCTGGTGAATGCTTGTAAGTAGCTTAAGGCACTTTCAAAGGAAAGTGATTTTCTCTGAAAGGACAGCATTTAGAAAGTGAAGCAACATTCCATTCACTTCGCACAGTGAACTGAAGTGTTGGAACACACTGCTTCTCTTTCAGAGAAACGCATGTGAGTTTCTGGTGAATGCTTGTAAGTAGCTTAAGGCACTTTCAAAGGAAAGTGATTTTCTCTGAAAGGACAGCATTTAGAAACTGAAGCAACACTCCATTCACTTCGCACAGTGAATTGAAGTGTTGGAACAGACTGCTTCTCTTTAAGAGAAACGCATGTGAGTTTTTTGTGAATGCTTGAAAGTAGTTTAAGGCACTTTCAAAGGAAAGTGATTTTCTCTGAACGGACAGAATTTAGAAAGTGATGCAACACTCCATTCACTTTGCACAGTGAATTGAAGTGTTGGAACAGACTGCTTCTCTTTCAGAGAAACGCATGTGAGTTTCTTCCTAATGCTTGTAAGTAGCTTAAGGCACTTTCAAAGGAAAGTGATTTTCTCTGAAAGGACAGCATTTAGAAAGTGAAGCAACACTCAATTCCCTTCGTGCAGTGAATTGAAGTGTTGGAACAGAGTGCTTCTCTTTCATAGAAACGCATTAGTGTTTCTTGTGAATGCTTGCAAATTGCTTAAGGCACTTTCAAAGGAAAGTGATTTTCTCTGAAAGGACAGCATTTAGAAACTGAAGCAACACTCCATTCACTTCGCACAGTGAATTGAAGTGTTGGAACACACTGCTTCTCTTTAAGAGAAACGCATGTGAGTTTTTTGTGAATGCTTGAAAGTAGTTTAAGGCACTTTCAAAGGAAAGTGATTTTCTCTGAAAGGACAGCATTTAGAAAGTGAAGCAACACTCCATTCACTTCGCACAGTGAATTGAAGTGTTGGAACAGACTGCTTCTCTTTCAGAGAAACGCATGTGAGTTTCTGGTGAATGCTTGTAAGTAGCTTCAGGCACTTTCAAAGGAAAGTGATTTTCTCTGAAAGGACAGCATTTAGAACGTGAGGCAACACTCTATTCACTTCACACAGTGAATTGAAGTGTTGGAGCAGACTGCTTCTCTTTCAGAGAAACGCATGTGAGTTTCTTCCTAATGCTTGCAAGTAGCTTAAGGCACTATCAAAGGAAAGTGATTTTCTCTGAAAGGACAGCATTTAGAAAGTGAAGCAACACTCCATTCACTTCGCACAGTGAATTGAAGTGTTGGAACAGACTGCTTCTCTTTCAGAGAAACGCATGTGAGTTTCTGGTGAATGCTTGTAAGTAGCTTAAGGCACTTTCAAAGGACAGTGATTTTCTCTGAAAGGACAGCATTTAGAAAGTGAAGCAACACTCCATTCCCTTCGTGCAGTGAATTGAAGTGTTGGAACAGAGTGCTTCTCTTTCATATAAACGCATTAGTGTTTCTTGTGAATGCTTGCAAGTTGCTTAAGGCACTTTCAAAGGAAAGTGATTTTCTCTGAAAGGACATAATTAAGAAAGTGAAGCAACACTCCATTCACTTCGCACAGTGAATTGAAGTGTTGGAACAGACTGCTTCTCTTTCAGAGAAATGCATGTTAGTTTCTGTTGAATGCTTGTAAGTAGCTTAAGGCACTTTCAAAGGAAAGTGATTTTCTCTGAAAGGACAGCATTTAGAAAGTGAAGCAACACTCCATTCACTTCGCACAGTGAATTGAAGTGTTGGAACAGTCTGCTTCTCTTTCAGAGAAACGCATGTGAGTTTCTTCCTAATGCTTGCAAGTAGCTTAAGGCACTTTCAAAGGAAAGTGATTTTCTCTGAAAGGACAGCATTTAGAAAGTGAAGCAACACTCCATTCACTTCGCACAGTGAATTGAAGTGTTGGAACAGACTGCTTCTCTTTCAGAAAAACGCATGTGAGTTTCTGGTGAATGCTTGTAAGTAGCTTAAGGCACTTTCAAAGGAAAGTGATTTTCTCTGAAAGGACAGCATTTAGAAAGTGAAGCAACACTCCATTCACTTCGCACAGTGAATTGAAGTGTTGGAACAGACTGCTTCTCTTTCAGAGAAACGCATGTGAGTTTCTGGTGAATGCTTGTAAGTAGCTTAAGGCACTTTCAAAGGAAAGTGATTTTCTCTGAAAGGACAGCATTTAGAAACTGAAGCAACACTCCTTTCACTTCGCACAGTGAATTGAAGTGTTGGAACAGACTGCTTCTCTTTAAGAGAAACGCATGTGAGTTTTTTGTGAATGCTTGAAAGTAGTTTAAGGCACTTTCAAAGGAAAGTGATTTTCTCTGAAAGGACAGCATTTAGAAAGTGAAGCAACACTCAATTCCCTTCGTGCAGTGAATTGAAGTGTTGGAACAGAGTGCTTCTCTTTCATAGAAACGCATTAGTGTTTCTTGTGAATGCTTGCAAATTGCTTAAGGCACTTTCAAAGGAAAGTGATTTTCTCTGAAAGGACAGCATTTAGAAACTGAAGCACAACTCCATTCACTTCGCACAGTGAATTGAAGTGTTGGAACACACTGCTTCTCTTTAAGAGAAACGCATGTGAGTTTTTTGTGAATGCTTGAAAGTAGTTTAAGGCACTTTCAAAGGAAAGTGATTTTCTCTGAAAGGACAGCATTTAGAAAGTGAAGCAACACTCCATTCAATTCGCACAGTGAATTGAAGTGTTGGAACAGACTGCTTCTCTTTCAGAGAAACGCATGTGAGTTTCTGGTGAATGCTTGTAAGTAGCTTAAGGCACTTTCAAAGGGAAGTGATTTTCTCTGAAAGGACAGCATTTAGAAAGTGAGGCAACACTATATTCACTTCACACAGTGAATTGAAGTGTTGGAACAGACTGCTTATCTTTCAGAGAAATGCATGTGAGTTTCTTCCTAATGCTTGCACGTAGCTTAAGGCACTATCAAAGGAAAGTGATTTTCTCTGAAAGGACAGCATTTAGAAAGTGAAGCAACACTCCATTCACTTCGCACAGTGAATTGAAGTGTTGGAACAGACTGCTTCTCTTTCAGAGAAACGCATGAGTTTCTGGTGAATGCTTGTAAGTAGCTTAAGGCACTTTCAAAGGAAAGTGATTTTCTCTGAAAGGACAGCATTTAGAAAGTGAAGCAACACTAAATTCACTTCGCACAGTGAATTGAAGTGTTGGAATAGACTGCTTCTCTTTCAGAGAAGTTCATGTGAGTTTATGTTGAATGCATGTAAGTAGCTTAAGGCACTTTCAAAGGAAAGTGATTTTCTCTGAAAGGACAGCATTTAGAAAGTGAAGCAACACTCCATTCACTTCGCAGAGTGAATTGAAGTTTTGGAACAGACTGCTTCTCTTTCAGAGAAACGCATGTGAGTTTCTGGTGAATGCTTGTAAGTAGCTTAAGGCACTTTCAAAGGAAAGTGATTTTCTCTGAAAGGACAGCATTTAGAAAGTGAAGCAACACTCCATTCACTTCGCACAGTGAATTGAAGTGTTGGAACAGACTGCTTCTCTTTCAGAGAAACGCATGTGAGTTTCTGGTGAATGCTTGTAAGTAGCTTAAGGCACTTTCAAAGGAAAGTGATTTTCTCTGAAAGGACAGCATTTAGAAAGTGAAGCAACACTCCATTCACTTCGCACAGTGAATTGAAGTGTTGGAACAGACTGCTTCTCTTTCAGAGAAACGCATGTGAGTTTCTGGTGAATGCTTGTAAGTAGCTTAAGGCACTTTCAAAGGAAAGTGATTTTCTCTGAAAGGACATAATTCAGAAAGTGAAGCAACACTCCATTCACTTCGCACAGTGAATTGAAGTGTTGGAACAGACTGCTTCTCTTTCAGAGAAATGCATGTGAGTTTCTGTTGAATGCTTGTAAGCAGCTTAAGGCACTTTCAAAGGAAAGTGATTTTCTCTGAAAGGACAGCATTTAGAAAGTGAAGCAACACTCCATTCACTTCGCAGAGTGAATTGAAGTATTGGAACAGACTGCTTCTCTTTCAGAGAAACGCATGTGAGTTTCTGGTGAATGCTTGTAAGTAGCTTAAGGCACTTTCAAAGGACAGTGATTTTCTCTGAAAGGACAGCATTTAGAAAGTGAAGCAACACTCCATTCCCTTCGTGCAGTGAATTGAAGTGTTGGAACAGAGTGCTTCTCTTTCATATAAACGCATTAGTGTTTCTTGTGAATGCTTGCAAGTTGCTTAAGGCACTTTCAAAGGAAAGTGATTTTCTCTGAAAGGACATAATTAAGAAAGTGAAGCAACACTCCATTCACTTCGCACAGTGATATGAAGTGTTGGAACAGACTGCTTCTCTTTCAGAGAAATGCATGTTAGTTTCTGTTGAATGCTTGTAAGTAGCTTAAGGCACTTTCAAAGGAAAGTGATTTTCTCTGAAAGGACAGCATTTAGAAAGTGAAGCAACACTCCATTCACTTCGCACAGTGAATTGAAGTGTTGGAACAGTCTGCTTCTCTTTCAGAGAAACGCATGTGAGTTTCTTCCTAATGCTTGCAAGTAGCTTAAGGCACTTTCAAAGGAAAGTGATTTTCTCTGAAAGGACAGCATTTAGAAAGTGAAGCAACACTCCATTCACTTCGCACAGTGAATTGAAGTGTTGGAACAGACTGCTTCTCTTTCAGAAAAACGCATGTGAGTTTCTGGTGAATGCTTGTAAGTAGCTTAAGGCACTTTCAAAGGAAAGTGATTTTCTCTGAAAGGACAGCATTTAGAAAGTGAAGCAACACTCCATTCACTTCGCACAGTGAATTGAAGTGTTGGAACAGACTGCTTCTCTTTCAGAGAAACGCATGTGAGTTTCTGGTGAATGCTTGTAAGTAGCTTAAGGCACTTTCAAAGGAAAGTGATTTTCTCTGAAAGGACAGCATTTAGAAACTGAAGCAACACTCCATTCACTTTGCACAGTGAATTGAAGTGTTGGAACAGACTGCTTCTCTTTAAGAGAAACGCATGTGATTTTTTTGTGAATGCTTGAAAGTAGTTTAAGGCACTTTCAAAGGAAAGTGATTTTCTCTGAAAGGACAGCATTTAGAAAGTGAAGCAACACTCAATTCCCTTCGTGCAGTGAATTGAAGTGTTGGAACAGAGTGCTTCTCTTTCATAGAAACGCATTAGTGTTTCTTGTGAATGCTTGCAAATTGCTTAAGGCACTTTCAAAGGAAAGTGATTTTCTCTGAAAGGACAGCATTTAGAAACTGAAGCACAACTCCATTCACTTCGCACAGTGAATTGAAGTGTTGGAACACACTGCTTCTCTTTAAGAGAAACGCATGTGAGTTTTTTGTGAATGCTTGAAAGTAGTTTAAGGCACTTTCAAAGGAAAGTGATTTTCTCTGAAAGGACAGCATTTAGAAAGTGAAGCAACACTCCATTCACTTCGCACAGTGAATTGAAGTGTTGGAACAGACTGCTTCTCTTTCAGAGAAACGCATGTGAGTTTCTGGTGAATGCTTGTAAGTAGCTTAAGGCACTTTCAAAGGAAAGTGATTTTCTCTGAAAGGACAGCATTTAGAAAGTGAGGCAACACTATATTCACTTCACACAGTGAATTGAAGTGTTGGAACAGACTGCTTATCTTTCAGAGAAATGCATGTGAGTTTCTTCCTAATGCTTGCACGTAGCTTAAGGCACTATCAAAGGAAAGTGATTTTCTCTGAAAGGACAGCATTTAGAAAGTGAAGCAACACTCCATTCACTTCGCACAGTGAATTGAAGTGTTGGAACAGACTGCTTCTCTTTCAGAGAAACGCATGAGTATCTGGTGAATGCTTGTAAGTAGCTTAAGGCACTTTCAAAGGAAAGTGATTTTCTCTGAAAGGACAGCATTTAGAAAGTGAAGCATCACTAAATTCACTTCGCACAGTGAATTGAAGTGTTGGAATAGACTGCTTCTCTTTCAGAGAAGTTCATGTGAGTTTAAGTTGAATGCATGTAAGTAGCTTAAGGCACTTTCAAAGGAAAGTGATTTTCTCTGAAAGGACAGCATTTAGAAAGTGAAGCAACACTCCATTCACTTCGCAGAGTGAATTGAAGTTTTGGAACAGACTGCTTCTCTTTCAGAGAAACGCATGTGAGTTTCTGGTGAATGCTTGTAAGTAGCTTAAGGCACTTTCAAAGGAAAGTGATTTTCTCTGAAAGGACAGCATTTAGAAAGTGAAGCAACACTCCATTCACTTCGCACAGTGAATTGAAGTGTTGGAACAGACTGCTTCTCTTTCAGAGAAACGCATGTGAGTTTCTGGTGAATGCTTGTAAGTAGCTTAAGGCACTTTCAAAGGAAAGTGATTTTCTCTGAAAGGACAGCATTTAGAAAGTGAAGCAACACTCCATTCACTTCGCACAGTGAATTGAAGTGTTGGAACAGACTGCTTCTCTTTCAGAGAAACGCATGTGAGTTTCTGGTGAATGCTTGTAAGTAGCTTAAGGCACTTTCAAAGGAAAGTGATTTTCTCTGAAAGGACATAATTCAGAAAGTGAAACAACACTCCATTCACTTCGCACAGTGAATTGAAGTGTTGGAACAGACTGCTTCTCTTTCAGAGAAATGCATGTGAGTTTCTGTTGAATGCTTGTAAGCAGCTTAAGGCACTTTCAAAGGAAAGTGATTTTCTCTGAAAGGACAGCATTTAGAAAGTGAAGCAACACTCCATTCACTTCGCACATTGAATTGAAGTGTTGGAACAAACTGCTTCTCTTTCAGAGAAACGCATGTGAGTTTCTGGTGAATGCTTGTAAGTAGCTTAAGGCACTTTCAAAGGAAAGTGATTTTCTCTGAAAGGACAGCATTTAGAAAGTGAGGCAACACTCCATTCACTTCACACAGTGAATTGAAGTGTTGGAAGAGACTGCTTCTCTTTCAGAGAAACGCATGTGAGTTTCTTCCTAATGCTTGCAAGTAGCTTAAGGCACTTTAAAAGGAAAGTGATTTTCTCTGAAAGGACAGCATTTAGAAAGTGAAGCAACACTCCATTCACTTCGCACAGTGAATTGAAGTGTTGGAACAGAGTGCTTCTCTTTCAGAGAAACGCATGAGTTTCTGGTGAATGCTTGTAAGTAGCTTAAGGCACTTTCAAAGGACAGTGATTTTCTCTGAAAGGACAGCATTTAGAAAGTGAAGCAACACTCCATTCACTTCGCACAGTGAATTGAAGTGTTGGAACAGACTGCTTCTCTTTCAGAGAAATTCATGTGAGTTTAAGTTGAATGCTTGTAAGTAGCTTAAGGCACTTTCAAAGGAAAGTGATTTTCTCTGAAAGGACAGCATTTAGAAAGTGAAGCAACACTCCATTCACTTCGCAGAGTGAATTGAAGTTTTGGAACAGACTGCTTCTCTTTCAGAGAAACGCATGTGAGTTTCTGGTGAATGCTTGTAAGTAGCTTAAGGCACTTTAAAAGGAAAGTGATTTTCTCTGAAAGGACAGCATTTAGAAAGTAAAGCAACACTCCATTCACTTCGCACAGTGAATTGAAGTATTTTAACAGACTGCTTCTCTTTCAGAGAAACGCATGTGAGTTTCTGGTGAATGCTTGTAAGTAGCTTAAGGCACTTTCAAAGGAAAGTGATTTTCTCTGAAAGGACAGCATTTAGAAAGTGAAGCAACACTCAATTCCCTTCGTGCAGTGAATTGAAGTGTTGGAACAGAGTGCTTCTCTTTCATAGAAACGCATTAGTGTTTCTTGTGAATGCTTGCAAATTGCTTAAGGCACTTTCAAAGGAAAGTGATTTTCTCTGAAAGAACAGCATTTAGAAACTGAAGCACAACTCCATCCACTTCGCACAGTGAATTGAAGTGTTGGAACACACTGCTTCTCTTTAAGAGAAACGCATGTGAGTTTTTTGTGAATGCTTGAAAGTAGTTTAAGGCACTTTCAAAGGAAAGTGATTTTCTCTGAAAGGACAGCATTTAGAAAGTGAAGCAACACTCCATTCACTTCGCACAGTGAATTGAAGTGTTGGAACAGACTGCTTCTCTTTCAGAGAAACGCATGTGAGTTTCTGGTGAATGCTTGTAAGTAGCTTAAGGCACTTTCAAAGGAAAGTGATTTTCTCTGAAAGGACAGCATTTAGAACGTGAGGCAACACTCTATTCACTTCACACAGTGAATTGAAGTGTTGGAACAGACTGCTTCTCTTTCAGAGAAATGCATGTGAGTTTCTTCCTAATGCTTTCAAGTAGCTTAAGGCACTATCAAAGGAAAGTGATTTTCTCTGAAAGGACAGCATTTAGAAAGTGAAGCAACACTCCATTCACTTCGCACAGTGAATTGAAGTGTTGGAACAGACTGCTTCTCTTTCAGAGAAACACATGTGAGTTTCTTCCTAATGCTTGCAAGTAGCTTAAGGCACTTTCAAAGGAAAGTGATTTTCTCTGAAAGGACAGCATTTAGAAACTGAAGCAACACTCCGTTCACTTCGCACAGTGAATTGAAGTGTTGGAACAGACTGCTTCTCTTTAAGAGAAACGCATGTGAGTTTTTTGTGAATGCTTGAAAGTAGTTTAAGGCACTTTCAAAGGAAAGTGATTTTCTCTGAAAGGACAGCATTTAGAAAGTGAAGCAACACTCCATTCACTTCGCACAGTGAATTGAAGTGTTGGAACAGACTGCTTCTCTTTCAGAGAAACACGTGTGAGTTTCTTCCTAATGCTTGCAAGTAGCTTAAGGCACTTTCAAAGGAAAGTGATTTTCTCTGAAAGGACAGCATTTAGAAAGTGAAGCAACAATCCATGCACTTCGCACAGTGAATTGAAGTGTTGGAACCGACTGCTTCTCTTTCAGAGAAACGCATGTGAGTTTCTGGTGAATGCTTGTAAGTAGCTTAAGGCACTTTCAAAGGACAGTGATTTTCTCTGAAAGGACAGCATTTAGAAAGTGAAGCAACACTCCATTCCCTTCGTGCAGTGAATTGAAGTGTTGGAACAGAGTGCTTCTCTTTCATATAAACGCATTAGTGTTTCTTGTGAATGCTTGCAAGTTGCTTAAGGCACTTTCAAAGGAAAGTGATTTTCTCTGAAAGGACATAATTTAGAAAGTGAAGCAACACTCCATTCACTTCGCACAGTGAATTGAAGTGTTGGAACAGACTGTTTCACTTTCAGAGAAATGCATGTGAGTTTCTGTTGAATGCTTGTAAGCAGCTTAAGGCACTTTCAAAGCAAAGTGATTTTCTCTGAAAGGACAGCATTTAGAAAGTGAAGCAACACTCCATTCACTTCGCACATTGAATTGAAGTGTTGGAAAAGACTGCTTCTCTTTCAGAGAAACGCATGTGAGTTTCTGGTGAATGCTTGTAAGCAGCTTAAGGCACTTTCAAAGGAAAGTGATTTTCTCTGAAAGGACAGCATTTAGAAAGTGAGGCAACACTCCATTCACTTCACACAGTGAATTGAAGTGTTGGAACAGACTGCTTCTCTTTCAGAGAAACGCATGTGAGTTTCTTCCTAATGCTTGCAAGTAGCTTAAGGCACTTTAAAAGGAAAGTGATTTTCTCTGAAAGGACAGCATTTAGAAAGTGAAGCAACACTCCATTCACTTCGCACATTGAATTGAAGTGTTGGAAAAGACTGCTTCTCTTTCAGAGAAACGCATGTGAGTTTCTGGTGAATGCTTGTAAGTAGCTTAAGGCACTTTCAAAGGAAAGTGATTTTCTCTGAAAGGACAGCATTTAGAAAGTGAGGCAACACTCCATTCACTTCGCACAGTGAATTGAAGTGTTGGAACAGACTGCTTCTCTTTCAGAGAAACGCATGAGTTTCTGGTGAATGCTTGTAAGTAGCTTAAGGCACTTTCAAAGGAAAGTGATTTTCTCTGAAAGGACAGCATTTAGAAAGTGAAGCAACACTCCATTCACTTCGCACAGTGAATTGAAGTGTTGGAACAGACTGCTTCTCTTTCAGAGAAATTCATGTGAGTTTAAGTTGAATGCTTGTAAGTAGCTTAAGGCACTTTCAAAGGAAAGTGATTTTCTCTGAAAGGACAGCATTTAGAAAGTGAAGCAACACTCCATTCACTTCGCAGAGTGAATTGAAGTTTTGGAACAGACTGCTTCTCTTTCAGAGAAACGCATGTGAGTTTCTGGTGAATGCTTGTAAGTAGCTTAAGGCACTTTCAAAGGAAAGTGATTTTCTCTGAAAGGACAGCATTTAGAAAGTGAAGCAACACTCCATTCACTTCGCACAGTGAATTGAAGTGTTGGAACAGACTGCTTCTCTTTCAGAGAAACGCATGTGAGTTTCTGGTGAATGCTTGTAAGTAGCTTAAGGCACTTTCAAAAGAAAGTGATTTTCTCTGAAAGGACAGCATTTAGAAAGTGAAGCAACACTCCATTCACTTCGCACAGTGAATTGAAGTGTTGGAACAGACTGCTTCTCTTTCAGAGAAACGCATGTGAGTTTCTGGTGAATGCTTGTAAGTAGCTTAAGGCACTTTCAAAGGAAAGTGATTTTCTCTGAAAGGACAGCATTTAGAAAGTGAAGCAACACTCCATTCACTTCGCACAGTGAATTGAAGTGTTGGAACAGACTGCTTCTCTTTCAGAGAAACGCATGTGAGTTTTTTGTGAATGCTTGAAAGTAGTTTAAGGCACTTTCAAAGGAAAGTGATTTTCTCTGAAAGGACAGAATTTAGAAAGTGATGCAACACTCCATTCACTTCGCACAGTGAATTGAAGTGTTGGAACAGACTGCTTCTCTTTCAGAGAAAAGCATGTGAGTTTCTTCCTAATGCTTGTAAGTAGCTTAAGGCACTTTCAAAGGAAAGTGATTTTCTCTGAAAGGACAGCATTTAGAAAGTGAAGCAACACTAAATTCACTTCGCACAGTGAATTGAAGTGTTGGAACAGAGTGCTTCTCTTTCATAGAAACGCATTAGTGTTTCTTGTGAATGCTTGCAAATTGCTTAAGGCACTTTCAAAGGAAAGTGATTTTCTCTGAAAGAACAGCATTTAGAAACTGAAGCACAACTCCATCCACTTCGCACAGTGAATTGAAGTGTTGGAACACACTGCTTCTCTTTAAGAGAAACGCATGTGAGTTTTTTGTGAATGCTTGAAAGTAGTTTAAGGCACTTTCAAAGGAAAGTGATTTTCTCTGAAAGGACAGCATTTAGAAAGTGAAGCAACACTCCATTCACTTCGCACAGTGAATTGAAGTGTTGGAACAGACTGCTTCTCTTTCAGAGAAACGCATGTGAGTTTCTGGTGAATGCTTGTAAGTAGCTTAAGGCACTTTCAAAGGAAAGTGATTTTCTCTGAAAGGACAGCATTTAGAACGTGAGGCAACACTCTATTCACTTCACACAGTGAATTGAAGTGTTGGAACAGACTGCTTCTCTTTCAGAGAAATGCATGTGAGTTTCTTCCTAATGCTTTCAAGTAGCTTAAGGCACTATCAAAGGAAAGTGATTTTCTCTGAAAGGACAGCATTTAGAAAGTGAAGCAACACTCCATTCACTTCGCACAGTGAATTGAAGTGTTGGAACAGACTGCTTCTCTTTCAGAGAAACACATGTGAGTTTCTTCCTAATGCTTGCAAGTAGCTTAAGGCACTTTCAAAGGAAAGTGATTTTCTCTGAAAGGACAGCATTTAGAAACTGAAGCAACACTCCGTTCACTTCGCACAGTGAATTGAAGTGTTGGAACAGACTGCTTCTCTTTAAGAGAAACGCATGTGAGTTTTTTGTGAATGCTTGAAAGTAGTTTAAGGCACTTTCAAAGGAAAGTGATTTTCTCTGAAAGGACAGCATTTAGAAAGTGAAGCAACACTCCATTCACTTCGCACAGTGAATTGAAGTGTTGGAACAGACTGCTTCTCTTTCAGAGAAACACGTGTGAGTTTCTTCCTAATGCTTGCAAGTAGCTTAAGGCACTTTCAAAGGAAAGTGATTTTCTCTGAAAGGACAGCATTTAGAAAGTGAAGCAACAATCCATGCACTTCGCACAGTGAATTGAAGTGTTGGAAAAGACTGCTTCTCTTTCAGAGAAACGCATGTGAGTTTCTGGTGAATGCTTGTAATTAGCTTAAGGCACTTTCAAAGGAAAGTGATTTTCTCTGAAAGGACAGCATTTAGAAAGTGAGGCAACACTCCATTCACTTCGCACAGTGAATTGAAGTGTTGGAACAGACTGCTTCTCTTTCAGAGAAACGCATGAGTTTCTGGTGAATGCTTGTAAGTAGCTTAAGGCACTTTCAAAGGAAAGTGATTTTCTCTGAAAGGACAGCATTTAGAAAGTGAAGCAACACTCCATTCACTTCGCTCAGTGAATTGAAGTGTTGGAACAGACTGCTTCTCTTTCAGAGAAATTCATGTGAGTTTAAGTTGAATGCTTGTAAGTAGCTTAAGGCACTTTCAAAGGAAAGTGATTTTCTCTGAAAGGACAGCATTTAGAAAGTGAAGCAACACTCCATTCACTTCGCAGAGTGAATTGAAGTTTTGGAACAGACTGCTTCTCTTTCAGAGAAACGCATGTGAGTTTCTGGTGAATGCTTGTAAGTAGCTTAAGGCACTTTCAAAGGAAAGTGATTTTCTCTGAAAGGACAGCATTTAGAAAGTGAAGCAACACTCCATTCACTTCGCACAGTGAATTGAAGTGTTGGAACAGACTGCTTCTCTTTCAGAGAAACGCATGTGAGTTTCTGGTGAATGCTTGTAAGTAGCTTAAGGCACTTTCAAAAGAAAGTGATTTTCTCTGAAAGGACAGCATTTAGAAAGTGAAGCAACACTCCATTCACTTCGCACAGTGAATTGAAGTGTTGGAACAGACTGCTTCTCTTTCAGAGAAACGCATGTGAGTTTCTGGTGAATGCTTGTAAGTAGCTTAAGGCACTTTCAAAGGAAAGTGATTTTCTCTGAAAGGACAGCATTTAGAAACTGAAGCAACACTCCATTCACTTCGCACAGTGAATTGAAGTGTTGGAACAGACTGCTTCTCTTTCAGAGAAACGCATGTGAGTTTTTTGTGAATGCTTGAAAGTAGTTTAAGGCACTTTCAAAGGAAAGTGATTTTCTCTGAAAGGACAGAATTTAGAAAGTGATGCAACACTCCATTCACTTCGCACAGTGAATTGAAGTGTTGGAACAGACTGCTTCTCTTTCAGAGAAAAGCATGTGAGTTTCTTCCTAATGCTTGTAAGTAGCTTAAGGCACTTTCAAAGGAAAGTGATTTTCTCTGAAAGGACAGCATTTAGAAAGTGAAGCAACACTCAATTCCCTTCGTGCAGTGAATTGAAGTGTTGGAACAGAGTGCTTCTCTTTCATAGAAACGCATTAGTGTTTCTTGTGAATGCTTGCAAATTGCTTAAGGCACTTTCAAAGGAAAGTGATTTTCTCTGAAAGAACAGCATTTAGAAACTGAAGCACAACTCCATCCACTTCGCACAGTGAATTGAAGTGTTGGAACACACTGCTTCTCTTTAAGAGAAACGCATGTGAGTTTTTTGTGAATGCTTGAAAGTAGTTTAAGGCACTTTCAAAGGAAAGTGATTTTCTCTGAAAGGACAGCATTTAGAAAGTGAAGCAACACTCCATTCACTTCGCACAGTGAATTGAAGTGTTGGAACAGACTGCTTCTCTTTCAGAGAAACGCATGTGAGTTTCTGGTGAATGCTTGTAAGTAGCTTAAGGCACTTTCAAAGGAAAGTGATTTTCTCTGAAAGGACAGCATTTAGAACGTGAGGCAACACTCTATTCACTTCACACAGTGAATTGAAGTGTTGGAACAGACTGCTTCTCTTTCAGAGAAATGCATGTGAGTTTCTTCCTAATGCTTTCAAGTAGCTTAAGGCACTATCAAAGGAAAATGATTTTCTCTGAAAGGACAGCATTTAGAAAGTGAAGCAACACTCCATTCACTTCGCACAGTGAATTGAAGTGTTGGAACAGACTGCTTCTCTTTCAGAGAAACACATGTGAGTTTCTTCCTAATGCTTGCAAGTAGCTTAAGGCACTTTCAAAGGAAAGTGATTTTCTCTGAAAGGACAGCATTTAGAAACTGAAGCAACACTCCGTTCACTTCGCACAGTGAATTGAAGTGTTGGAACAGACTGCTTCTCTTTAAGAGAAACGCATGTGAGTTTTTTGTGAATGCTTGAAAGTAGTTTAAGACACTTTCAAAGGAAAGTGATTTTCTCTGAAAGGACAGCATTTAGAAAGTGAAGCAACACTCCATTCACTTCACACAGTGAATTGAAATGGTGGAACAGACTGCTTCTCTTTCAGAGAAACACGTGTGAGTTTCTTCCTAATGCTTGCAAGTAGCTTAAGGCACTTTCAAAGGAAAGTGATTTTCTCTGAAAGGACAGCATTTAGAAAGTGAAGCAACAATCCATGCACTTCGCACAGTGAATTGAAGTGTTGGAACCGACTGCTTCTCTTTCAGAGAAACGCATGTGAGTTTCTGGTGAATGCTTGTAAGTAGCTTAAGGCACTTTCAAAGGACAGTGATTTTCTCTGAAAGGACAGCATTTAGAAAGTGAAGCAACACTCCATTCCCTTCGTGCAGTGAATTGAAGTGTTGGAACAGAGTGCTTCTCTTTCATATAAACGCATTAGTGTTTCTTGTGAATGCTTGCAAGTTGCTTAAGGCACTTTCAAAGGAAAGTGATTTTCTCTGAAAGGACATAATTTAGAAAGTGAAGCAACACTCCATTCACTTCGCACAGTGAATTGAAGTGTTGGAACAGACTGTTTCTCTTTCAGAGAAATGCATGTGAGTTTCTGTTGAATGCTTGTAAGCAGCTTAAGGCACTTTCAAAGGAAAGTGATTTTCTCTGAAAGGACAGCATTTAGAAAGTGAAGCAACACTCCATTCACTTCGCACATTGAATTGAAGTGTTGGAAAAGACTGCTTCTCTTTCAGAGAAACGCATGTGAGTTTCTGGTGAATGCTTGTAAGTAGCTTAAGGCACTTTCAAAGGAAAGTGATTTTCTCTGAAAGGACAGCATTTAGAAAGTGAGGCAACACTCCATTCACTTCACACAGTGAATTGAAGTGTTGGAACAGACTGCTTCTCTTTCAGAGAAACGCATGTGAGTTTCTTCCTAATGCTTGCAAGTAGCTTAAGGCACTTTAAAAGGAAAGTGATTTTCTCTGAAAGGACAGCATTTAGAAAGTGAAGCAACACTCCATTCACTTCGCACATTGAATTGAAGTGTTGGAAAAGACTGCTTCTCTTTCAGAGAAACGCATGTGAGTTTCTGGTGAATGCTTGTAAGTAGCTTAAGGCACTTTCAAAGGAAAGTGATTTTCTCTGAAAGGACAGCATTTAGAAAGTGAGGCAACACTCCATTCACTTCGCACAGTGAATTGAAGTGTTGGAACAGACTGCTTCTCTTTCAGAGAAACGCATGAGTTTCTGGTGAATGCTTGTAAGTAGCTTAAGGCACTTTCAAAGGAAAGTGATTTTCTCTGAAAGGACAGCATTTAGAAAGTGAAGCAACACTCCATTCACTTCGCACAGTGAATTGAAGTGTTGGAACAGACTGCTTCTCTTTCAGAGAAATTCATGTGAGTTTAAGTTGAATGCTTGTAAGTAGCTTAAGGCACTTTCAAAGGAAAGTGATTTTCTCTGAAAGGACAGCATTTAGAAAGTGAAGCAACACTCCATTCACTTCGCAGAGTGAATTGAAGTTTTGGAACAGACTGCTTCTCTTTCAGAGAAACGCATGTGAGTTTCTGGTGAATGCTTGTAAGTAGCTTAAGGCACTTTCAAAGGAAAGTGATTTTCTCTGAAAGGACAGCATTTAGAAAGTGAAGCAACACTCCATTCACTTCGCACAGTGAATTGAAGTGTTGGAACAGACTGCTTCTCTTTCAGAGAAACGCATGTGAGTTTCTGGTGAATGCTTGTAAGTAGCTTAAGGCACTTTCAAAAGAAAGTGATTTTCTCTGAAAGGACAGCATTTAGAAAGTGAAGCAACACTCCATTCACTTCGCACAGTGAATTGAAGTGTTGGAACAGACTGCTTCTCTTTCAGAGAAACGCATGTGAGTTTCTGGTGAATGCTTGTAAGTAGCTTAAGGCACTTTCAAAGGAAAGTGATTTTCTCTGAAAGGACAGCATTTAGAAACTGAAGCAACACTCCATTCACTTCGCACAGTGAATTGAAGTGTTGGAACAGACTGCTTCTCTTTCAGAGAAACGCATGTGAGTTTTTTGTGAATGCTTGAAAGTAGTTTAAGGCACTTTCAAAGGAAAGTGATTTTCTCTGAAAGGACAGAATTTAGAAAGTGATGCAACACTCCATTCACTTCGCACAGTGAATTGAAGTGTTGGAACAGACTGCTTCTCTTTCAGAGAAAAGCATGTGAGTTTCTTCCTAATGCTTGTAAGTAGCTTAAGGCACTTTCAAAGGAAAGTGATTTTCTCTGAAAGGACAGCATTTAGAAAGTGAAGCAACACTCAATTCCCTTCGTGCAGTGAATTGAAGTGTTGGAACAGAGTGCTTCTCTTTCATAGAAACGCATTAGTGTTTCTTGTGAATGCTTGCAAATTGCTTAAGGCACTTTCAAAGGAAAGTGATTTTCTCTGAAAGAACAGCATTTAGAAACTGAAGCACAACTCCATCCACTTCGCACAGTGAATTGAAGTGTTGGAACACACTGCTTCTCTTTAAGAGAAACGCATGTGAGTTTTTTGTGAATGCTTGAAAGTAGTTTAAGGCACTTTCAAAGGAAAGTGATTTTCTCTGAAAGGACAGCATTTAGAAAGTGAAGCAACACTCCATTCACTTCGCACAGTGAATTGAAGTGTTGGAACAGACTGCTTCTCTTTCAGAGAAACGCATGTGAGTTTCTGGTGAATGCTTGTAAGTAGCTTAAGGCACTTTCAAAGGAAAGTGATTTTCTCTGAAAGGACAGCATTTAGAACGTGAGGCAACACTCTATTCACTTCACACAGTGAATTGAAGTGTTGGAACAGACTGCTTCTCTTTCAGAGAAATGCATGTGAGTTTCTTCCTAATGCTTTCAAGTAGCTTAAGGCACTATCAAAGGAAAGTGATTTTCTCTGAAAGGACAGCATTTAGAAAGTGAAGCAACACTCCATTCACTTCGCACAGTGAATTGAAATGTTGGAACAGACTGCTTCTCTTTCAGAGAAACACGTGTGAGTTTCTTCCTAATGCTTGCAAGTAGCTTAAGGCACTTTCAAAGGAAAGTGATTTTCTCTGAAAGGACAGCATTTAGAAAGTGAAGCAACAATCCATGCACTTCGCACAGTGAATTGAAGTGTTGGAACCGACTGCTTCTCTTTCAGAGAAACGCATGTGAGTTTCTGGTGAATGCTTGTAAGTAGCTTAAAGCACTTTCAAAGGACAGTGATTTTCTCTGAAAGGACAGCATTTAGAAAGTGAAGCAACACTCCATTCCCTTCGTGCAGTGAATTGAAGTGTTGGAACAGACTGCTTCTCTTTCAGAGAAACGCATTAGTGTTTCTTGTGAATGCTTGCAAGTTGCTTAAGGCACTTTCAAAGGAAAGTGATTTTCTCTGAAAGGACATAATTTAGAAAGTGAAGCAACACTCCATTCACTTCGCACAGTGAATTGAAGTGTTGGAACAGACTGTTTCTCTTTCAGAGAAATGCATGTGAGTTTCTGTTGAATGCTTGTAAGCAGCTTAAGGCACTTTCAAAGGAAAGTGATTTTCTCTGAAAGGACAGCATTTAGAAAGTGAAGCAACACTCCATTCACTTCGCACATTGAATTGAAGTGTTGGAAAAGACTGCTTCTCTTTCAGAGAAACGCATGTGAGTTTCTGGTGAATGCTTGTAAGTAGCTTAAGGCACTTTCAAAGGAAAGTGATTTTCTCTGAAAGGACAGCATTTAGAAAGTGAGGCAACACTCCATTCACTTCACACAGTGAATTGAAGTGTTGGAACAGACTGCTTCTCTTTAAGAGAAACGCATGTGAGTTTCTTCCTAATGCTTGCAAGTAGCTTAAGGCACTTTAAAAGGAAAGTGATTTTCTCTGAAAGGACAGCATTTAGAAAGTGAAGCAACACTCCATTCACTTCGCACAGTGAATTGAAGTGTTGGAACAGACTGCTTCTCTTTCAGAGAAACGCATGAGTTTCTGGTGAATGCTTGTAAGTAGCTTAAGGCACTTTCAAAGGAAAGTGATTTTCTCTGAAAGGACAGCATTTAGAAAGTGAAGCAACACTCCATTCACTTCGCACAGTGAATTGAAGTGTTGGAACAGACTGCTTCTCTTTCAGAGAAATTCATGTGAGTTTAAGTTGAATGCTTATAAGTAGCTTAAGGCACTTTCAAAGGAAAGTGATTTTCTCTGAAAGGACAGCATTTAGAAAGTGAAGCAACACTCCATTCACTTCGCAGAGTGAATTGAAGTTTTGGAACAGACTGCTTCTCTCTCAGAGAAACGCATGTGAGTTTCTGGTGAATGCTTGTAAGTAGCTTAAGGCACTTTCAAAGGAAAGTGATTTTCTCTGAAAGGACAGCATTTAGAAAGTGAAGCAACACTCCATTCACTTCGCACAGTGAATTGAAGTGTTGGAACAGACTGCTTCTCTTTCAGAGAAACGCATGTGAGTTTCTGGTGAATGCTTGTAAGTAGCTTAGGGCACTTTCAAAGGAAAGTGATTTTCTCTGAAAGGACAGCATTTAGAAAGTGAAGCAACACTCCATTCACTTCGCACAGTGAATTGAAGTGTTGGAACAGACTGCTTCTCTTTCAGAGAAATGCATGTGAGTTTCTGTTGAATGCTTGTAAGCAGCTTAAGGCACTTTCAAAGGAAAGTGATTTTCTCTGAAAGGACAGCATTTAGAAAGTGAAGCAACACTCCATTCACTTCGCACATTGAATTGAAGTGTTGGAACAGACTGCTTCTCTTTCAGAGAAACGCATGTGAGTTTCTGGTGAATGCTTGTAAGTAGCTTAAGGCACTTTCAAAGGAAAGTGATTTTCTCTGAAAGGACAGCATTTAGAAAGTGAGGCAACACTCCATTCACTTCACACAGTTAATTGAAGTGTTGGAACAGACTGCTTCTTTTTCAGAGAAACGCATGTGAGTTTCTTCCTAATGCTTGCAAGTAGCTTAAGGCACTTTAAAAGGAAAGTGATTTTCTCTGAAAGGACAGCATTTAGAAAGTGAAGCAACACTCCATTCACTTCGCACAGTGAATTGAAGTGTTGGAACAGACTGCTTCTCTTTCAGAGAAACGCATGAGTTTCTGGTGAATGCTTGTAAGTAGCTTAAGGCACTTTCAAAGGAAAGTGATTTTCTCTGAAAGGACAGCATTTAGAAAGTGAAGCAACACTCCATTCACTTCGCACAGTGAATTGAAGTGTTGGAACAGACTGCTTCTCTTTCAGAGAAATTCATGTGAGTTTAAGTTGAATGCTTGCAAGTAGCTTAAGGCACTTTCAAAGGAAAGTGATTTTCTCTGAAAGGACAGCATTTAGAAAGTGAAGCAACACTCCATTCACTTCGCAGAGTGAATTGAAGTTTTGGAACAGACTGCTTCTCTTTCAGAGAAACGCATGTGATTTTCTGGTGAATGCTTGTAAGTAGCTTAAGGCACTTTCAAAGGAAAGTGATTTTCTCTCAAAGGACAGCATTTCGAAAGTGAAGCAACACTCCATTCACTTCGCACAGTGAATTGAAGTGTTGGAACAGACTGCTTCTCTTTCAGAGAAACGCATGTGAGTTTCTGGTGAATGCTTGTAAGTAGCTTAAGGCACTTTCAAAGGAAAGTGATTTTCTCTGAAAGGACAGCATTTAGAAAGTGAAGCAACACTCCATTCACTTCGCACAGTGAATTGAAGTGTTGGAACAGACTGCTTCTCTTTCAGAGAAACGCATGTGAGTTTCTGGTGAATGCTTGTAAGTAGCTTAAGGCACTTTCAAAGAAAGTGATTTTCTCTGAAAGGACAGCATTTAGAAACTGAAGCAACACTCCATTCACTTCGCACAGTGAATTGAAGTGTTGGAACAGACTGCTTCTCTTTCAGAGAAACGCATGTGAGTTTTTTGTGAATGCTTGAAAGTAGTTTAAGGCACTTTCAAAGGAAATTGATTTTCTCTGAAAGGACAGAATTTAGAAAGTGATGCAACACTCCATTCACTTCGCACAGTGAATTGAAGTGTTGGAACAGACTGCTTCTCTTTCAGAGAAACGCATGTGAGTTTCTTCCTAATGCTTGTAAGTAGCTTAAGGCACTTTTAAAGGAAAGTGATTTTCTCTGAAAGGACTGCATTTAGAAAGTGAAGCAACAATCCATGCACTTCGCACAGTGAATTGAAGTGTTGGAACCGACTGCTTCTCTTTCAGAGAAACGCATATGAGTTTCTGGTGAATGCTTGTAAGTAGCTTAAGGCACTTTCAAAGGACAGTGATTTTCTCTGAAAGGACAGCATTTAGAAAGTGAAGCAACACTCCATTCCCTTCGTGCAGTGAATTGAAGTGTTGGAACAGAGTGCTTCTCTTTCATATAAACGCATTAGTGTTTCTTGTGAATGCTTGCAAATTGCTTAAGGCACTTTCAAAGGAAAGTGATTTTCTCTGAAAGGACATAATTTAGAAAGTGAAGCAACACTCCATTCACTTCGCACAGTGAATTGAAGTGTTGGAACAGACTGCTTCTCTTTCAGAGAAATGCATGTGAGTTTCTGTTGAATGCTTGTAAGCAGCTTAAGGCACTTTCAAAGGAAAGTGATTTTCTCTGAAAGGACAGCATTTAGAAAGTGATGCAACACTCCATTCACTTCGCACATTGAATTGAAGTGTTGGAACAGACTGCTTCTCTTTCAGAGAAACGCATGTGAGTTTCTGGTGAATGCTTGTAAGTAGCTTAAGGCACTTTCAAAGGAAAGTGATTTTCTCTGAAAGGACAGAATTTAGAAAGTGATGCAACACTCCATTCACTTCACACAGTGAATTGAAGTGTTGGAACAAACTGCTTCTCTTTCAGAGAAACGCATGTGAGTTTCTTCCTAATGCTTGCAAGTAGCTTAAGGCACTTTCAAAGGAAAGTGATTTTCTCTGAAAGGACAGCATTTAGAAAGTGAAGCAACACTCCATTCACTTCGAACAGTGAATTGAAGTGTTGGAACAGACTGCTTCTCTTTCAGAGAAACGCATGAGTTTCTGGTGAATGTTTGTAAGTAGCTTAAGGCACTTTCAAAGGAAAGTGATTTTCTCTGAAAGGACAGCATTTAGAAAGTGAAGCAACACTCCATTCACTTCGCACAGTGAATTGAAGTGTTGGAACAGACTGCTTCTCTTTCAGAGAAATTCATGTGAGTTTAAGTTGAATGCTTGTAAGTAGCTTAAGGCACTTTCAAAGGAAAGTGATTTTCTCTGAAAGGACAGCATTTAGAAAGTGAAGCAACACTCCATTCACTTCGCACAGTGAATTGAAGTGTTGGAACAGACTGCTTCTCTTTCAGAGAAACGCATGTGAGTTTCTGGTGAATGCTTGTAAGTAGCTTAGGGCACTTTCAAAGGAAAGTGATTTTCTCTGAAAGGACAGCATTTAGAAAGTGAAGCAACACTCCATTCACTTCGCACAGTGAATTGAAGTGTTGGAACAGACTGTTTCTCTTTCAGAGAAATGCATGTGAGTTTCTGTTGAATGCTTGTAAGCAGCTTAAGGCACTTTCAAAGGAAAGTGATTTTCTCTGAAAGGACAGCATTTAGAAAGTGAAGCAACACTCCATTCACTTCGCACATTGAATTGAAGTGTTGGAAAAGACTGCTTCTCTTTCAGAGAAACGCATGTGAGTTTCTGGTGAATGCTTGTAAGTAGCTTAAGGCACTTTCAAAGGAAAGTGATTTTCTCTGAAAGGACAGCATTTAGAAAGTGAGGCAACACTCCATTCACTTCACACAGTGAATTGAAGTGTTGGAACAGACTGCTTCTCTTTCAGAGAAACTCATGTGAGTTTCTTCCTAATGCTTGCAAGTAGCTTAAGGCACTTTAAAAGGAAAGTGATTTTCTCTGAAAGGACAGCATTTAGAAAGTGAAGCAACACTCCATTCACTTCGCACAGTGAATTGAAGTGTTGGAACAGACTGCTTCTCTTTCAGAGAAACGCATGAGTTTCTGGTGAATGCTTGTAAGTAGCTTAAGGCACTTTCAAAGGAAAGTGATTTTCTCTGAAAGGACAGCATTTAGAAAGTGAAGCAACACTCCATTCACTTCGCACAGTGAATTGAAGTGTTGGAACAGACTGCTTCTCTTTCAGAGAAATTCATGTGAGTTTAAGTTGAATGCTTGTAAGTAGCTTAAGGCACTTTCAAAGGAAAGTGATTTTCTCTGAAAGGACAGCATTTAGAAAGTGAAGCAACACTCCATTCACTTCGCAGAGTGAATTGAAGTTTTGGAACAGATTGCTTCTCTTTCAGAGAAACGCATGTGAGTTTTTTGTGAATGCTTGAAAGTAGTTTAAGGCACTTTCAAAGGAAAGTGATTTTCTCTGAAAGGACAGAATTTAGAAAGTGATGCAACACTCCATTCACTTCGCATAGTGAATTGAAGTGTTGGAACAGACTGCTTCTCTTTCAGAGAAACGCATGTGAGTTTTTTGTGAATGCTTGAAAGTAGTTTAAGGCACTTTCAAAGGAAAGTGATTTTCTCTGAAAGGACAGAATTTAGAAAGTGATGCAACACTCCATTCACTTCGCACAGTGAATTGAAGTGTTGGAACAGACTGCTTCTCTTTCAGAGAAACGCATGTGAGTTTCTTCCTAATGCTTGTAAGTAGCTTAAGGCACTTTCAAAGGAAAGTGATTTTCTCTGAAAGGACTGCATTTAGAAAGTGAAGCAACAATCCATGCACTTCGCACAGTGAATTGAAGTGTTGGAACCGACTGCTTCTCTTTCAGAGAAACGCATATGAGTTTCTGGTGAATGCTTGTAAGTAGCTTAAGGCACTTTCAAAGGACAGTGATTTTCTCTGAAAGGACAGCATTTAGAAAGTGAAGCAACACTCCATTCCCTTCGTGCAGTGAATTGAAGTGTTGGAACAGAGTGCTTCTCTTTCATATAAACGCATTAGTGTTTCTTGTGAATGCTTGCAAATTGCTTAAGGCACTTTCAAAGGAAAGTGATTTTCTCTGAAAGGACATAATTTAGAAAGTGAAGCAACACTCCATTCACTTCGCACAGTGAATTGAAGTGTTGGAACAGACTGCTTCTCTTTCAGAGAAATGCATGTGAGTTTCTGTTGAATGCTTGTAAGCAGCTTAAGGCACTTTCAAAGGAAAGTGATTTTCTCTGAAAGGACAGCATTTAGAAAGTGATGCAACACTCCATTCACTTCGCACATTGAATTGAAGTGTTGGAACAGACTGCTTCTCTTTCAGAGAAACGCATGTGAGTTTCTGGTGAATGCTTGTAAGTAGCTTAAGGCACTTTCAAAGGAAAGTGATTTTCTCTGAAAGGACAGAATTTAGAAAGTGATGCAACACTCCATTCACTTCACACAGTGAATTGAAGTGTTGGAACAAACTGCTTCTCTTTCAGAGAAACGCATGTGAGTTTCTTCCTAATGCTTGCAAGTAGCTTAAGGCACTTTCAAAGGAAAGTGATTTTCTCTGAAAGGACAGCATTTAGAAAGTGAAGCAACACTCCATTCACTTCGAACAGTGAATTGAAGTGTTGGAACAGACTGCTTCTCTTTCAGAGAAACGCATGAGTTTCTGGTGAATGTTTGTAAGTAGCTTAAGGCACTTTCAAAGGAAAGTGATTTTCTCTGAAAGGACAGCATTTAGAAAGTGAAGCAACACTCCATTCACTTCGCACAGTGAATTGAAGTGTTGGAACAGACTGCTTCTCTTTCAGAGAAATTCATGTGAGTTTAAGTTGAATGCTTGTAAGTAGCTTAAGGCACTTTCAAAGGAAAGTGATTTTCTCTGAAAGGACAGCATTTAGAAAGTGAAGCAACACTCCATTCACTTCGCACAGTGAATTGAAGTGTTGGAACAGACTGCTTCTCTTTCAGAGAAACGCATGTGAGTTTCTGGTGAATGCTTGTAAGTAGCTTAGGGCACTTTCAAAGGAAAGTGATTTTCTCTGAAAGGACAGCATTTAGAAAGTGAAGCAACACTCCATTCACTTCGCACAGTGAATTGAAGTGTTGGAACAGACTGTTTCTCTTTCAGAGAAATGCATGTGAGTTTCTGTTGAATGCTTGTAAGCAGCTTAAGGCACTTTCAAAGGAAAGTGATTTTCTCTGAAAGGACAGCATTTAGAAAGTGAAGCAACACTCCATTCACTTCGCACATTGAATTGAAGTGTTGGAAAAGACTGCTTCTCTTTCAGAGAAACGCATGTGAGTTTCTGGTGAATGCTTGTAAGTAGCTTAAGGCACTTTCAAAGGAAAGTGATTTTCTCTGAAAGGACAGCATTTAGAAAGTGAGGCAACACTCCATTCACTTCACACAGTGAATTGAAGTGTTGGAACAGACTGCTTCTCTTTCAGAGAAACTCATGTGAGTTTCTTCCTAATGCTTGCAAGTAGCTTAAGGCACTTTAAAAGGAAAGTGATTTTCTCTGAAAGGACAGCATTTAGAAAGTGAAGCAACACTCCATTCACTTCGCACAGTGAATTGAAGTGTTGGAACAGACTGCTTCTCTTTCAGAGAAACGCATGAGTTTCTGGTGAATGCTTGTAAGTAGCTTAAGGCACTTTCAAAGGAAAGTGATTTTCTCTGAAAGGACAGCATTTAGAAAGTGAAGCAACACTCCATTCACTTCGCACAGTGAATTGAAGTGTTGGAACAGACTGCTTCTCTTTCAGAGAAATTCATGTGAGTTTAAGTTGAATGCTTGTAAGTAGCTTAAGGCACTTTCAAAGGAAAGTGATTTTCTCTGAAAGGACAGCATTTAGAAAGTGAAGCAACACTCCATTCACTTCGCAGAGTGAATTGAAGTTTTGGAACAGATTGCTTCTCTTTCAGAGAAACGCATGTGAGTTTTTTGTGAATGCTTGAAAGTAGTTTAAGGCACTTTCAAAGGAAAGTGATTTTCTCTGAAAGGACAGAATTTAGAAAGTGATGCAACACTCCATTCACTTCGCATAGTGAATTGAAGTGTTGGAACAGACTGCTTCTCTTTCAGAGAAACGCATGTGAGTTTTTTGTGAATGCTTGAAAGTAGTTTAAGGCACTTTCAAAGGAAAGTGATTTTCTCTGAAAGGACAGAATTTAGAAAGTGATGCAACACTCCATTCACTTCGCACAGTGAATTGAAGTGTTGGAACAGACTGCTTCTCTTTCAGAGAAACGCATGTGAGTTTCTTCCTAATGCTTGTAAGTAGCTTAAGGCACTTTCAAAGGAAAGTGATTTTCTCTGAAAGGACTGCATTTAGAAAGTGAAGCAACAATCCATGCACTTCGCACAGTGAATTGAAGTGTTGGAACCGACTGCTTCTCTTTCAGAGAAACGCATATGAGTTTCTGGTGAATGCTTGTAAGTAGCTTAAGGCACTTTCAAAGGACAGTGATTTTCTCTGAAAGGACAGCATTTAGAAAGTGAAGCAACACTCCATTCCCTTCGTGCAGTGAATTGAAGTGTTGGAACAGAGTGCTTCTCTTTCATATAAACGCATTAGTGTTTCTTGTGAATGCTTGCAAATTGCTTAAGGCACTTTCAAAGGAAAGTGATTTTCTCTGAAAGGACATAATTTAGAAAGTGAAGCAACACTCCATTCACTTCGCACAGTGAATTGAAGTGTTGGAACAGACTGCTTCTCTTTCAGAGAAATGCATGTGAGTTTCTGTTGAATGCTTGTAAGCAGCTTAAGGCACTTTCAAAGGAAAGTGATTTTCTCTGAAAGGACAGCATTTAGAAAGTGATGCAACACTCCATTCACTTCGCACATTGAATTGAAGTGTTGGAACAGACTGCTTCTCTTTCAGAGAAACGCATGTGAGTTTCTGGTGAATGCTTGTAAGTAGCTTAAGGCACTTTCAAAGGAAAGTGATTTTCTCTGAAAGGACAGAATTTAGAAAGTGATGCAACACTCCATTCACTTCACACAGTGAATTGAAGTGTTGGAACAAACTGCTTCTCTTTCAGAGAAACGCATGTGAGTTTCTTCCTAATGCTTGCAAGTAGCTTAAGGCACTTTCAAAGGAAAGTGATTTTCTCTGAAAGGACAGCATTTAGAAAGTGAAGCAACACTCCATTCACTTCGCACAGTGAATTGAAGTGTTGGAACAGACTGCTTCTCTTTCAGAGAAACGCATGAGTTTCTGGTGAATGTTTGTAATTAGCTTAAGGCACTTTCAAAGGAAAGTGATTTTCTCTGAAAGGACAGCATTTAGAAAGTGAAGCAACACTCCATTCACTTCGCACAGTGAATTGAAGTGTTGGAACAGACTGCTTCTCTTTCAGAGAAATTCATGTGAGTTTAAGTTGAATGCTTGTAAGTAGCTTAAGGCACTTTCAAAGGAAAGTGATTTTCTCTGAAAGGACAGCATTTAGAAAGTGAAGCAACACTCCATTCACTTCGCACAGTGAATTGAAGTGTTGGAACAGACTGCTTCTCTTTCAGAGAAACGCATGTGAGTTTCTGGTGAATGCTTGTAAGTAGCTTAGGGCACTTTCAAAGGAAAGTGATTTTCTCTGAAAGGACAGCATTTAGAAAGTGAAGCAACACTCCATTCACTTCGCACAGTGAATTGAAGTGTTGGAACAGACTGTTTCTCTTTCAGAGAAATGCATGTGAGTTTCTGTTGAATGCTTGTAAGCAGCTTAAGGCACTTTCAAAGGAAAGTGATTTTCTCTGAAAGGACAGCATTTAGAAAGTGAAGCAACACTCCATTCACTTCGCACATTGAATTGAAGTGTTGGAAAAGACTGCTTCTCTTTCAGAGAAACGCATGTGAGTTTCTGGTGAATGCTTGTAAGTAGCTTAAGGCACTTTCAAAGGAAAGTGATTTTCTCTGAAAGGACAGCATTTAGAAAGTGAGGCAACACTCCATTCACTTCACACAGTGAATTGAAGTGTTGGAACAGACTGCTTCTCTTTCAGAGAAACGCATGTGAGTTTCTTCCTAATGCTTGCAAGTAGCTTAAGGCACTTTAAAAGGAAAGTGATTTTCTCTGAAAGGACAGCATTTAGAAAGTGAAGCAACACTCCATTCACTTCGCACAGTGAATTGAAGTGTTGGAACAGACTGCTTCTCTTTCAGAGAAACGCATGAGTTTCTGGTGAATGCTTGTAAGTAGCTTAAGGCACTTTCAAAGGAAAGTGATTTTCTCTGAAAGGACAGCATTTAGAAAGTGAAGCAACACTCCATTCACTTCGCACAGTGAATTGAAGTGTTGGAACAGACTGCTTCTCTTTCAGAGAAATTCATGTGAGTTTAAGTTGAATGCTTGTAAGTAGCTTAAGGCACTTTCAAAGGAAAGTGATTTTCTCTGAAAGGACAGCATTTAGAAAGTGAAGCAACACTCCATTCACTTCGCAGAGTGAATTGAAGTTTTGGAACAGACTGCTTCTCTTTCAGAGAAACGCATGTGAGTTTCTGGTGAATGCTTGTAAGTAGCTTAAGGCACTTTCAAAGGAAAGTGATTTTCTCTGAAAGGACAGCATTTAGAAAGTGAAGCAACACTCCATTCACTTCGCACAGTGAATTGAAGTGTTGGAACAGACTGCTTCTCTTTCAGAGAAACGCATGTGAGTTTCTGGTGAATGCTTGTAAGTAGCTTAAGGCACTTTCAAAAGAAAGTGATTTTCTCTGAAAGGACAGCATTTAGAAAGTGAAGCAACACTCCATTCACTTCGCACAGTGAATTGAAGTGTTGGAACAGACTGCTTCTCTTTCAGAGAAACGCATGTGAGTTTCTGGTGAATGCTTGTAAGTAGCTTAAGGCACTTTCAAAGGAAAGTGATTTTCTCTGAAAGGACAGCATTTAGAAACTGAAGCAACACTCCATTCACTTCGCACAGTGAATTGAAGTGTTGGAACAGACTGCTTCTCTTTCAGAGAAACGCATGTGAGTTTTTTGTGAATGCTTGAAAGTAGTTTAAGGCACTTTCAAAGGAAAGTGATTTTCTCTGAAAGGACAGAATTTAGAAAGTGATGCAACACTCCATTCACTTCGCACAGTGAATTGAAGTGTTGGAACAGACTGCTTCTCTTTCAGAGAAACGCATGTGAGTTTCTTCCTAATGCTTGTAAGTAGCTTAAGGCACTTTCAAAGGAAAGTGATTTTCTCTGAAAGGACAGCATTTAGAAAGTGAAGCAACACTCAATTCCCTTCGTGCAGTGAATTGAAGTGTTGGAACAGAGTGCTTCTCTTTCATAGAAACGCATTAGTGTTTCTTGTGAATGCTTGCAAATTGCTTAAGGCACTTTAAAAGGAAAGTGATTTTCTCTGAAAGAACAGCATTTAGAAACTGAAGCACAACTCCATCCACTTCGCACAGTGAATTGAAGTGTTGGAACACACTGCTTCTCTTTAAGAGAAACGCATGTGAGTTTTTTGTGAATGCTTGAAAGTAGTTTAAGGCACTTTCAAAGGAAAGTGATTTTCTCTGAAAGGACAGCATTTAGAAAGTGAAGCAACACTCCATTCACTTCGCACAGTGAATTGAAGTGTTGGAACAGACTGCTTCTCTTTCAGAGAAACGCATGTGAGTTTCTGGTGAATGCTTGTAAGTAGCTTAAGGCACTTTCAAAGGAAAGTGATTTTCTCTGAAAGGACAGCATTTAGAACGTGAGGCAACACTCTATTCACTTCACACAGTGAATTGAAGTGTTGGAACAGACTGCTTCTCTTTCAGAGAAATGCATGTGAGTTTCTTCCTAATGCTTTCAAGTAGCTTAAGGCACTATCAAAGGAAAGTGATTTTCTCTGAAAGGACAGCATTTAGAAAGTGAAGCAACACTCCATTCACTTCGCACAGTGAATTGAAGTGTTGGAACAGACTGCTTCTCTTTCAGAGAAACACATGTGAGTTTCTTCCTAATGCTTGCAAGTAGCTTAAGGCACTTTCAAAGGAAAGTGATTTTCTCTGAAAGGACAGCATTTAGAAACTGAAGCAACACTCCGTTCACTTCGCACAGTGAATTGAAGTGTTGGAACAGACTGCTTCTCTTTAAGAGAAACGCATGTGAGTTTTTTGTGAATGCTTGAAAGTAGTTTAAGGCACTTTCAAAGGAAAGTGATTTTCTCTGAAAGGACAGCATTTAGAAAGTGAAGCAACACTCCATTCACTTCGCACAGTGAATTGAAATGTTGGAACAGACTGCTTCTCTTTCAGAGAAATACGTGTGAGTTTCTTCCTAATGCTTGCAAGTAGCTTAAGGCACTTTCAAAGGAAAGTGATTTTCTCTGAAAGGACAGCATTTAGAAAGTGAAGCAACAATCCATGCACTTCGCACAGTGAATTGAAGTGTTGGAACCGACTGCTTCTCTTTCAGAGAAACGCATGTGAGTTTCTGGTGAATGCTTGTAAGTAGCTTAAAGCACTTTCAAAGGACAGTGATTTTCTCTGAAAGGACAGCATTTAGAAAGTGAAGCAACACTCCATTCCCTTCGTGCAGTGAATTGAAGTGTTGGAACAGAGTGCTTCTCTTTCATATAAACGCATTAGTGTTTCTTGTGAATGCTTGCAAGTTGCTTAAGGCACTTTCAAAGGAAAGTGATTTTCTCTGAAAGGACATAATTTAGAAAGTGAAGCAACACTCCATTCACTTCGCACAGTGAATTGAAGTGTTGGAACAGACTGTTTCTCTTTCAGAGAAATGCATGTGAGTTTCTGTTGAATGCTTGTAAGCAGCTTAAGGCACTTTCAAAGGAAAGTGATTTTCTCTGAAAGGACAGCATTTAGAAAGTGAAGCAACACTCCATTCACTTCGCACATTGAATTGAAGTGTTGGAAAAGACTGCTTCTCTTTCAGAGAAACGCATGTGAGTTTCTGGTGAATGCTTGTAAGTAGCTTAAGGCACTTTCAAAGGAAAGTGATTTTCTCTGAAAGGACAGCATTTAGAAAGTGAGGCAACACTCCATTCACTTCACACAGTGAATTGAAGTGTTGGAACAGACTGCTTCTCTTTCAGAGAAACGCATGTGAGTTTCTTCCTAATGCTTGCAAGTAGCTTAAGGCACTTTAAAAGGAAAGTGATTTTCTCTGAAAGGACAGCATTTAGAAAGTGAAGCAACACTCCATTCACTTCGCACAGTGAATTGAAGTGTTGGAACAGACTGCTTCTCTTTCAGAGAAACGCATGAGTTTCTGGTGAATGCTTGTAAGTAGCTTAAGGCACTTTCAAAGGAAAGTGATTTTCTCTGAAAGGACAGCATTTAGAAAGTGAAGCAACACTCCATTCACTTCGCACAGTGAATTGAAGTGTTGGAACAGACTGCTTCTCTTTCAGAGAAATTCATGTGAGTTTAAGTTGAATGCTTGTAAGTAGCTTAAGGCACTTTCAAAGGAAAGTGATTTTCTCTGAAAGGACAGCATTTAGAAAGTGAAGCAACACTCCATTCACTTCGCAGAGTGAATTGAAGTTTTGGAACAGACTGCTTCTCTTTCAGAGAAACGCATGTGAGTTTCTGGTGAATGCTTGTAAGTAGCTTAAGGCACTTTCAAAGGAAAGTGATTTTCTCTGAAAGGACAGCATTTAGAAAGTGAAGCAACACTCCATTCACTTCGCACAGTGAATTGAAGTGTTGGAACAGACTGCTTCTCTTTCAGAGAAATGCATGTGAGTTTCTGGTGAATGCTTGTAAGTAGCTTAAGGCACTTTCAAAAGAAAGTGATTTTCTCTGAAAGGACAGCATTTAGAAAGTGAAGCAACACTCCATTCACTTCGCACAGTGAATTGAAGTGTTGGAACAGACTGCTTCTCTTTCAGAGAAACGCATGTGATTTTCTGGTGAATGCTTGTAAGTAGCTTAGGGCACTTTCAAAGGAAAGTGATTTTCTCTGAAAGGACAGCATTTAGAAAGTGAAGCAACACTCCATTCACTTCGCACAGTGAATTGAAGTGTTGGAACAGACTGCTTCTCTTTCAGAGAAATGCATGTGAGTTTCTGTTGAATGCTTGTAAGCAGCTTAAGGCACTTTCAAAGGAAAGTGATTTTCTCTGAAAGGACAGCATTTAGAAAGTGAAGCAACACTCCATTCACTTCGCACATTGAATTGAAGTGTTGGAACAGACTGCTTCTCTTTCAGAGAAACGCATGTGAGTTTCTGGTGAATGCTTGTAAGTAGCTTAAGGCACTTTCAAAGGAAAGTGATTTTCTCTGAAAGGACAGCATTTAGAAAGTGAGGCAACACTCCATTCACTTCACACAGTGAATTGAAGTGTTGGAACAGACTGCTTCTCTTTCAGAGAAACGCATGTGAGTTTCTTCCTAATGCTTGCAAGTAGCTTAAGGCACTTTAAAAGGAAAGTGATTTTCTCTGAAAGGACAGCATTTAGAAAGTGAAGCAACACTCCATTCACTTCGCACAGTGAATTGAAGTGTTGGAACAGACTGCTTCTCTTTCAGAGAAACGCATGAGTTTCTGGTGAATGCTTGTAAGTAGCTTAAGGCACTTTCAAAGGAAAGTGATTTTCTCTGAAAGGACAGCATTTAGAAAGTGAAGCAACACTCCATTCACTTCGCACAGTGAATTGAAGTGTTGGAACAGACTGCTTCTCTTTCAGAGAAATTCATGTGAGTTTAAGTTGAATGCTTGCAAGTAGCTTAAGGCACTTTCAAAGGAAAGTGATTTTCTCTGAAAGGACAGCATTTAGAAAGTGAAGCAACACTCCATTCACTTCGCAGAGTGAATTGAAGTTTTGGAACAGACTGCTTCTCTTTCAGAGAAACGCATGTGATTTTCTGGTGAATGCTTGTAAGTAGCTTAAGGCACTTTCAAAGGAAAGTGATTTTCTCTCAAAGGACAGCATTTAGAAAGTGAAGCAACACTCCATTCACTTCGCACAGTGAATTGAAGTGTTGGAACAGACTGCTTCTCTTTCAGAGAAACGCATGTGAGTTTCTGGTGAATGCTTGTAAGTAGCTTAAGGCACTTTCAAAGGAAAGTGATTTTCTCTGAAAGGACAGCATTTAGAAAGTGAAGCAACACTCCATTCACTTCGCACAGTGAATTGAAGTGTTGGAACAGACTGCTTCTCTTTCAGAGAAACGCATGTGAGTTTCTGGTGAATGCTTGTAAGTAGCTTAAGGCACTTTCAAAGAAAGTGATTTTCTCTGAAAGGACAGCATTTAGAAACTGAAGCAACACTCCATTCACTTCGCACAGTGAATTGAAGTGTTGGAACAGACTGCTTCTCTTTCAGAGAAACGCATGTGAGTTTTTTGTGAATGCTTGAAAGTAGTTTAAGGCACTTTCAAAGGAAAGTGATTTTCTCTGAAAGGACAGAATTTAGAAAGTGATGCAACACTCCATTCACTTCGCACAGTGAATTGAAGTGTTGGAACAGACTGCTTCTCTTTCAGAGAAACGCATGTGAGTTTCTTCCTAATGCTTGTAAGTAGCTTAAGGCACTTTCAAAGGAAAGTGATTTTCTCTGAAAGGACTGCATTTAGAAAGTGAAGCAACAATCCATGCACTTCGCACAGTGAATTGAAGTGTTGGAACCGACTGCTTCTCTTTCAGAGAAACGCATATGAGTTTCTGGTGAATGCTTGTAAGTAGCTTAAGGCACTTTCAAAGGACAGTGATTTTCTCTGAAAGGACAGCATTTAGAAAGTGAAGCAACACTCCATTCCCTTCGTGCAGTGAATTGAAGTGTTGGAACAGAGTGCTTCTCTTTCATATAAACGCATTAGTGTTTCTTGTGAATGCTTGCAAATTGCTTAAGGCACTTTCAAAGGAAAGTGATTTTCTCTGAAAGGACATAATTTAGAAAGTGAAGCAACACTCCATTCACTTCGCACAGTGAATTGAAGTGTTGGAACAGACTGCTTCTCTTTCAGAGAAATGCATGTGAGTTTCTGTTGAATGCTTGTAAGCAGCTTAAGGCACTTTCAAAGGAAAGTGATTTTCTCTGAAAGGACAGCATTTAGAAAGTGATGCAACACTCCATTCACTTCGCACATTGAATTGAAGTGTTGGAACAGACTGCTTCTCTTTCAGAGAAACGCATGTGAGTTTCTGGTGAATGCTTGTAAGTAGCTTAAGGCACTTTCAAAGGAAAGTGATTTTCTCTGAAAGGACAGAATTTAGAAAGTGATGCAACACTCCATTCACTTCACACAGTGAATTGAAGTGTTGGAACAAACTGCTTCTCTTTCAGAGAAACGCATGTGAGTTTCTTCCTAATGCTTGCAAGTAGCTTAAGGCACTTTCAAAGGAAAGTGATTTTCTCTGAAAGGACAGCATTTAGAAAGTGAAGCAACACTCCATTCACTTCGCACAGTGAATTGAAGTGTTGGAACAGACTGCTTCTCTTTCAGAGAAACGCATGAGTTTCTGGTGAATGTTTGTAAGTAGCTTAAGGCACTTTCAAAGGAAAGTGATTTTCTCTGAAAGGACAGCATTTAGAAAGTGAAGCAACACTCCATTCACTTCGCACAGTGAATTGAAGTGTTGGAACAGACTGCTTCTCTTTCAGAGAAATTCATGTGAGTTTAAGTTGAATGCTTGTAAGTAGCTTAAGGCACTTTCAAAGGAAAGTGATTTTCTCTGAAAGGACAGCATTTAGAAAGTGAAGCAACACTCCATTCACTTCGCACAGTGAATTGAAGTGTTGGAACAGACTGCTTCTCTTTCAGAGAAACGCATGTGAGTTTCTGGTGAATGCTTGTAAGTAGCTTAGGGCACTTTCAAAGGAAAGTGATTTTCTCTGAAAGGACAGCATTTAGAAAGTGAAGCAACACTCCATTCACTTCGCACAGTGAATTGAAGTGTTGGAACAGACTGCTTCTCTTTCAGAGAAATGCATGTGAGTTTCTGTTGAATGCTTGTAAGCAGCTTAAGGCACTTTCAAAGGAAAGTGATTTTCTCTGAAAGGACAGCATTTAGAAAGTGAAGCAACACTCCATTCACTTCGCACAGTGAATTGAAGTGTTGGAACAGACTGCTTCTCTTTCAGAGAAACGCATGTGAGTTTCTGGTGAATGCTTGTAAGTAGCTTAAGGCACTTTCAAAGGAAAGTGATTTTCTCTGAAAGGACAGCATTTAGAAAGTGAGGCAACACTCCATTCACTTCACACAGTGAATTGAAGTGTTGGAACAGACTGCTTCTCTTTCAGAGAAACGCATGTGAGTTTCTTCCTAATGCTTGCAAGTAGCTTAAGGCACTTTAAAAGGAAAGTGATTTTCTCTGAAAGGACAGCATTTAGAAAGTGAAGCAACACTCCATTCACTTCGCACAGTGAATTGAAGTGTTGGAACAGACTGCTTCTCTTTCAGAGAAACGCATGAGTTTCCGGTGAATGCTTGTAAGTAGCTTAAGGCACTTTCAAAGGAAAGTGATTTTCTCTGAAAGGACAGCATTTAGAAAGTGAAGCAACACTCCATTCACTTCGCACAGTGAATTGAAGTGTTGGAACAGACTGCTTCTCTTTCAGAGAAATTCATGTGAGTTTAAGTTGAATGCTTGCAAGTAGCTTAAGGCACTTTCAAAGGAAAGTGATTTTCTCTGAAAGGACAGCATTTAGAAAGTGAAGCAACACTCCATTCACTTCGCAGAGTGAATTGAAGTTTTGGAACAGACTGCTTCTCTTTCAGAGAAACGCATGTGAGTTTCTGGTGAATGCTTGTAAGTAGCTTAAGGCACTTTCAAAGGAAAGTGATTTTCTCTCAAAGGACAGCATTTAGAAAGTGAAGCAACACTCCATTCACTTCGCACAGTGAATTGAAGTGTTGGAACAGACTGCTTCTCTTTCAGAGAAACGCATGTGAGTTTCTGGTGAATGCTTGTAAGTAGCTTAAGGCACTTTCAAAGGAAAGTGATTTTCTTGAAAGGACAGCATTTAGAAAGTGAAGCAACACTCCATTCACTTCGCACAGTGAATTGAAGTGTTGGAACAGACTGCTTCTCTTTCAGAGAAACGCATGTGAGTTTCTTCCTAATGCTTGTAAGTAGCTTAAGGCACTTTTAAAGGAAAGTGATTTTCTCTGAAAGGACTGCATTTAGAAAGTGAAGCAACAATCCATGCACTTCGCACAGTGAATTGAAGTGTTGGAACCGACTGCTTCTCTTTCAGAGAAACGCATATGAGTTTCTGGTGAATGCTTGTAAGTAGCTTAAGGCACTTTCAAAGGACAGTGATTTTCTCTGAAAGGACAGCATTTAGAAAGTGAAGCAACACTCCATTCCCTTCGTGCAGTGAATTGAAGTGTTGGAACAGAGTGCTTCTCTTTCATATAAACGCATTAGTGTTTCTTGTGAATGCTTGCAAATTGCTTAAGGCACTTTCAAAGGAAAGTGATTTTCTCTGAAAGGACATAATTTAGAAAGTGAAGCAACACTCCATTCACTTCGCACAGTGAATTGAAGTGTTGGAACAGACTGCTTCTCTTTCAGAGAAATGCATGTGAGTTTCTGTTGAATGCTTGTAAGCAGCTTAAGGCACTTTCAAAGGAAAGTGATTTTCTCTGAAAGGACAGCATTTAGAAAGTGATGCAACACTCCATTCACTTCGCACATTGAATTGAAGTGTTGGAACAGACTGCTTCTCTTTCAGAGAAACGCATGTGAGTTTCTGGTGAATGCTTGTAAGTAGCTTAAGGCACTTTCAAAGGAAAGTGATTTTCTCTGAAAGGACAGAATTTAGAAAGTGATGCAACACTCCATTCACTTCACACAGTGAATTGAAGTGTTGGAACAAACTGCTTCTCTTTCAGAGAAACGCATGTGAGTTTCTTCCTAATGCTTGCAAGTAGCTTAAGGCACTTTCAAAGGAAAGTGATTTTCTCTGAAAGGACAGCATTTAGAAAGTGAAGCAACACTCCATTCACTTCGAACAGTGAATTGAAGTGTTGGAACAGACTGCTTCTCTTTCAGAGAAACGCATGAGTTTCTGGTGAATGTTTGTAAGTAGCTTAAGGCACTTTCAAAGGAAAGTGATTTTCTCTGAAAGGACAGCATTTAGAAAGTGAAGCAACACTCCATTCACTTCGCACAGTGAATTGAAGTGTTGGAACAGACTGCTTCTCTTTCAGAGAAATTCATGTGAGTTTAAGTTGAATGCTTGTAAGTAGCTTAAGGCACTTTCAAAGGAAAGTGATTTTCTCTGAAAGGACAGCATTTAGAAAGTGAAGCAACACTCCATTCACTTCGCACAGTGAATTGAAGTGTTGGAACAGACTGCTTCTCTTTCAGAGAAACGCATGTGAGTTTCTGGTGAATGCTTGTAAGTAGCTTAGGGCACTTTCAAAGGAAAGTGATTTTCTCTGAAAGGACAGCATTTAGAAAGTGAAGCAACACTCCATTCACTTCGCACAGTGAATTGAAGTGTTGGAACAGACTGTTTCTCTTTCAGAGAAATGCATGTGAGTTTCTGTTGAATGCTTGTAAGCAGCTTAAGGCACTTTCAAAGGAAAGTGATTTTCTCTGAAAGGACAGCATTTAGAAAGTGAAGCAACACTCCATTCACTTCGCACATTGAATTGAAGTGTTGGAAAAGACTGCTTCTCTTTCAGAGAAACGCATGTGAGTTTCTGGTGAATGCTTGTAAGTAGCTTAAGGCACTTTCAAAGGAAAGTGATTTTCTCTGAAAGGACAGCATTTAGAAAGTGAGGCAACACTCCATTCACTTCACACAGTGAATTGAAGTGTTGGAACAGACTGCTTCTCTTTCAGAGAAACTCATGTGAGTTTCTTCCTAATGCTTGCAAGTAGCTTAAGGCACTTTAAAAGGAAAGTGATTTTCTCTGAAAGGACAGCATTTAGAAAGTGAAGCAACACTCCATTCACTTCGCACAGTGAATTGAAGTGTTGGAACAGACTGCTTCTCTTTCAGAGAAACGCATGAGTTTCTGGTGAATGCTTGTAAGTAGCTTAAGGCACTTTCAAAGGAAAGTGATTTTCTCTGAAAGGACAGCATTTAGAAAGTGAAGCAACACTCCATTCACTTCGCACAGTGAATTGAAGTGTTGGAACAGACTGCTTCTCTTTCAGAGAAATTCATGTGAGTTTAAGTTGAATGCTTGTAAGTAGCTTAAGGCACTTTCAAAGGAAAGTGATTTTCTCTGAAAGGACAGCATTTAGAAAGTGAAGCAACACTCCATTCACTTCGCAGAGTGAATTGAAGTTTTGGAACAGATTGCTTCTCTTTCAGAGAAACGCATGTGAGTTTTTTGTGAATGCTTGAAAGTAGTTTAAGGCACTTTCAAAGGAAAGTGATTTTCTCTGAAAGGACAGAATTTAGAAAGTGATGCAACACTCCATTCACTTCGCATAGTGAATTGAAGTGTTGGAACAGACTGCTTCTCTTTCAGAGAAACGCATGTGAGTTTTTTGTGAATGCTTGAAAGTAGTTTAAGGCACTTTCAAAGGAAAGTGATTTTCTCTGAAAGGACAGAATTTAGAAAGTGATGCAACACTCCATTCACTTCGCACAGTGAATTGAAGTGTTGGAACAGACTGCTTCTCTTTCAGAGAAACGCATGTGAGTTTCTTCCTAATGCTTGTAAGTAGCTTAAGGCACTTTCAAAGGAAAGTGATTTTCTCTGAAAGGACTGCATTTAGAAAGTGAAGCAACAATCCATGCACTTCGCACAGTGAATTGAAGTGTTGGAACCGACTGCTTCTCTTTCAGAGAAACGCATATGAGTTTCTGGTGAATGCTTGTAAGTAGCTTAAGGCACTTTCAAAGGACAGTGATTTTCTCTGAAAGGACAGCATTTAGAAAGTGAAGCAACACTCCATTCCCTTCGTGCAGTGAATTGAAGTGTTGGAACAGAGTGCTTCTCTTTCATATAAACGCATTAGTGTTTCTTGTGAATGCTTGCAAATTGCTTAAGGCACTTTCAAAGGAAAGTGATTTTCTCTGAAAGGACATAATTTAGAAAGTGAAGCAACACTCCATTCACTTCGCACAGTGAATTGAAGTGTTGGAACAGACTGCTTCTCTTTCAGAGAAATGCATGTGAGTTTCTGTTGAATGCTTGTAAGCAGCTTAAGGCACTTTCAAAGGAAAGTGATTTTCTCTGAAAGGACAGCATTTAGAAAGTGATGCAACACTCCATTCACTTCGCACATTGAATTGAAGTGTTGGAACAGACTGCTTCTCTTTCAGAGAAACGCATGTGAGTTTCTGGTGAATGCTTGTAAGTAGCTTAAGGCACTTTCAAAGGAAAGTGATTTTCTCTGAAAGGACAGAATTTAGAAAGTGATGCAACACTCCATTCACTTCACACAGTGAATTGAAGTGTTGGAACAAACTGCTTCTCTTTCAGAGAAACGCATGTGAGTTTCTTCCTAATGCTTGCAAGTAGCTTAAGGCACTTTCAAAGGAAAGTGATTTTCTCTGAAAGGACAGCATTTAGAAAGTGAAGCAACACTCCATTCACTTCGCACAGTGAATTGAAGTGTTGGAACAGACTGCTTCTCTTTCAGAGAAACGCATGAGTTTCTGGTGAATGTTTGTAATTAGCTTAAGGCACTTTCAAAGGAAAGTGATTTTCTCTGAAAGGACAGCATTTAGAAAGTGAAGCAACACTCCATTCACTTCGCACAGTGAATTGAAGTGTTGGAACAGACTGCTTCTCTTTCAGAGAAATTCATGTGAGTTTAAGTTGAATGCTTGTAAGTAGCTTAAGGCACTTTCAAAGGAAAGTGATTTTCTCTGAAAGGACAGCATTTAGAAAGTGAAGCAACACTCCATTCACTTCGCACAGTGAATTGAAGTGTTGGAACAGACTGCTTCTCTTTCAGAGAAACGCATGTGAGTTTCTGGTGAATGCTTGTAAGTAGCTTAGGGCACTTTCAAAGGAAAGTGATTTTCTCTGAAAGGACAGCATTTAGAAAGTGAAGCAACACTCCATTCACTTCGCACAGTGAATTGAAGTGTTGGAACAGACTGTTTCTCTTTCAGAGAAATGCATGTGAGTTTCTGTTGAATGCTTGTAAGCAGCTTAAGGCACTTTCAAAGGAAAGTGATTTTCTCTGAAAGGACAGCATTTAGAAAGTGAAGCAACACTCCATTCACTTCGCACATTGAATTGAAGTGTTGGAACAGACTGCTTCTCTTTCAGAGAAACGCATGTGAGTTTCTGGTGAATGCTTGTAAGTAGCTTAAGGCACTTTCAAAGGAAAGTGATTTTCTCTGAAAGGACAGCATTTAGAAAGTGAGGCAACACTCCATTCACTTCACACAGTGAATTGAAGTGTTGGAACAGACTGCTTCTCTTTCAGAGAAACGCATGTGAGTTTCTTCCTAATGCTTGCAAGTAGCTTAAGGCACTTTAAAAGGAAAGTGATTTTCTCTGAAAGGACAGCATTTAGAAAGTGAAGCAACACTCCATTCACTTCGCACAGTGAATTGAAGTGTTGGAACAGACTGCTTCTCTTTCAGAGAAACGCATGAGTTTCTGGTGAATGCTTGTAAGTAGCTTAAGGCACTTTCAAAGGAAAGTGATTTTCTCTGAAAGGACAGCATTTAGAAAGTGAAGCAACACTCCATTCACTTCGCACAGTGAATTGAAGTGTTGGAACAGACTGCTTCTCTTTCAGAGAAATTCATGTGAGTTTAAGTTGAATGCTTGTAAGTAGCTTAAGGCACTTTCAAAGGAAAGTGATTTTCTCTGAAAGGACAGCATTTAGAAAGTGAAGCAACACTCCATTCACTTCGCAGAGTGAATTGAAGTTTTGGAACAGACTGCTTCTCTTTCAGAGAAACGCATGTGAGTTTCTGGTGAATGCTTGTAAGTAGCTTAAGGCACTTTCAAAGGAAAGTGATTTTCTCTGAAAGGACAGCATTTAGAAAGTGAAGCAACACTCCATTCACTTCGCACAGTGAATTGAAGTGTTGGAACAGACTGCTTCTCTTTCAGAGAAACGCATGTGAGTTTCTGGTGAATGCTTGTAAGTAGCTTAAGGCACTTTCAAAAGAAAGTGATTTTCTCTGAAAGGACAGCATTTAGAAAGTGAAGCAACACTCCATTCACTTCGCACAGTGAATTGAAGTGTTGGAACAGACTGCTTCTCTTTCAGAGAAACGCATGTGAGTTTCTGGTGAATGCTTGTAAGTAGCTTAAGGCACTTTCAAAGGAAAGTGATTTTCTCTGAAAGGACAGCATTTAGAAACTGAAGCAACACTCCATTCACTTCGCACAGTGAATTGAAGTGTTGGAACAGACTGCTTCTCTTTCAGAGAAACGCATGTGAGTTTTTTGTGAATGCTTGAAAGTAGTTTAAGGCACTTTCAAAGGAAAGTGATTTTCTCTGAAAGGACAGAATTTAGAAAGTGATGCAACACTCCATTCACTTCGCACAGTGAATTGAAGTGTTGGAACAGACTGCTTCTCTTTCAGAGAAACGCATGTGAGTTTCTTCCTAATGCTTGTAAGTAGCTTAAGGCACTTTCAAAGGAAAGTGATTTTCTCTGAAAGGACAGCATTTAGAAAGTGAAGCAACACTCAATTCCCTTCGTGCAGTGAATTGAAGTGTTGGAACAGAGTGCTTCTCTTTCATAGAAACGCATTAGTGTTTCTTGTGAATGCTTGCAAATTGCTTAAGGCACTTTAAAAGGAAAGTGATTTTCTCTGAAAGAACAGCATTTAGAAACTGAAGCACAACTCCATCCACTTCGCACAGTGAATTGAAGTGTTGGAACACACTGCTTCTCTTTAAGAGAAACGCATGTGAGTTTTTTGTGAATGCTTGAAAGTAGTTTAAGGCACTTTCAAAGGAAAGTGATTTTCTCTGAAAGGACAGCATTTAGAAAGTGAAGCAACACTCCATTCACTTCGCACAGTGAATTGAAGTGTTGGAACAGACTGCTTCTCTTTCAGAGAAACGCATGTGAGTTTCTGGTGAATGCTTGTAAGTAGCTTAAGGCACTTTCAAAGGAAAGTGATTTTCTCTGAAAGGACAGCATTTAGAACGTGAGGCAACACTCTATTCACTTCACACAGTGAATTGAAGTGTTGGAACAGACTGCTTCTCTTTCAGAGAAATGCATGTGAGTTTCTTCCTAATGCTTTCAAGTAGCTTAAGGCACTATCAAAGGAAAGTGATTTTCTCTGAAAGGACAGCATTTAGAAAGTGAAGCAACACTCCATTCACTTCGCACAGTGAATTGAAGTGTTGGAACAGACTGCTTCTCTTTCAGAGAAACACATGTGAGTTTCTTCCTAATGCTTGCAAGTAGCTTAAGGCACTTTCAAAGGAAAGTGATTTTCTCTGAAAGGACAGCATTTAGAAACTGAAGCAACACTCCGTTCACTTCGCACAGTGAATTGAAGTGTTGGAACAGACTGCTTCTCTTTAAGAGAAACGCATGTGAGTTTTTTGTGAATGCTTGAAAGTAGTTTAAGGCACTTTCAAAGGAAAGTGATTTTCTCTGAAAGGACAGCATTTAGAAAGTGAAGCAACACTCCATTCACTTCGCACAGTGAATTGAAATGTTGGAACAGACTGCTTCTCTTTCAGAGAAATACGTGTGAGTTTCTTCCTAATGCTTGCAAGTAGCTTAAGGCACTTTCAAAGGAAAGTGATTTTCTCTGAAAGGACAGCATTTAGAAAGTGAAGCAACAATCCATGCACTTCGCACAGTGAATTGAAGTGTTGGAACCGACTGCTTCTCTTTCAGAGAAACGCATGTGAGTTTCTGGTGAATGCTTGTAAGTAGCTTAAAGCACTTTCAAAGGACAGTGATTTTCTCTGAAAGGACAGCATTTAGAAAGTGAAGCAACACTCCATTCCCTTCGTGCAGTGAATTGAAGTGTTGGAACAGAGTGCTTCTCTTTCATATAAACGCATTAGTGTTTCTTGTGAATGCTTGCAAGTTGCTTAAGGCACTTTCAAAGGAAAGTGATTTTCTCTGAAAGGACATAATTTAGAAAGTGAAGCAACACTCCATTCACTTCGCACAGTGAATTGAAGTGTTGGAACAGACTGTTTCTCTTTCAGAGAAATGCATGTGAGTTTCTGTTGAATGCTTGTAAGCAGCTTAAGGCACTTTCAAAGGAAAGTGATTTTCTCTGAAAGGACAGCATTTAGAAAGTGAAGCAACACTCCATTCACTTCGCACATTGAATTGAAGTGTTGGAAAAGACTGCTTCTCTTTCAGAGAAACGCATGTGAGTTTCTGGTGAATGCTTGTAAGTAGCTTAAGGCACTTTCAAAGGAAAGTGATTTTCTCTGAAAGGACAGCATTTAGAAAGTGAGGCAACACTCCATTCACTTCACACAGTGAATTGAAGTGTTGGAACAGACTGCTTCTCTTTCAGAGAAACGCATGTGAGTTTCTTCCTAATGCTTGCAAGTAGCTTAAGGCACTTTAAAAGGAAAGTGATTTTCTCTGAAAGGACAGCATTTAGAAAGTGAAGCAACACTCCATTCACTTCGCACAGTGAATTGAAGTGTTGGAACAGACTGCTTCTCTTTCAGAGAAACGCATGAGTTTCTGGTGAATGCTTGTAAGTAGCTTAAGGCACTTTCAAAGGAAAGTGATTTTCTCTGAAAGGACAGCATTTAGAAAGTGAAGCAACACTCCATTCACTTCGCACAGTGAATTGAAGTGTTGGAACAGACTGCTTCTCTTTCAGAGAAATTCATGTGAGTTTAAGTTGAATGCTTGTAAGTAGCTTAAGGCACTTTCAAAGGAAAGTGATTTTCTCTGAAAGGACAGCATTTAGAAAGTGAAGCAACACTCCATTCACTTCGCAGAGTGAATTGAAGTTTTGGAACAGACTGCTTCTCTTTCAGAGAAACGCATGTGAGTTTCTGGTGAATGCTTGTAAGTAGCTTAAGGCACTTTCAAAGGAAAGTGATTTTCTCTGAAAGGACAGCATTTAGAAAGTGAAGCAACACTCCATTCACTTCGCACAGTGAATTGAAGTGTTGGAACAGACTGCTTCTCTTTCAGAGAAATGCATGTGAGTTTCTGGTGAATGCTTGTAAGTAGCTTAAGGCACTTTCAAAAGAAAGTGATTTTCTCTGAAAGGACAGCATTTAGAAAGTGAAGCAACACTCCATTCACTTCGCACAGTGAATTGAAGTGTTGGAACAGACTGCTTCTCTTTCAGAGAAACGCATGTGATTTTCTGGTGAATGCTTGTAAGTAGCTTAGGGCACTTTCAAAGGAAAGTGATTTTCTCTGAAAGGACAGCATTTAGAAAGTGAAGCAACACTCCATTCACTTCGCACAGTGAATTGAAGTGTTGGAACAGACTGCTTCTCTTTCAGAGAAATGCATGTGAGTTTCTGTTGAATGCTTGTAAGCAGCTTAAGGCACTTTCAAAGGAAAGTGATTTTCTCTGAAAGGACAGCATTTAGAAAGTGAAGCAACACTCCATTCACTTCGCACATTGAATTGAAGTGTTGGAACAGACTGCTTCTCTTTCAGAGAAACGCATGTGAGTTTCTGGTGAATGCTTGTAAGTAGCTTAAGGCACTTTCAAAGGAAAGTGATTTTCTCTGAAAGGACAGCATTTAGAAAGTGAGGCAACACTCCATTCACTTCACACAGTGAATTGAAGTGTTGGAACAGACTGCTTCTCTTTCAGAGAAACGCATGTGAGTTTCTTCCTAATGCTTGCAAGTAGCTTAAGGCACTTTAAAAGGAAAGTGATTTTCTCTGAAAGGACAGCATTTAGAAAGTGAAGCAACACTCCATTCACTTCGCACAGTGAATTGAAGTGTTGGAACAGACTGCTTCTCTTTCAGAGAAACGCATGAGTTTCTGGTGAATGCTTGTAAGTAGCTTAAGGCACTTTCAAAGGAAAGTGATTTTCTCTGAAAGGACAGCATTTAGAAAGTGAAGCAACACTCCATTCACTTCGCACAGTGAATTGAAGTGTTGGAACAGACTGCTTCTCTTTCAGAGAAATTCATGTGAGTTTAAGTTGAATGCTTGCAAGTAGCTTAAGGCACTTTCAAAGGAAAGTGATTTTCTCTGAAAGGACAGCATTTAGAAAGTGAAGCAACACTCCATTCACTTCGCAGAGTGAATTGAAGTTTTGGAACAGACTGCTTCTCTTTCAGAGAAACGCATGTGATTTTCTGGTGAATGCTTGTAAGTAGCTTAAGGCACTTTCAAAGGAAAGTGATTTTCTCTCAAAGGACAGCATTTAGAAAGTGAAGCAACACTCCATTCACTTCGCACAGTGAATTGAAGTGTTGGAACAGACTGCTTCTCTTTCAGAGAAACGCATGTGAGTTTCTGGTGAATGCTTGTAAGTAGCTTAAGGCACTTTCAAAGGAAAGTGATTTTCTCTGAAAGGACAGCATTTAGAAAGTGAAGCAACACTCCATTCACTTCGCACAGTGAATTGAAGTGTTGGAACAGACTGCTTCTCTTTCAGAGAAACGCATGTGAGTTTCTGGTGAATGCTTGTAAGTAGCTTAAGGCACTTTCAAAGAAAGTGATTTTCTCTGAAAGGACAGCATTTAGAAACTGAAGCAACACTCCATTCACTTCGCACAGTGAATTGAAGTGTTGGAACAGACTGCTTCTCTTTCAGAGAAACGCATGTGAGTTTTTTGTGAATGCTTGAAAGTAGTTTAAGGCACTTTCAAAGGAAAGTGATTTTCTCTGAAAGGACAGAATTTAGAAAGTGATGCAACACTCCATTCACTTCGCACAGTGAATTGAAGTGTTGGAACAGACTGCTTCTCTTTCAGAGAAACGCATGTGAGTTTCTTCCTAATGCTTGTAAGTAGCTTAAGGCACTTTCAAAGGAAAGTGATTTTCTCTGAAAGGACTGCATTTAGAAAGTGAAGCAACAATCCATGCACTTCGCACAGTGAATTGAAGTGTTGGAACCGACTGCTTCTCTTTCAGAGAAACGCATATGAGTTTCTGGTGAATGCTTGTAAGTAGCTTAAGGCACTTTCAAAGGACAGTGATTTTCTCTGAAAGGACAGCATTTAGAAAGTGAAGCAACACTCCATTCCCTTCGTGCAGTGAATTGAAGTGTTGGAACAGAGTGCTTCTCTTTCATATAAACGCATTAGTGTTTCTTGTGAATGCTTGCAAATTGCTTAAGGCACTTTCAAAGGAAAGTGATTTTCTCTGAAAGGACATAATTTAGAAAGTGAAGCAACACTCCATTCACTTCGCACAGTGAATTGAAGTGTTGGAACAGACTGCTTCTCTTTCAGAGAAATGCATGTGAGTTTCTGTTGAATGCTTGTAAGCAGCTTAAGGCACTTTCAAAGGAAAGTGATTTTCTCTGAAAGGACAGCATTTAGAAAGTGATGCAACACTCCATTCACTTCGCACATTGAATTGAAGTGTTGGAACAGACTGCTTCTCTTTCAGAGAAACGCATGTGAGTTTCTGGTGAATGCTTGTAAGTAGCTTAAGGCACTTTCAAAGGAAAGTGATTTTCTCTGAAAGGACAGAATTTAGAAAGTGATGCAACACTCCATTCACTTCACACAGTGAATTGAAGTGTTGGAACAAACTGCTTCTCTTTCAGAGAAACGCATGTGAGTTTCTTCCTAATGCTTGCAAGTAGCTTAAGGCACTTTCAAAGGAAAGTGATTTTCTCTGAAAGGACAGCATTTAGAAAGTGAAGCAACACTCCATTCACTTCGCACAGTGAATTGAAGTGTTGGAACAGACTGCTTCTCTTTCAGAGAAACGCATGAGTTTCTGGTGAATGTTTGTAAGTAGCTTAAGGCACTTTCAAAGGAAAGTGATTTTCTCTGAAAGGACAGCATTTAGAAAGTGAAGCAACACTCCATTCACTTCGCACAGTGAATTGAAGTGTTGGAACAGACTGCTTCTCTTTCAGAGAAATTCATGTGAGTTTAAGTTGAATGCTTGTAAGTAGCTTAAGGCACTTTCAAAGGAAAGTGATTTTCTCTGAAAGGACAGCATTTAGAAAGTGAAGCAACACTCCATTCACTTCGCACAGTGAATTGAAGTGTTGGAACAGACTGCTTCTCTTTCAGAGAAACGCATGTGAGTTTCTGGTGAATGCTTGTAAGTAGCTTAGGGCACTTTCAAAGGAAAGTGATTTTCTCTGAAAGGACAGCATTTAGAAAGTGAAGCAACACTCCATTCACTTCGCACAGTGAATTGAAGTGTTGGAACAGACTGCTTCTCTTTCAGAGAAATGCATGTGAGTTTCTGTTGAATGCTTGTAAGCAGCTTAAGGCACTTTCAAAGGAAAGTGATTTTCTCTGAAAGGACAGCATTTAGAAAGTGAAGCAACACTCCATTCACTTCGCACAGTGAATTGAAGTGTTGGAACAGACTGCTTCTCTTTCAGAGAAACGCATGTGAGTTTCTGGTGAATGCTTGTAAGTAGCTTAAGGCACTTTCAAAGGAAAGTGATTTTCTCTGAAAGGACAGCATTTAGAAAGTGAGGCAACACTCCATTCACTTCACACAGTGAATTGAAGTGTTGGAACAGACTGCTTCTCTTTCAGAGAAACGCATGTGAGTTTCTTCCTAATGCTTGCAAGTAGCTTAAGGCACTTTAAAAGGAAAGTGATTTTCTCTGAAAGGACAGCATTTAGAAAGTGAAGCAACACTCCATTCACTTCGCACAGTGAATTGAAGTGTTGGAACAGACTGCTTCTCTTTCAGAGAAACGCATGAGTTTCCGGTGAATGCTTGTAAGTAGCTTAAGGCACTTTCAAAGGAAAGTGATTTTCTCTGAAAGGACAGCATTTAGAAAGTGAAGCAACACTCCATTCACTTCGCACAGTGAATTGAAGTGTTGGAACAGACTGCTTCTCTTTCAGAGAAATTCATGTGAGTTTAAGTTGAATGCTTGCAAGTAGCTTAAGGCACTTTCAAAGGAAAGTGATTTTCTCTGAAAGGACAGCATTTAGAAAGTGAAGCAACACTCCATTCACTTCGCAGAGTGAATTGAAGTTTTGGAACAGACTGCTTCTCTTTCAGAGAAACGCATGTGAGTTTCTGGTGAATGCTTGTAAGTAGCTTAAGGCACTTTCAAAGGAAAGTGATTTTCTCTCAAAGGACAGCATTTAGAAAGTGAAGCAACACTCCATTCACTTCGCACAGTGAATTGAAGTGTTGGAACAGACTGCTTCTCTTTCAGAGAAACGCATGTGAGTTTCTGGTGAATGCTTGTAAGTAGCTTAAGGCACTTTCAAAGGAAAGTGATTTTCTCTGAAAGGACAGCATTTAGAAAGTGAAGCAACACTCCATTCACTTCGCACAGTGAATTGAAGTGTTGGAACAGACTGCTTCTCTTTCAGAGAAACGCATGTGAGTTTCTGGTGAATGCTTGTAAGTAGCTTAAGGCACTTTCAAAGGAAAGTGATTTTCTCTGAAAGGACAGCATTTAGAAAGTGAAGCAACACTCCATTCACTTCGCACAGTGAATTGAAGTGTTGGAACAGACTGCTTCTCTTTCAGAGAAACGCATGTGAGTTTCTGGTGAATGCTTGTAAGTAGCTTAGGGCACTTTCAAAGGAAAGTGATTTTCTCTGAAAGGACAGCATTTAGAAAGTGAAGCAACACTCCATTCACTTCGCACAGTGAATTGAAGTGTTGGAACAGACTGCTTCTCTTTCAGAGAAATGCATGTGAGTTTCTGTTGAATGCTTGTAAGCAGCTTAAGGCACTTTCAAAGGAAAGTGATTTTCTCTGAAAGGACAGCATTTAGAAAGTGAAGCAACACTCCATTCACTTCGCACAGTGAATTGAAGTGTTGGAACAGACTGCTTCTCTTTCAGAGAAACGCATGTGAGTTTCTGGTGAATGCTTGTAAGTAGCTTAAGGCACTTTCAAAGGAAAGTGATTTTCTCTGAAAGGACAGCATTTAGAAAGTGAGGCAACACTCCATTCACTTCACACAGTGAATTGAAGTGTTGGAACAGACTGCTTCTCTTTCAGAGAAACGCATGTGAGTTTCTTCCTAATGCTTGCAAGTAGCTTAAGGCACTTTAAAAGGAAAGTGATTTTCTCTGAAAGGACAGCATTTAGAAAGTGAAGCAACACTCCATTCACTTCGCACAGTGAATTGAAGTGTTGGAACAGACTGCTTCTCTTTCAGAGAAACGCATGAGTTTCCGGTGAATGCTTGTAAGTAGCTTAAGGCACTTTCAAAGGAAAGTGATTTTCTCTGAAAGGACAGCATTTAGAAAGTGAAGCAACACTCCATTCACTTCGCACAGTGAATTGAAGTGTTGGAACAGACTGCTTCTCTTTCAGAGAAATTCATGTGAGTTTAAGTTGAATGCTTGCAAGTAGCTTAAGGCACTTTCAAAGGAAAGTGATTTTCTCTGAAAGGACAGCATTTAGAAAGTGAAGCAACACTCCATTCACTTCGCAGAGTGAATTGAAGTTTTGGAACAGACTGCTTCTCTTTCAGAGAAACGCATGTGAGTTTCTGGTGAATGCTTGTAAGTAGCTTAAGGCACTTTCAAAGGAAAGTGATTTTCTCTCAAAGGACAGCATTTAGAAAGTGAAGCAACACTCCATTCACTTCGCACAGTGAATTGAAGTGTTGGAACAGACTGCTTCTCTTTCAGAGAAACGCATGTGAGTTTCTGGTGAATGCTTGTAAGTAGCTTAAGGCACTTTCAAAGGAAAGTGATTTTCTCTGAAAGGACAGCATTTAGAAAGTGAAGCAACACTCCATTCACTTCGCACAGTGAATTGAAGTGTTGGAACAGACTGCTTCTCTTTCAGAGAAACGCATGTGAGTTTCTGGTGAATGCTTGTAAGTAGCTTAAGGCACTTTCAAAGAAAGTGATTTTCTCTGAAAGGACAGCATTTAGAAACTGAAGCAACACTCCATTCACTTCGCACAGTGAATTGAAGTGTTGGAACAGACTGCTTCTCTTTCAGAGAAACGCATGTGAGTTTTTTGTGAATGCTTGAAAGTAGTTTAAGGCACTTTCAAAGGAAAGTGATTTTCTCTGAAAGGACAGAATTTAGAAAGTGATGCAACACTCCATTCACTTCGCACAGTGAATTGAAGTGTTGGAACAGACTGCTTCTCTTTCAGAGAAACGCATGTGAGTTTCTTCCTAATGCTTGTAAGTAGCTTAAGGCACTTTCAAAGGAAAGTGATTTTCTCTGAAAGGACTGCATTTAGAAAGTGAAGCAACAATCCATGCACTTCGCACAGTGAATTGAAGTGTTGGAACCGACTGCTTCTCTTTCAGAGAAACGCATATGAGTTTCTGGTGAATGCTTGTAAGTAGCTTAAGGCACTTTCAAAGGACAGTGATTTTCTCTGAAAGGACAGCATTTAGAAAGTGAAGCAACACTCCATTCCCTTCGTGCAGTGAATTGAAGTGTTGGAACAGAGTGCTTCTCTTTCATATAAACGCATTAGTGTTTCTTGTGAATGCTTGCAAATTGCTTAAGGCACTTTCAAAGGAAAGTGATTTTCTCTGAAAGGACATAATTTAGAAAGTGAAGCAACACTCCATTCACTTCGCACAGTGAATTGAAGTGTTGGAACAGACTGCTTCTCTTTCAGAGAAATGCATGTGAGTTTCTGTTGAATGCTTGTAAGCAGCTTAAGGCACTTTCAAAGGAAAGTGATTTTCTCTGAAAGGACAGCATTTAGAAAGTGATGCAACACTCCATTCACTTCGCACATTGAATTGAAGTGTTGGAACAGACTGCTTCTCTTTCAGAGAAACGCATGTGAGTTTCTGGTGAATGCTTGTAAGTAGCTTAAGGCACTTTCAAAGGAAAGTGATTTTCTCTGAAAGGACAGAATTTAGAAAGTGATGCAACACTCCATTCACTTCACACAGTGAATTGAAGTGTTGGAACAAACTGCTTCTCTTTCAGAGAAACGCATGTGAGTTTCTTCCTAATGCTTGCAAGTAGCTTAAGGCACTTTCAAAGGAAAGTGATTTTCTCTGAAAGGACAGCATTTAGAAAGTGAAGCAACACTCCATTCACTTCGCACAGTGAATTGAAGTGTTGGAACAGACTGCTTCTCTTTCAGAGAAACGCATGAGTTTCTGGTGAATGCTTGTAAGTAGCTTAAGGCACTTTCAAAGGAAAGTGATTTTCTCTGAAAGGACAGCATTTAGAAAGTGAAGCAACACTCCATTCACTTCGCACAGTGAATTGAAGTGTTGGAACAGACTGCTTCTCTTTCAGAGAAATTCATGTGAGTTTAAGTTGAATGCTTGTAAGTAGCTTAAGGCACTTTCAAAGGAAAGTGATTTTCTCTGAAAGGACAGCATTTAGAAAGTGAAGCAACACTCCATTCACTTCGCACAGTGAATTGAAGTGTTGGAACAGACTGCTTCTCTTTCAGAGAAACGCATGTGAGTTTCTGGTGAATGCTTGTAAGTAGCTTAAGGCACTTTCAAAGGAAAGTGATTTTCTCTGAAAGGACATAATTTAGAAAGTGAAGCAACACTCCATTCACTTCGCACAGTGAATTGAAGTGTTGGAAAAGACTGCTTCTCTTTCAGAGAAATGCATGTGAGTTTCTGTTGAATGCTTGTAAGCAGCTTAAGGCACTTTCAAAGGAAAGTGATTTTCTCTGAAAGGACAGCATTTAGAAAGTGAAGCAACACTCCATTCACTTCGCACATTGAATTGAAGTGTTGGAACAGACTGCTTCTCTTTCAGAGAAACGCATGTGAGTTTCTGGTGAATGCTTGTAAGTAGCTTAAGGCACTTTCAAAGGAAAGTGATTTTCTCTGAAAGGACAGCATTTAGAAAGTGAAGCAACACTCCATTCACTTCGCACAGTGAATTGAAGTGTTGGAACAGACTGCTTCTCTTTCAGAGAAACGCATGAGTTTCTGGTGAATGCTTGTAAGTAGCTTAAGGCACTTTCAAAGGAAAGTGATTTTCTCTGAAAGGACAGCATTTAGAAAGTGAAGCAACACTCCATTCACTTCGCACAGTGAATTGAAGTGTTGGAACACACTGCTTCTCTTTCAGAGAAATTCATGTGAGTTTAGTTGAATGCTTGCAAGTAGCTTAAGGCACTTTCAAAGGAAAGTGATTTTCTCTGAAAGGACAGCGTTTAGAAAGTGAAGCAACACTCCATTCACTTCGCAGAGTGAATTGAAGTTTTGGAACAGACTGCTTCTCTTTCAGAGAAACGCATGTGAGTTTCTGGTGAATGCTTGTAAGTAGCTTAAGGCACTTTAAAAGGAAAGTGATTTTCTCTGAAAGGACAGCATTTAGAAAGTGAAGCAACACTCCATTCACTTCGCACAGTGAATTGAAGTGTTGGAACAGACTGCTTCTCTTTCAGAGAAACGCATGTGAGTTTCTGGTGAATGCTTGTAAGTAGCTTAAGGCACTTTCAAAGGAAAGTGATTTTCTCTGAAAGGACAGCATTTAGAAAGTGAAGCAACACTCCATTCACTTCGCACATTGAATTGAAGTGTTGGAACAGACTGCTTCTCTTTCAGAGAAACGCATGTGAGTTTCTGGTGAATGCTTGTAAGTAGCTTAAGGCACTTTCAAAGGAAAGTGATTTTCTCTGAAAGGACAGCATTTAGAAACTGAAGCAACACTCCATTCACTTCGCACAGTGAATTGAAGTGTTGGAACAGACTGCTTCTCTTTCAGAGAAACGCATGTGAGTTTTTTGTGAATGCTTGAAAGTAGTTTAAGGCACTTTCAAAGGAAAGTGTTTTTCTCTGAAAGGACAGAATTTAGAAAGTGATGCAACACTCCATTCACTTCGCACAGTGAATTGAAGTGTTGGAACAGACTGCTTCTCTTTCAGAGAAACGCATGTGAGTTTCTTCCTAATGCTTGTAAGTAGCTTAAGGCACTTTCAAAGGAAAGTGATTTTCTCTGAAAGGACAGCATTTAGAAAGTGAAGCAACACTCAATTCCCTTCGTACAGTGAATTGAAGTGTTGGAACAGAGTGCTTCTCTTTCATAGAAACGCATTAGTGTTTCTTGTGAATGCTTGCAAATTGCTTAAGGCACTTTCAAAGGAAAGTGATTTTCTCTGAAAGGACAGCATTTAGAAACTGAAGCACAACTCCATTCACTTCGCACAGTGAATTGAAGTGTTGGAACACACTGCTTCTCTTTAAGAGAAACGCATGTGAGTTTTTTGTGAATGCTTGAAAGTAGTTTAAGGCACTTTCAAAGGAAAGTGATTTTCTCTGAAAGGACAGCATTTAGAAAGTGAAGCAACACTCCATTCACTTCGCACAGTGAATTGAAGTGTTAGAACAGACTGCTTCTCTTTCAGAGAAACGCATGTGAGTTTCTGGTGAATGCTTGTAAGTAGCTTAAGGCACTTTCAAAGGAAAGTGATTTTCTCTGAAAGGACAGCATTTAGAACGTGAGGCAACACTCTATTCACTTCACACAGTGAATTGAAGTGTTGGAACAGACTGCTTCTCTTTCAGAGAAATGCATGTGAGTTTCTTCCTAATGCTTTCAAGTAGCTTAAGGCACTATCAAAGGAAAGTGATTTTCTCTGAAAGGACAGCATTTAGAAAGTGAAGCAACACTCCATTCACTTCGCACAGTGAATTGAAGTGTTGGAACAGACTGCTTCTCTTTCAGAGAAACACATGTGAGTTTCTTCCTAATGCTTGCAAGTAGCTTAAGGCACTTTCAAAGGAAAGTGATTTTCTCTGAAAGGACAGCATTTAGAAAGTGAAGCAACAATCCATGCACTTCGCACAGTGAATTGAAGTGTTGGAACAGACTGCTTCTCTTTCAGAGAAACGCATGTGAGTTTCTGGTGAATGCTTGTAAGTAGCTTAAGGCACTTTCAAAGGACAGTGATTTTCTCTGAAAGGACAGCATTTAGAAAGTGAAGCAACACTCCATTCCCTTCGTGCAGTGAATTGAAGTGTTGGAACAGAGTGCTTCTCTTTCATATAAATGCATTAGTGTTTCTTGTGAATGCTTGCAAGTTGCTTAAGGCACTTTCAAAGGAAAGTGATTTTCTCTGAAAGGACATAATTGAGAAAGTGAAGCAACACTCCATTCACTTCGCACAGTGAATTGAATTGTTGGAACAGACTGCTTCTCTTTCAGAGAAACGCATGTGAGTTTCTGGTGAATGCTTGTAAGTAGCTTAAGGCACTTTCAAAGGAAAGTGATTTTCTCTCAAAGGACAGCATTTAGAAAGTGAAGCAACACTCCATTCACTTCGCACAGTGAATTGAAGTGTTGGAACAGACTGCTTCTCTTTCAGAGAAACGCATGTGAGTTTCTGGTGAATGCTTGTAAGTAGCTTAAGGCACTTTCAAAGGAAAGTGATTTTCTCTGAAAGGACAGCATTTAGAAAGTGAAGCAACACTCCATTCACTTCGCACAGTGAATTGAAGTGTTGGAACAGACTGCTTCTCTTTCAGAGAAACGCATGTGAGTTTCTGGTGAATGCTTGTAAGTAGCTTAAGGCACTTTCAAAGAAAGTGATTTTCTCTGAAAGGACAGCATTTAGAAACTGAAGCAACACTCCATTCACTTCGCACAGTGAATTGAAGTGTTGGAACAGACTGCTTCTCTTTCAGAGAAACGCATGTGAGTTTTTTGTGAATGCTTGAAAGTAGTTTAAGGCACTTTCAAAGGAAAGTGATTTTCTCTGAAAGGACAGAATTTAGAAAGTGATGCAACACTCCATTCACTTCGCACAGTGAATTGAAGTGTTGGAACAGACTGCTTCTCTTTCAGAGAAACGCATGTGAGTTTCTTCCTAATGCTTGTAAGTAGCTTAAGGCACTTTCAAAGGAAAGTGATTTTCTCTGAAAGGACTGCATTTAGAAAGTGAAGCAACAATCCATGCACTTCGCACAGTGAATTGAAGTGTTGGAACCGACTGCTTCTCTTTCAGAGAAACGCATATGAGTTTCTGGTGAATGCTTGTAAGTAGCTTAAGGCACTTTCAAAGGACAGTGATTTTCTCTGAAAGGACAGCATTTAGAAAGTGAAGCAACACTCCATTCCCTTCGTGCAGTGAATTGAAGTGTTGGAACAGAGTGCTTCTCTTTCATATAAACGCATTAGTGTTTCTTGTGAATGCTTGCAAATTGCTTAAGGCACTTTCAAAGGAAAGTGATTTTCTCTGAAAGGACATAATTTAGAAAGTGAAGCAACACTCCATTCACTTCGCACAGTGAATTGAAGTGTTGGAACAGACTGCTTCTCTTTCAGAGAAATGCATGTGAGTTTCTGTTGAATGCTTGTAAGCAGCTTAAGGCACTTTCAAAGGAAAGTGATTTTCTCTGAAAGGACAGCATTTAGAAAGTGATGCAACACTCCATTCACTTCGCACATTGAATTGAAGTGTTGGAACAGACTGCTTCTCTTTCAGAGAAACGCATGTGAGTTTCTGGTGAATGCTTGTAAGTAGCTTAAGGCACTTTCAAAGGAAAGTGATTTTCTCTGAAAGGACAGAATTTAGAAAGTGATGCAACACTCCATTCACTTCACACAGTGAATTGAAGTGTTGGAACAAACTGCTTCTCTTTCAGAGAAACGCATGTGAGTTTCTTCCTAATGCTTGCAAGTAGCTTAAGGCACTTTCAAAGGAAAGTGATTTTCTCTGAAAGGACAGCATTTAGAAAGTGAAGCAACACTCCATTCACTTCGCACAGTGAATTGAAGTGTTGGAACAGACTGCTTCTCTTTCAGAGAAACGCATGAGTTTCTGGTGAATGCTTGTAAGTAGCTTAAGGCACTTTCAAAGGAAAGTGATTTTCTCTGAAAGGACAGCATTTAGAAAGTGAAGCAACACTCCATTCACTTCGCACAGTGAATTGAAGTGTTGGAACAGACTGCTTCTCTTTCAGAGAAATTCATGTGAGTTTAAGTTGAATGCTTGTAAGTAGCTTAAGGCACTTTCAAAGGAAAGTGATTTTCTCTGAAAGGACAGCATTTAGAAAGTGAAGCAACACTCCATTCACTTCGCACAGTGAATTGAAGTGTTGGAACAGACTGCTTCTCTTTCAGAGAAACGCATGTGAGTTTCTGGTGAATGCTTGTAAGTAGCTTAAGGCACTTTCAAAGGAAAGTGATTTTCTCTGAAAGGACATAATTTAGAAAGTGAAGCAACACTCCATTCACTTCGCACAGTGAATTGAAGTGTTGGAAAAGACTGCTTCTCTTTCAGAGAAATGCATGTGAGTTTCTGTTGAATGCTTGTAAGCAGCTTAAGGCACTTTCAAAGGAAAGTGATTTTCTCTGAAAGGACAGCATTTAGAAAGTGAAGCAACACTCCATTCACTTCGCACATTGAATTGAAGTGTTGGAACAGACTGCTTCTCTTTCAGAGAAACGCATGTGAGTTTCTGCTGAATGCTTGTAAGTAGCTTAAGGCACTTTCAAAGGAAAGTGATTTTCTCTGAAAGGACAGCATTTAGAAAGTGAAGCAACACTCCATTCACTTCGCACAGTGAATTGAAGTGTTGGAACAGACTGCTTCTCTTTCAGAGAAACGCATGAGTTTCTGGTGAATGCTTGTAAGTAGCTTAAGGCACTTTCAAAGGAAAGTGATTTTCTCTGAAAGGACAGCATTTAGAAAGTGAAGCAACACTCCATTCACTTCGCACAGTGAATTGAAGTGTTGGAACACACTGCTTCTCTTTCAGAGAAATTCATGTGAGTTTAAGTTGAATGCTTGCAAGTAGCTTAAGGCACTTTCAAAGGAAAGTGATTTTCTCTGAAAGGACAGCGTTTAGAAAGTGAAGCAACACTCCATTCACTTCGCAGAGTGAATTGAAGTTTTGGAACAGACTGCTTCTCTTTCAGAGAAACGCATGTGAGTTTCTGGTGAATGCTTGTAAGTAGCTTAAGGCACTTTCAAAGGAAAGTGATTTTCTCTGAAAGGACAGCATTTAGAAAGTGAAGCAACACTCCATTCACTTCGCACAGTGAATTGAAGTGTTGGAACAGACTGCTTCTCTTTCAGAGAAACGCATGTGAGTTTCTGGTGAATGCTTGTAAGTAGCTTAAGGCACTTTCAAAGGAAAGTGATTTTCTCTGAAAGGACAGCATTTAGAAAGTGAAGCAACACTCCATTCACTTCGCACATTGAATTGAAGTGTTGGAACAGACTGCTTCTCTTTCAGAGAAACGGATGTGAGTTTCTGGTGAATGCTTGTAAGTAGCTTAAGGCACTTTCAAAGGAAAGTGATTTTCTCTGAAAGGACAGCATTTAGAAACTGAAGCAACACTCCATTCACTTCGCACAGTGAATTGAAGTGTTGGAACAGACTGCTTCTCTTTCAGAGAAACGCATGTGAGTTTTTTGTGAATGCTTGAAAGTAGTTTAAGGCACTTTCAAAGGAAAGTGTTTTTCTCTGAAAGGACAGAATTTAGAAAGTGATGCAACACTCCATTCACTTCGCACAGTGAATTGAAGTGTTGGAACAGACTGCTTCTCTTTCAGAGAAACGCATGTGAGTTTCTTCCTAATGCTTGTAAGTAGCTTAAGGCACTTTCAAAGGAAAGTGATTTTCTCTGAAAGGACAGCATTTAGAAAGTGAAGCAACACTCAATTCCCTTCGTACAGTGAATTGAAGTGTTGGAACAGAGTGCTTCTCTTTCATAGAAACGCATTAGTGTTTCTTGTGAATGCTTGCAAATTGCTTAAGGCACTTTCAAAGGAAAGTGATTTTCTCTGAAAGGACAGCATTTAGAAACTGAAGCACAACTCCATTCACTTCGCACAGTGAATTGAAGTGTTGGAACACACTGCTTCTCTTTAAGAGAAACGCATGTGAGTTTTTTGTGAATGCTTGAAAGTAGTTTAAGGCACTTTCAAAGGAAAGTGATTTTCTCTGAAAGGACAGCATTTAGAAAGTGAAGCAACACTCCATTCACTTCGCACAGTGAATTGAAGTGTTAGAACAGACTGCTTCTCTTTCAGAGAAACGCATGTGAGTTTCTGGTGAATGCTTGTAAGTAGCTTAAGGCACTTTCAAAGGAAAGTGATTTTCTCTGAAAGGACAGCATTTAGAACGTGAGGCAACACTCTATTCACTTCACACAGTGAATTGAAGTGTTGGAACAGACTGCTTCTCTTTCAGAGAAATGCATGTGAGTTTCTTCCTAATGCTTTCAAGTAGCTTAAGGCACTATCAAAGGAAAGTGATTTTCTCTGAAAGGACAGCATTTAGAAAGTGAAGCAACACTCCATTCACTTCGCACAGTGAATTGAAGTGTTGGAACAGACTGCTTCTCTTTCAGAGAAACACATGTGAGTTTCTTCCTAATGCTTGCAAGTAGCTTAAGGCACTTTCAAAGGAAAGTGATTTTCTCTGAAAGGACAGCATTTAGAAAGTGAAGCAACAATCCATGCACTTCGCACAGTGAATTGAAGTGTTGGAACAGACTGCTTCTCTTTCAGAGAAACGCATGTGAGTTTCTGGTGAATGCTTGTAAGTAGCTTAAGGCACTTTCAAAGGACAGTGATTTTCTCTGAAAGGACAGCATTTAGAAAGTGAAGCAACACTCCATTCCCTTCGTGCAGTGAATTGAAGTGTTGGAACAGAGTGCTTCTCTTTCATATAAATGCATTAGTGTTTCTTGTGAATGCTTGCAAGTTGCTTAAGGCACTTTCAAAGGAAAGTGATTTTCTCTGAAAGGACATAATTGAGAAAGTGAAGCAACACTCCATTCACTTCGCACAGTGAATTGAAGTGTTGGAACAGACTGCTTCTCTTTCAGAGAAATGCATGTGAGTTTCTGTTGAATGCTTGTAAGCAGCTTAAGGCACTTTCAAAGGAAAGTGATTTTCTCTGAAAGGACAGCATTTAGAAAGTGAAGCAACACTCCATTCACTTCGCACATTGAATTGAAGTGTTGGAACAGACTGCTTCTCTTTCAGAGAAACGCATGTGAGTTTCTGGTGAATGCTTGTAAGTAGCTTAAGGCACTTTCAAAGGAAAGTGATTTTCTCTGAAAGGACAGCATTTAGAAAGTGAGGCAACACTCCATTCACTTCACACAGTGAATTGAAGTGTTGGAACAGACTGCTTCTCTTTCAGAGAAACGCATGTTAGTTTCTTCCTAATGCTTGCAAGTAGCTTAAGGCACTTTAAAAGGAAAGTGATTTTCTCTGAAAGGACAGCATTTAGAAAGTGAAGCAACACTCCATTCACTTCGCACAGTGAATTGAAGTGTTGGAACAGACTGCTTCTCTTTCAGAGAAACGCATGCGTTTCTGGTGAATGCTTGTAAGTAGCTTAAGGCACTTTCAAAGGAAAGTGATTTTCTCTGAAAGGACAGCATTTAGAAAGTGAAGCAACACTCCATTCACTTCGCACAGTGAATTGAAGTGTTGGAACAGACTGCTTCTCTTTCAGAGAAATTCATGTGAGTTTAAGTTGAATGCTTGTAAGTAGCTTAAGGCACTTTCAAAGGAAAGTGATTTTCTATGAAAGGACAGCATTTAGAAAGTGAAGCAACACTCCATTCACTTCGCAGAGTGAATTGAAGTTTTGGAACAGACTGCTTCTCTTTCAGAGAAACGCATGTGAGTTTCTGGTGAATGCTTGTAAGTAGCTTAAGGCACTTTCAAAGGAAAGTGATTTTCTCTGAAAGGACAGCATTTAGAAAGTGAAGCAACACTCCATTCACTTCGCACAGTGAATTGAAGTGTTGGAACAGACTGCTTCTCTTTCAGAGAAACGCATGTGAGTTTCTGGTGAATGCTTGTAAGTAGCTTAAGGCACTTTCAAAGGAAAGTGATTTTCTCTGAAAGGACAGCATTTAGAAAGTGAAGCAACACTCCATTCACTTCGCACAGTGAATTGAAGTGTTGGAACAGACTGCTTCTCTTTCAGAGAAACGCATGTGAGTTTCTTGTGAATTATTGCAAGTCGCTTAAGGCACTTTCAAAGGAAAGTGATTTTCTCTGAAAGGACAGCATTTAGAAAGTGAAGCAACACTCCATTCCCTTCGTGCAGTGAATTGAAGTGTTGGAACAGAGTGCTTCTCTTTCATAGAAACGCATTAGTGTTTCTTGTGAATGCTTGCAAGTTGCTTAAGGCACTTTCAAAGGAAAGTGATTTTCTCTGAAAGGACAGCATTTAGAAAGTGAAGCAACACTCAATTCACTTTGTACAGTGAATTGAAGTGTTGGAACAGACTGCTTCTCTTTCAGAGAAACGCATGTGAGTTTCTGTTGAATGCTTGTAAGTAGCTTAAGGCTCTTTCAAAGGAAAGTGATTTTCTATGAAAGGACAGCATTTAGAAAGTAAAGCAACACTCCATTCCCTACGCGCAATGAATTGAAGTGTTGGAACAGACTGCTTCTCTTTCATAGAAACGCATTAGTGTTTCTTGGGAATGCTTGCAAGTAGCTTAAGGCACTTTCAAAGGAAATTGATTTTCTCTGAAAGGACAGCATTTAGAAAGTGAAGCAACACTCCATTCACTTCGCACAGTGAATTGAAGTGTTGGAACAGACTGCTTCTCTTTCAGAGAAACGCATGAGTTTCTGGTGAATGCTTGTAAGTAGCTTAAGGCACTTTCAAAGGAAAGTGATTTTCTCTGAAAGGACAGCATTTAGAAAGTGAAGCAACTCTCCATTCACTTCGCACAGTGAATTGAAGTGTTGGAACAGACTGCTTCTCTTTCAGAGAAATTCATGTGAGTTTAAGTTGAATGCTTGTAAGTAGCTTAAGGCACTTTCAAAGGAAAGTGATTTTCTCTGAAAGGACAGCATTTAGAAAGTGAAGCAACACTCCATTCACTTCGCAGAGTGAATTGAAGTTTTGGAACAGACTGCTTCTCTTTCAGAGAAACGCATGTGAGTTTCTGTTGAATGCTTGTAAGTAGCTTAAGGCACTTTCAAAGGAAAGTGATTTTCTCTGAAAGGACAGCATTTAGAAAGTGAGGTAACACTCCATTCACTTCGCACAGTGAATTGAAGTGTTGGAACAGACTGCTTCTCTTTCAGAGAAACGCATGTGAGTTTCTTGTGAATTATTGCAAGTCGCTTAAGGCACTTTCAAAGGAAAGTGATTTTCTCTGAAAGGACAGCATTTAGAAAGTGAAGCAACACTCCATTCCCTTCGTGCAGTGAATTGAAGTGTGGGAACAGAGTGCTTCTCTTTCATAGAAACGCATTAGTGTTTCTTGTGAATGCTTGCAAGTTGCTTAAGGCACTTTCAAAGGAAAGTGATTTTCTCTGAAAGGACAGCATTTAGAAAGTGAAGCAACACTCAATTCACTTTGTACAGTGAATTGAAGTGTTGGAACAGACTGCTTCTCTTTCAGAGAAATGCATGTGAGTTTCTGTTGAATGCTTGTAAGTAGCTTAAGGCTCTTTCAAAGGAAAGTGATTTTCTATGAAAGGACAGCATTTAGAAAGTAAAGCAACACTCCATTCCCTTCGCGCAATGAATTGAAGTGTTGGAACAGACTGCTTCTCTTTCATAGAAACGCATTAGTGTTTCTTGGGAATGCTTGCAAGTAGCTTAAGGCACTTTCAAAGGAAATTGATTTTCTCTGAAAGGACAGCATTTAGATAGTGAAGCAACACTCCATTCACTTCGCACAGTGAATTGAAGTGTTGGAACAGACTGCTTCTCTTTCAGAGAAACGCATGTGAGTTTCTTGTGAATTCTTGCAAGTTGCTTAAGGCACTTTCAAAGGAAAGTGATTTTCTCTGAAAGGACAGCATTTAGAAACTGAAGCAACACTCCATTCACTTCGCACTGTGAATTGAAGTGTTGGAACAGACTGCTTCTCTTTCAGAGAAACGCATGTGAGTTTCTTCCTAATGCTTGCACGTAGCTTAAGGCACTTTCAAAGGAAAGTGATTTTCTCTGAAAGGACAGCATTTAGAAAGTGAAGCAACACTCCATTCACTTCGCACAGTGAATTGAAGTGTTAGAACAGACTGCTTCTCTTTCAGAGAAACGCATGTGAGTTTCTGGTGAATGCTTGTAAGTAGCTTAAGGCACTTTCAAAGGAAAGTGATTTTCTCTGAAAGGACAGCATTTAGAACGTGAGGCAACACTCTATTCACTTCACACAGTGAATTGAAGTGTTGGAACAGACTGCTTCTCTTTCAGAGAAATGCATGTGAGTTTCTTCCTAATGCTTTCAAGTAGCTTAAGGCACTATCAAAGGAAAGTGATTTTCTCTGAAAGGACAGCATTTAGAAAGTGAAGCAACACTCCATTCACTTCGCACAGTGAATTGAAGTGTTGGAACAGACTGCTTCTCTTTCAGAGAAACACATGTGAGTTTCTTCCTAATGCTTGCAAGTAGCTTAAGGCACTTTCAAAGGAAAGTGATTTTCTCTGAAAGGACAGCATTTAGAAAGTGAAGCAACAATCCATGCACTTCGCACAGTGAATTGAAGTGTTGGAACAGACTGCTTCTCTTTCAGAGAAACGCATGTGAGTTTCTGGTGAATGCTTGTAAGTAGCTTAAGGCACTTTCAAAGGACAGTGATTTTCTCTGAAAGGACAGCATTTAGAAAGTGAAGCAACACTCCATTCCCTTCGTGCAGTGAATTGAAGTGTTGGAACAGAGTGCTTCTCTTTCATATAAATGCATTAGTGTTTCTTGTGAATGCTTGCAAGTTGCTTAAGGCACTTTCAAAGGAAAGTGATTTTCTCTGAAAGGACATAATTGAGAAAGTGAAGCAACACTCCATTCACTTCGCACAGTGAATTGAATTGTTGGAACAGACTGCTTCTCTTTCAGAGAAACGCATGTGAGTTTCTGGTGAATGCTTGTAAGTAGCTTAAGGCACTTTCAAAGGAAAGTGATTTTCTCTCAAAGGACAGCATTTAGAAAGTGAAGCAACACTCCATTCACTTCGCACAGTGAATTGAAGTGTTGGAACAGACTGCTTCTCTTTCAGAGAAACGCATGTGAGTTTCTGGTGAATGCTTGTAAGTAGCTTAAGGCACTTTCAAAGGAAAGTGATTTTCTCTGAAAGGACAGCATTTAGAAAGTGAAGCAACACTCCATTCACTTCGCACAGTGAATTGAAGTGTTGGAACAGACTGCTTCTCTTTCAGAGAAACGCATGTGAGTTTCTGGTGAATGCTTGTAAGTAGCTTAAGGCACTTTCAAAGAAAGTGATTTTCTCTGAAAGGACAGCATTTAGAAACTGAAGCAACACTCCATTCACTTCGCACAGTGAATTGAAGTGTTGGAACAGACTGCTTCTCTTTCAGAGAAACGCATGTGAGTTTTTTGTGAATGCTTGAAAGTAGTTTAAGGCACTTTCAAAGGAAAGTGATTTTCTCTGAAAGGACAGAATTTAGAAAGTGATGCAACACTCCATTCACTTCGCACAGTGAATTGAAGTGTTGGAACAGACTGCTTCTCTTTCAGAGAAACGCATGTGAGTTTCTTCCTAATGCTTGTAAGTAGCTTAAGGCACTTTCAAAGGAAAGTGATTTTCTCTGAAAGGACTGCATTTAGAAAGTGAAGCAACAATCCATGCACTTCGCACAGTGAATTGAAGTGTTGGAACCGACTGCTTCTCTTTCAGAGAAACGCATATGAGTTTCTGGTGAATGCTTGTAAGTAGCTTAAGGCACTTTCAAAGGAAAGTGATTTTCTCTGAAAGGACAGCATTTAGAAAGTGAAGCAACACTCCATTCACTTCGCACAGTGAATTGAAGTGTTGGAACAGACTGCTTCTCTTTCAGAGAAACGCATGAGTTTCTGGTGAATGCTTGTAAGTAGCTTAAGGCACTTTCAAAGGAAAGTGATTTTCTCTGAAAGGACAGCATTTAGAAAGTGAAGCAACACTCCATTCACTTCGCACAGTGAATTGAAGTGTTGGAACACACTGCTTCTCTTTCAGAGAAATTCATGTTAGTTTAAGTTGAATGCTTGCAAGTAGCTTAAGGCACTTTCAAAGGAAAGTGATTTTCTCTGAAAGGACAGCGTTTAGAAAGTGAAGCAACACTCCATTCACTTCGCAGAGTGAATTGAAGTTTTGGAACAGACTGCTTCTCTTTCAGAGAAACGCATGTGAGTTTCTGGTGAATGCTTGTAAGTAGCTTAAGGCACTTTCAAAGGAAAGTGATTTTCTCTGAAAGGACAGCATTTAGAAAGTGAAGCAACACTCCATTCACTTCGCACAGTGAATTGAAGTGTTGGAACAGACTGCTTCTCTTTCAGAGAAACGCATGTGAGTTTCTGGTGAATGCTTGTAAGTAGCTTAAGGCACTTTCAAAGGAAAGTGATTTTCTCTGAAAGGACAGCATTTAGAAAGTGAAGCAACACTCCATTCACTTCGCACATTGAATTGAAGTGTTGGAACAGACTGCTTCTCTTTCAGAGAAACGGATGTGAGTTTCTGGTGAATGCTTGTAAGTAGCTTAAGGCACTTTCAAAGGAAAGTGATTTTCTCTGAAAGGACAGCATTTAGAAACTGAAGCAACACTCCATTCACTTCGCACAGTGAATTGAAGTGTTGGAACAGACTGCTTCTCTTTCAGAGAAACGCATGTGAGTTTTTTGTGAATGCTTGAAAGTAGTTTAAGGCACTTTCAAAGGAAAGTGTTTTTCTCTGAAAGGACAGAATTTAGAAAGTGATGCAACACTCCATTCACTTCGCACAGTGAATTGAAGTGTTGGAACAGACTGCTTCTCTTTCAGAGAAACGCATGTGAGTTTCTTCCTAATGCTTGTAAGTAGCTTAAGGCACTTTCAAAGGAAAGTGATTTTCTCTGAAAGGACAGCATTTAGAAAGTGAAGCAACACTCAATTCCCTTCGTACAGTGAATTGAAGTGTTGGAACAGAGTGCTTCTCTTTCATAGAAACGCATTAGTGTTTCTTGTGAATGCTTGCAAATTGCTTAAGGCACTTTCAAAGGAAAGTGATTTTCTCTGAAAGGACAGCATTTAGAAACTGAAGCACAACTCCATTCACTTCGCACAGTGAATTGAAGTGTTGGAACACACTGCTTCTCTTTAAGAGAAACGCATGTGAGTTTTTTGTGAATGCTTGAAAGTAGTTTAAGGCACTTTCAAAGGAAAGTGATTTTCTCTGAAAGGACAGCATTTAGAAAGTGAAGCAACACTCCATTCACTTCGCACAGTGAATTGAAGTGTTAGAACAGACTGCTTCTCTTTCAGAGAAACGCATGTGAGTTTCTGGTGAATGCTTGTAAGTAGCTTAAGGCACTTTCAAAGGAAAGTGATTTTCTCTGAAAGGACAGCATTTAGAACGTGAGGCAACACTCTATTCACTTCACACAGTGAATTGAAGTGTTGGAACAGACTGCTTCTCTTTCAGAGAAATGCATGTGAGTTTCTTCCTAATGCTTTCAAGTAGCTTAAGGCACTATCAAAGGAAAGTGATTTTCTCTGAAAGGACAGCATTTAGAAAGTGAAGCAACACTCCATTCACTTCGCACAGTGAATTGAAGTGTTGGAACAGACTGCTTCTCTTTCAGAGAAACACATGTGAGTTTCTTCCTAATGCTTGCAAGTAGCTTAAGGCACTTTCAAAGGAAAGTGATTTTCTCTGAAAGGACAGCATTTAGAAAGTGAAGCAACAATCCATGCACTTCGCACAGTGAATTGAAGTGTTGGAACAGACTGCTTCTCTTTCAGAGAAACGCATGTGAGTTTCTGGTGAATGCTTGTAAGTAGCTTAAGGCACTTTCAAAGGACAGTGATTTTCTCTGAAAGGACAGCATTTAGAAAGTGAAGCAACACTCCATTCCCTTCGTGCAGTGAATTGAAGTGTTGGAACAGAGTGCTTCTCTTTCATATAAATGCATTAGTGTTTCTTGTGAATGCTTGCAAGTTGCTTAAGGCACTTTCAAAGGAAAGTGATTTTCTCTGAAAGGACATAATTGAGAAAGTGAGGCAACACTCCATTCACTTCGCACAGTGAATTGAAGTGTTGGAACAGACTGCTTCTCTTTCAGAGAAATGCATGTGAGTTTCTGTTGAATGCTTGTAAGCAGCTTAAGGCACTTTCAAAGGAAAGTGATTTTCTCTGAAAGGACAGCATTTAGAAAGTGAAGCAACACTCCATTCACTTCGCACATTGAATTGAAGTGTTGGAACAGACTGCTTCTCTTTCAGAGAAACGCATGTGAGTTTCTGGTGAATGCTTGTAAGTAGCTTAAGGCACTTTCAAAGGAAAGTGATTTTCTCTGAAAGGACAGCATTTAGAAAGTGAGGCAACACTCCATTCACTTCACACAGTGAATTGAAGTGTTGGAACAGACTGCTTCTCTTTCAGAGAAACGCATGTTAGTTTCTTCCTAATGCTTGCAAGTAGCTTAAGGCACTTTAAAAGGAAAGTGATTTTCTCTGAAAGGACAGCATTTAGAAAGTGAAGCAACACTCCATTCACTTCGCACAGTGAATTGAAGTGTTGGAACAGACTGCTTCTCTTTCAGAGAAACGCATGCGTTTCTGGTGAATGCTTGTAAGTAGCTTAAGGCACTTTCAAAGGAAAGTGATTTTCTCTGAAAGGACAGCATTTAGAAAGTGAAGCAACACTCCATTCACTTCGCACAGTGAATTGAAGTGTTGGAACAGACTGCTTCTCTTTCAGAGAAATTCATGTGAGTTTAAGTTGAATGCTTGTAAGTAGCTTAAGGCACTTTCAAAGGAAAGTGATTTTCTATGAAAGGACAGCATTTAGAAAGTGAAGCAACACTCCATTCACTTCGCAGAGTGAATTGAAGTTTTGGAACAGACTGCTTCTCTTTCAGAGAAACGCATGTGAGTTTCTGGTGAATGCTTGTAAGTAGCTTAAGGCACTTTCAAAGGAAAGTGATTTTCTCTGAAAGGACAGCATTTAGAAAGTGAAGCAACACTCCATTCACTTCGCACAGTGAATTGAAGTGTTGGAACAGACTGCTTCTCTTTCAGAGAAACGCATGTGAGTTTCTGGTGAATGCTTGTAAGTAGCTTAAGGCACTTTCAAAGGAAAGTGATTTTCTCTGAAAGGACAGCATTTAGAAAGTGAAGCAACACTCCATTCACTTCGCACAGTGAATTGAAGTGTTGGAACAGACTGCTTCTCTTTCAGAGAAACGCATGTGAGTTTCTTGTGAATTATTGCAAGTCGCTTAAGGCACTTTCAAAGGAAAGTGATTTTCTCTGAAAGGACAGCATTTAGAAAGTGAAGCAACACTCCATTCCCTTCGTGCAGTGAATTGAAGTGTTGGAACAGAGTGCTTCTCTTTCATAGAAACGCATTAGTGTTTCTTGTGAATGCTTGCAAGTTGCTTAAGGCACTTTCAAAGGAAAGTGATTTTCTCTGAAAGGACAGCATTTAGAAAGTGAAGCAACACTCAATTCACTTTGTACAGTGAATTGAAGTGTTGGAACAGACTGCTTCTCTTTCAGAGAAACGCATGTGAGTTTCTGTTGAATGCTTGTAAGTAGCTTAAGGCTCTTTCAAAGGAAAGTGATTTTCTATGAAAGGACAGCATTTAGAAAGTAAAGCAACACTCCATTCCCTACGCGCAATGAATTGAAGTGTTGGAACAGACTGCTTCTCTTTCATAGAAACGCATTAGTGTTTCTTGGGAATGCTTGCAAGTAGCTTAAGGCACTTTCAAAGGAAATTGATTTTCTCTGAAAGGACAGCATTTAGAAAGTGAAGCAACACTCCATTCACTTCGCACAGTGAATTGAAGTGTTGGAACAGACTGCTTCTCTTTCAGAGAAACGCATGAGTTTCTGGTGAATGCTTGTAAGTAGCTTAAGGCACTTTCAAAGGAAAGTGATTTTCTCTGAAAGGACAGCATTTAGAAAGTGAAGCAACTCTCCATTCACTTCGCACAGTGAATTGAAGTGTTGGAACAGACTGCTTCTCTTTCAGAGAAATTCATGTGAGTTTAAGTTGAATGCTTGTAAGTAGCTTAAGGCACTTTCAAAGGAAAGTGATTTTCTCTGAAAGGACAGCATTTAGAAAGTGAAGCAACACTCCATTCACTTCGCAGAGTGAATTGAAGTTTTGGAACAGACTGCTTCTCTTTCAGAGAAACGCATGTGAGTTTCTGTTGAATGCTTGTAAGTAGCTTAAGGCACTTTCAAAGGAAAGTGATTTTCTCTGAAAGGACAGCATTTAGAAAGTGAGGTAACACTCCATTCACTTCGCACAGTGAATTGAAGTGTTGGAACAGACTGCTTCTCTTTCAGAGAAACGCATGTGAGTTTCTTGTGAATTATTGCAAGTCGCTTAAGGCACTTTCAAAGGAAAGTGATTTTCTCTGAAAGGACAGCATTTAGAAAGTGAAGCAACACTCCATTCCCTTCGTGCAGTGAATTGAAGTGTGGGAACAGAGTGCTTCTCTTTCATAGAAACGCATTAGTGTTTCTTGTGAATGCTTGCAAGTTGCTTAAGGCACTTTCAAAGGAAAGTGATTTTCTCTGAAAGGACAGCATTTAGAAAGTGAAGCAACACTCAATTCACTTTGTACAGTGAATTGAAGTGTTGGAACAGACTGCTTCTCTTTCAGAGAAATGCATGTGAGTTTCTGTTGAATGCTTGTAAGTAGCTTAAGGCTCTTTCAAAGGAAAGTGATTTTCTATGAAAGGACAGCATTTAGAAAGTAAAGCAACACTCCATTCCCTTCGCGCAATGAATTGAAGTGTTGGAACAGACTGCTTCTCTTTCATAGAAACGCATTAGTGTTTCTTGGGAATGCTTGCAAGTAGCTTAAGGCACTTTCAAAGGAAATTGATTTTCTCTGAAAGGACAGCATTTAGATAGTGAAGCAACACTCCATTCACTTCGCACAGTGAATTGAAGTGTTGGAACAGACTGCTTCTCTTTCAGAGAAACGCATGTGAGTTTCTTGTGAATTCTTGCAAGTTGCTTAAGGCACTTTCAAAGGAAAGTGATTTTCTCTGAAAGGACAGCATTTAGAAACTGAAGCAACACTCCATTCACTTCGCACTGTGAATTGAAGTGTTGGAACAGACTGCTTCTCTTTCAGAGAAACGCATGTGAGTTTCTTCCTAATGCTTGCACGTAGCTTAAGGCACTTTCAAAGGAAAGTGATTTTCTCTGAAAGGACAACATTTAGAAAGTGAAGCAACACTCCATTCACTTCGCACAGTGAATTGAAGTGTTGGAACAGACTGCTTCTCTTTCAGAGAAACGCATGTGAGTTTCTGGTGAATGCTTGTAAGTAGCTTAAGGCACTTTCAAAGGAAAGTGATTTTCTCTGAAAGGACAGCATTTAGAAAGTGAAGCAACACTCCATTCACTTCGCACAGTGAATTGAAGTGTTGGAACAGACTGCTTCTCTTTCAGAGAAACGCATGTGAGTTTCTGGTGAATGCTTGTAAGTAGCTTAAGGCACTTTCAAAGGAAAGTGATTTTCTCTGAAAGGACAGCATTTAGAAAGTGAAGCAACACTCCATTCACTTCGCACAGTGAATTGAAGTGTTGGAACAGACTGCTTCTCTTTCAGAGAAACGCATGTGAGTTTCTGGTGAATGCTTGTAAGTAGCTTAAGGCACTTTCAAAGGAAAGTGATTTTCTCTGAAAGGACAGCATTTAGAAACTGAAGCAACACTCCATTCACTTCGCACAGTGAATTGAAGTGTTGGAACAGACTGCTTCTCTTTCAGAGAAACGCAAGTGAGTTTCTTGTGAATTATTGCAAGTCGCTTAAGGCACTTTCAAAGGAAAGTGATTTTCTCTGAAAGGACAGCATTTAGAAAGTGAAGCAACACTCCATTCACTTCGCACAGTGAATTGAAGTGTTGGAACAGACTGCTTCTCTTTAAGAGAAACGCATGTGAGTTTTTTGTGAATGCTTGAAAGTAGTTTAAGGCACTTTCAAAGGAAAGTGATTTTCTCTAAAAGGACAGAATTTAGAAAGTGATGCAACACTCCATTCACTTCGCACAGTGAATTGAAGTGTTGGAACAGACTGCTTCTCTTTCAGAGAAACGCATGTGAGTTTCTTCCTAATACTTGTAAGTAGCTTAAGGCACTTTCAAAGGAAAGTGATTTTCTCTGAAAGGACAGCATTTAGAAAGTGAAGCAACACTCCATTCCCTTCGTGCAGTGAATTGAAGTGTTGGAACAGAGTGCTTCTCTTTCATATAAACGCATTAGTGTTTCTTGAGAATGCTTGCAAGTTGCTTAAGGCGCTTTCAAAGGAAAGTGATTTTCTCTGAAAGGACAGCATTTAGAAAGTGAAGCAACACTCCATTCACTTCGCACAGTGAATTGAAGTGTTGGAACAGACTGCTTCTCTTTCAGAGAAATGCATGTGAGTTTCTGTTGAATGCTTGTAAGTAGCTTAAGGCACTTTCAAAGGAAAGTGATTTTCTCTGAAAGGACAGCATTTAGAAAATGAAGCAACACTCCATTCACTTCGCACGTTGAATTGAAGTGTTGGAACAGACTGCTTCTCTTTCAGAGAAACGCATGTGAGTTTCTGGTGAATGCTTGTAAGTAGCTTAAGGCACTTTCAAAGGAAAGTGATTTTCTCTGAAAGGACAGCATTTAGAAAGTGAGGCAACACTCCATTCACTTCACACAGTGAATTGAAGTGTTGGAACAGACTGCTTCTCTTTCAGAGAAACGCATGTGAGTTTCTTCCTAATGCTTGCAAGTAGCTTAAGGCACTTTCAAAGGAAAGTGATTTTCTCTGAAAGGACAGCATTTAGAAAGTGAAGCATCACTCCATTCACTTCGCACAGTGAATTGAAATGTTGGAATAGTCTGCTTCTCTATCAGAGAAACGCATGTGAGTTTCTTCCTAACGCTTGCAAGTAGCTTAAGGCACTTTCAAAGGAAAGTGATTTTCTCTGAAAGGACAGCATTTAGAAAGTGAAGCAACACTCCATTCACTTCGCACAGTGAATTGAAGTGTTGGAACAGACTGCTTCTCTTTCAGAGAAACGCATGTGAGTTTCTGGTGAATGCTTGTAAGGAGCTTAAGGCACTTTCAAAGGAAAGTGATTTTCTCTGAAAGGACAGCATTTAGAAAGTGAAGCAACACTCCATTCCCTTCGTGCAGTGAATTGAAGTGTTGGAACAGAGTGCTTCTCTTTCATAGAAACGCATTAGTGTTTCTTGTGAATGCTTGCAAATTGCTTAAGGCACTTTCAAAGGAAAGTGATTTTCTCTGAAAGGACAGCATTTAGAAAGTGAAGCAACACTCAATTCACTTTGTACAGTGAATTGACGTGTTGGAATAGACTGCTTCTCTTTCAGAGAAATGCATGTGAGTTTCTGTTGAATGCTTGTAAGTAGCTTAAGGCTCTTTCAAAGGAAAGTGATTTTCTATGAAAGGACAGCATTTAGAAAGTAAAGCAACACTCCATTCCCTTCGCACAATGAATTGAAGTGTTGGAACAGACTGCTTCTCTTTCATAGAAACGCATTAGTGTTTCTTGGGAATGCTTGCAAGTAGCTTAAGGCACTCTCAAAGGAAAGTGATTTTCTCTGAAAGGACAGCATTTAGATAGTGAAGCAACACTCCATTCACTTCGCACAGTGAATTGAAGTGTTGGAACAGACTGCTTCTCTTTCAGAGAAACGCATGTGAGTTTCTTGTGAATTCTTGCAAGTTGCTTAAGGCACTTTCAAAGGAAAGTGATTTTCTCTGAAAGGACAGCATTTAGAAAGTGAGGCAGCACTCCATTCACTTCGCACAGTGAATTGAAGTGTTGGAACAGACTGTTTCTCTTTCAGAGAAATGCATGTGAGTTTCTGTTGAATGCTTGAAAGTAGCTTAAAGCACTTTCAAAGGAAAGTAATTTTCTCTGAAAGGACAGCATTTAGAAAGTGAAGCAACACTCCATTCACTTCGCACAGTGAATTGAAGTGTTGGAGCAGACTGCTTCTCTTTCATAGAAACGCATTAGTGTTTCTTGGGAATGCTTGCAAGTAGCTTAAGGCACTTTCAAAGGAAAGTGATTTTCTCTGAAAGGACAGCATTTAGATAGTGAAGCAACACTCCATTCACTTCGCACAGTGAATTGAAGTGTTGAAACAGACTGCTTCTCTTTCAGAGAAACGCATGTGAGTTTCTGTTGAATGCTTGTAAGGAGCTTAAGGCATTTTCAAAGGAAAGTGATTTTCTCTGAAAGGACAGCATTTAGAAAGTGAGGCAACACTCCATTCACTTCACACAGTGAATTGAAGTGTTGGAACAGACTGCTTCTCTTTCAGAGAAACGCATGTGAGTTTCTTCCTAATGCTTGCAAGTAGCATAGGGCACTTTCAAAGGAAAGTGATTTTCTCTGAAAGGACAGCATTTAGAAAGTGAAGCAACACTCCATTCACTTCGCACAGAGAATTGAAGTGTTGGAACAGACTGCTTCTCTTTCAGAGAAACGCATGTGAGTTTCTTCTTAATGCTTGCAAGTAGCTTAAGGCACTTTCAAAGGAAAGTGATTTTCTCTGAAAGGACAGCATTTAGAAAGTGAAGCAACACTCCATTCACTTCGCACAGTGAATTGAAGTGTTGGAACAGACTGCTTCTCTTTCAGAGAAACGCATGTGAGTTTCTGGTGAATGCTTGTAAGTAGCTTAAGGCACTTTCAAAGGAAAGTGATTTTCTCTGAAAGGACAACATTTAGAAAGTGAAGCAACACTCCATTCACTTCGCACAGAGAATTGAAGTGTTGTAACAGAATGCTTCTTTTTCAGAGAAATGCATGTGAGTTTCTGTTGAATGCTTGTAAGTAGCTTAAGGCACTTTCAAAGGAAAGTGATTTTCTCTGAAAGGACATAATTTAGAAAGTGAAGCAACACTCCATTCACTTCGCACAGAGAATTGATCGGTTGGAACAGACTGCCTCTCTTTCAGAGGAATGCATGTGAGTTTCTGTTGAATGCTTGTAAGTAGCTTAAGGCACTTTCAAAGGAAAGTGATTTTCTCTGAAAGGACAGCATTTAGAAAGTGAAGCAACACTCCATTCACTTCGCACAGTGAATTGAAGTGTTGGAACAGACTGCTTCTCTTTCAGAGAAACGCATGTGAGTTTATTCCTAATGCCTGCAAGTAGCTTAAGGTACTTTCAAAGGAAAGTGAATTTCTCTGAAAGGACAGCATTTAGAAAGTGAAGCAACACTCCATTCACTTCGCACAGTGAATTGAAGTGTTGGAACAGACTGCTTCTCTTTCAGAGAAACACAAGTGGGTTTCTGGTGAATGCTTGTAAGTAGCTTAAGGCACTTTCAAAGGAAAGTGATTTTCTCTGAAAGGACAGCATTTAGAAAGTGGAGCAACACTCCATTCCCTTCGTGCTGTGAATTGAAGTGTTGGAGCAGAGTGCTTCTCTTTCATATAAACGCATTAGTTTTTCTTGTGAATGCTTGCAAGTTGCTTAAGGCACTTTCAAAGGAAAGTGATTTTCTCTGAAAGGACAGCATTTAGAAACTGAAGCAACACTCCGTTCACTTCGCACAGTGAATTGAAGTGTTGGAACAGACTGCTTCTCTTTAAGAGAAACGCATGTGAGTTTTTTGTGAATGCTTGAAAGTCGTTTAAGGCACTTTCAAAGGAAAGTGATTTTCTCTGAAAGGACAGCATTTAGAAAGTGAAGCAACACTCCATTCACTTCGCACAGTGAATTGAAGTGTTGGAACAGACTGCTTCTCTTTCAGAGAAACGCATGTGAGTTTCTGGTGAATGCTTGTAAGTAGCTTAAGGCACTTTCAAAGGAAAGTGATTTTCTCTGAAAGGACAGCATTTAGAACGTGAGGCAACACTCTATTCACTTCACACAGTGAATTGAAGTGTTGGAACAGACTGCTTCTCTTTCAGAGAAACGCATGTGAGTTTCTTCCTAATGCTTGCAAGTAGCTTAAGGCACTATCAAAGGAAAGTGATTTTCTCTGAAAGGACAGCATTTAGAAAGTGAAGCAACACTCCATTCACTTCGCACAGTGAATTGAAGTGTTGGAACCGACTGCTTCTCTTTCAGAGAAACGCATGTGACTTTCTGGTGAATGCTTATAAGTAGCTTAAGGCACTTTCAAAGGAAAGTGATTTTCTCTGAAAGGACAGCATTTAGAAAGTGAAGCAACACTCCATTCACTTCGCACAGTGAATTGAAGTGTTGGAACAGACTGCTTCTCTTTAAGAGAAACGCATGCGAGTTTTTTGTGAATGCTTGAAAGTAGTTTAAGGCACTTTCAAAGGAAAGTGATTTTCTCTGAAAGGACAGAATTTAGAAAGTGATGCAACACTCCATTCACTTCGCACAGTGAATTGAAGTGTTGGAACAGACTGCTTCTCTTTCAGAGAAACGCATGTGAGTTTCTTCCTAATACTTGTAAGTAGCTTAAGGCACTTTCAAAGGAAAGTGATTTTCTCTGAAAGGACAGCATTTAGAAAGTGAAGCAACACTCCATTCCCTTCGTGCAGTGAATTGAAGTGTTGGAACAGAGTGCTTCTCTTTCATATAAACGCATTAGTGTTTCTTGAGAATGCTTGCAAGTTGCTTAAGGCGCTTTCAAAGGAAAGTGATTTTCTCTGAAAGGACAGCATTTAGAAAGTGAAGCAACACTCCATTCACTTCGCACAGTGAATTGAAGTGTTGGAACAGACTGCTTCTCTTTCAGAGAAATGCATGTGAGTTTCTGTTGAATGCTTGTAAGTAGCTTAAGGCACTTTCAAAGGAAAGTGATTTTCTCTGAAAGGACAGCATTTAGAAAGTGAAGCAACACTCCATTCACTTCGCACGTTGAATTGAAGTGTTGGAACAGACTGCTTCTCTTTCAGAGAAACGCATGTGAGTTTCTGGTGAATGCTTGTAAGTAGCTTAAGGCACTTTCAAAGGAAAGTGATTTTCTCTGAAAGGACAGCATTTAGAAAGTGAGGCAACACTCCATTCACTTCACACAGTGAATTGAAGTGTTGGAACAGACTGCTTCTCTTTCAGAGAAACGCATGTGAGTTTCTTCCTAATGCTTGCAAGTAGCTTAAGGCACTTTCAAAGGAAAGTGATTTTCTCTGAAAGGACAGCATTTAGAAAGTGAAACATCACTCCATTCACTTCGCACAGTGAATTGAAATGTTGGAATAGTCTGCTTCTCTATCAGAGAAACGCATGTGAGTTTCTTCCTAACGCTTGCAAGTAGCTTAAGGCACTTTCAAAGGAAAGTGATTTTCTCTGAAAGGACAGCATTTAGAAAGTGAAGCAACACTCCATTCACTTCGCACAGTGAATTGAAGTGTTGGAACAGACTGCTTCTCTTTCAGAGAAACGCATGTGAGTTTCTGGTGAATGCTTGTAAGTAGCTTAAGGCACTTTCAAAGGAAAGTGATTTTCTCTGAAAGGACAGCATTTAGAAAGTGAAGCAACACTCCATTCCCTTCGTGCAGTGAATTGAAGTGTTGGAACAGAGTGCTTCTCTTTCATAGAAACGCATTAGTGTTTCCTGTGAATGCTTGCAAATTGCTTAAGGCACTTTCAAAGGAAAGTGATTTTCTCTGAAAGGACAGCATTTAGAAAGTGAAGCAACACTCAATTCACTTTGTACAGTGAATTGACGTGTTGGAATAGACTGCTTCTCTTTCAGAGAAATGCATGTGAGTTTCTGTTGAATGCTTGTAAGTAGCTTAAGGCTCTTTCAAAGGAAAGTGATTTTCTATGAAAGGACAGCATTTAGAAAGTAAAGCAACACTCCATTCCCTTCGCGCAATGAATTGAAGTGTTGGAACAGACTGCTTCTCTTTCATAGAAACGCATTAGTGTTTCTTGGGAATGCTTGCATGTAGCTTAAGGCACTCTCAAAGGAAAGTGATTTTCTCTGAAAGGACAGCATTTAGATAGTGAAGCAACACTCCATTCACTTCGCACAGTGAATTGAAGTGTTGGAACAGACTGCTTCTCTTTCAGAGAAACGCATGTGAGTTTCTTGTGAATTCTTGCAAGTTGCTTAAGGCACTTTCAAAGGAAAGTGATTTTCTCTGAAAGGACAGCATTTAGAAAGTGAGGCAGCACTCCATTCACTTCGCACAGTGAATTGAAGTGTTGGAACAGACTGCTTCTCTTTCAGAGAAATGCATGTGAGTTTCTGTTGAATGCTTGAAAGTAGCTTAAAGCACTTTCAAAGGAAAGTAATTTTCTCTGAAAGGACAGCATTTAGAAAGTGAAGCAACACTCCATTCACTTCGCACAGTGAATTGAAGTGTTGGAGCAGACTGCTTCTCTTTCATAGAAACGCATTAGTGTTTCTTGGGAATGCTTGCAAGTAGCTTAAGGCACTTTCAAAGGAAAGTGATTTTCTCTGAAAGGACAGCATTTAGATAGTGAAGCAACACTCCATTCACTTCGCACAGTGAATTGAAGTGTTGAAACAGACTGCTTCTCTTTCAGAGAAACGCATGTGAGTTTCTGTTGAATGCTTGTAAGGAGCTTAAGGCATTTTCAAAGGAAAGTGATTTTCTCTGAAAGGACAGCATTTAGAAAGTGAGGCAACACTCCATTCACTTCACACAGTGAATTGAAGTGTTGGAACAGACTGCTTCTCTTTCAGAGAAACGCATGTGAGTTTCTTCCTAATGCTTGCAAGTAGCATAGGGCACTTTCAAAGGAAAGTGATTTTCTCTGAAAGGACAGCATTTAGATAGTGAAGCAACACTCCATTCACTTCGCACAGTGAATTGAACTGTTGAAACAGACTGCTTCTCTTTCAGAGAAATGCATGTGAGTTTCTGGTGAATGCTTGTAAGTAGCTTAAGGCTCTTTCAAAGGAAAGTGATTTTCTATGAAAGGACAGCATTTAGAAAGTAAAGCAACACTCCATTCCCTTCGCGCAATGAATTGAAGTGTTGGAACAGACTGCTTCTCTTTCATAGAAACGCATTAGTGTTTCTTGGGAATGCTTGCAAGTAGCTTAAGGCACTTTCAAAGGAAATTGATTTTCTCTGAAAGGACAGCATTTAGATAGTGAAGCAACACTCCATTCACTTCGCACAGTGAATTGAAGTGTTGGAACAGACTGCTTCTCTTTCAGAGAAACGCATGTGAGTTTCTTGTGAATTCTTGCAAGTTGCTTAAGGCACTTTCAAAGGAAAGTGATTTTCTCTGAAAGGACAGCATTTAGAAACTGAAGCAACACTCCATTCACTTCGCACTGTGAATTGAAGTGTTGGAACAGACTGCTTCTCTTTCAGAGAAACGCATGTGAGTTTCTTCCTAATGCTTGCACGTAGCTTAAGGCACTTTCAAAGGAAAGTGATTTTCTCTGAAAGGACAACATTTAGAAAGTGAAGCAACACTCCATTCACTTCGCACAGTGAATTGAAGTGTTGGAACAGACTGCTTCTCTTTCAGAGAAACGCATGTGAGTTTCTGGTGAATGCTTGTAAGTAGCTTAAGGCACTTTCAAAGGAAAGTGATTTTCTCTGAAAGGACAGCATTTAGAAAGTGAAGCAACACTCCATTCACTTCGCACAGTGAATTGAAGTGTTGGAACAGACTGCTTCTCTTTCAGAGAAACGCATGTGAGTTTCTGGTGAATGCTTGTAAGTAGCTTAAGGCACTTTCAAAGGAAAGTGATTTTCTCTGAAAGGACAGCATTTAGAAAGTGAAGCAACACTCCATTCACTTCGCACAGTGAATTGAAGTGTTGGAACAGACTGCTTCTCTTTCAGAGAAACGCATGTGAGTTTCTGGTGAATGCTTGTAAGTAGCTTAAGGCACTTTCAAAGGAAAGTGATTTTCTCTGAAAGGACAGCATTTAGAAACTGAAGCAACACTCCATTCACTTCGCACAGTGAATTGAAGTGTTGGAACAGACTGCTTCTCTTTCAGAGAAACGCAAGTGAGTTTCTTGTGAATTATTGCAAGTCGCTTAAGGCACTTTCAAAGGAAAGTGATTTTCTCTGAAAGGACAGCATTTAGAAAGTGAAGCAACACTCCATTCACTTCGCACAGTGAATTGAAGTGTTGGAACAGACTGCTTCTCTTTAAGAGAAACGCATGTGAGTTTTTTGTGAATGCTTGAAAGTAGTTTAAGGCACTTTCAAAGGAAAGTGATTTTCTCTAAAAGGACAGAATTTAGAAAGTGATGCAACACTCCATTCACTTCGCACAGTGAATTGAAGTGTTGGAACAGACTGCTTCTCTTTCAGAGAAACGCATGTGAGTTTCTTCCTAATACTTGTAAGTAGCTTAAGGCACTTTCAAAGGAAAGTGATTTTCTCTGAAAGGACAGCATTTAGAAAGTGAAGCAACACTCCATTCCCTTCGTGCAGTGAATTGAAGTGTTGGAACAGAGTGCTTCTCTTTCATATAAACGCATTAGTGTTTCTTGAGAATGCTTGCAAGTTGCTTAAGGCGCTTTCAAAGGAAAGTGATTTTCTCTGAAAGGACAGCATTTAGAAAGTGAAGCAACACTCCATTCACTTCGCACAGTGAATTGAAGTGTTGGAACAGACTGCTTCTCTTTCAGAGAAATGCATGTGAGTTTCTGTTGAATGCTTGTAAGTAGCTTAAGGCACTTTCAAAGGAAAGTGATTTTCTCTGAAAGGACAGCATTTAGAAAATGAAGCAACACTCCATTCACTTCGCACGTTGAATTGAAGTGTTGGAACAGACTGCTTCTCTTTCAGAGAAACGCATGTGAGTTTCTGGTGAATGCTTGTAAGTAGCTTAAGGCACTTTCAAAGGAAAGTGATTTTCTCTGAAAGGACAGCATTTAGAAAGTGAGGCAACACTCCATTCACTTCACACAGTGAATTGAAGTGTTGGAACAGACTGCTTCTCTTTCAGAGAAACGCATGTGAGTTTCTTCCTAATGCTTGCAAGTAGCTTAAGGCACTTTCAAAGGAAAGTGATTTTCTCTGAAAGGACAGCATTTAGAAAGTGAAGCATCACTCCATTCACTTCGCACAGTGAATTGAAATGTTGGAATAGTCTGCTTCTCTATCAGAGAAACGCATGTGAGTTTCTTCCTAACGCTTGCAAGTAGCTTAAGGCACTTTCAAAGGAAAGTGATTTTCTCTGAAAGGACAGCATTTAGAAAGTGAAGCAACACTCCATTCACTTCGCACAGTGAATTGAAGTGTTGGAACAGACTGCTTCTCTTTCAGAGAAACGCATGTGAGTTTCTGGTGAATGCTTGTAAGGAGCTTAAGGCACTTTCAAAGGAAAGTGATTTTCTCTGAAAGGACAGCATTTAGAAAGTGAAGCAACACTCCATTCCCTTCGTGCAGTGAATTGAAGTGTTGGAACAGAGTGCTTCTCTTTCATAGAAACGCATTAGTGTTTCTTGTGAATGCTTGCAAATTGCTTAAGGCACTTTCAAAGGAAAGTGATTTTATCTGAAAGGACAGCATTTAGAAAGTGAAGCAACACTCAATTCACTTTGTACAGTGAATTGACGTGTTGGAATAGACTGCTTCTCTTTCAGAGAAATGCATGTGAGTTTCTGTTGAATGCTTGTAAGTAGCTTAAGGCTCTTTCAAAGGAAAGTGATTTTCTATGAAAGGACAGCATTTAGAAAGTAAAGCAACACTCCATTCCCTTCGCGCAATGAATTGAAGTGTTGGAACAGACTGCTTCTCTTTCATAGAAACGCATTAGTGTTTCTTGGGAATGCTTGCAAGTAGCTTAAGGCACTCTCAAAGGAAAGTGATTTTCTCTGAAAGGACAGCATTTAGATAGTGAAGCAACACTCCATTCACTTCGCACAGTGAATTGAAGTGTTGGAACAGACTGCTTCTCTTTCAGAGAAACGCATGTGAGTTTCTTGTGAATTCTTGCAAGTTGCTTAAGGCACTTTCAAAGGAAAGTGATTTTCTCTGAAAGGACAGCATTTAGAAAGTGAGGCAGCACTCCATTCACTTCGCACAGTGAATTGAAGTGTTGGAACAGACTGCTTCTCTTTCAGAGAAATGCATGTGAGTTTCTGTTGAATGCTTGAAAGTAGCTTAAAGCACTTTCAAAGGAAAGTAATTTTCTCTGAAAGGACAGCATTTAGAAAGTGAAGCAACACTCCATTCACTTCGCACAGTGAATTGAAGTGTTGGAGCAGACTGCTTCTCTTTCATAGAAACGCATTAGTGTTTCTTGGGAATGCTTGCAAGTAGCTTAAGGCACTTTCAAAGGAAAGTGATTTTCTCTGAAAGGACAGCATTTAGATAGTGAAGCAACACTCCATTCACTTCGCACAGTGAATTGAAGTGTTGAAACAGACTGCTTCTCTTTCAGAGAAACGCATGTGAGTTTCTGTTGAATGCTTGTAAGGAGCTTAAGGCATTTTCAAAGGAAAGTGATTTTCTCTGAAAGGACAGCATTTAGAAAGTGAGGCAACACTCCATTCACTTCACACAGTGAATTGAAGTGTTGGAACAGACTGCTTCTCTTTCAGAGAAACGCATGTGAGTTTCTTCCTAATGCTTGCAAGTAGCATAGGGCACTTTCAAAGGAAAGTGATTTTCTCTGAAAGGACAGCATTTAGAAAGTGAAGCAACACTCCATTCACTTCGCACAGAGAATTGAAGTGTTGGAACAGACTGCTTCTCTTTCAGAGAAACGCATGTGAGTTTCTTCTTAATGCTTGCAAGTAGCTTAAGGCACTTTCAAAGGAAAGTGATTTTCTCTGAAAGGACAGCATTTAGAAAGTGAAGCAACACTCCATTCACTTCGCACAGTGAATTGAAGTGTTGGAACAGACTGCTTCTCTTTCAGAGAAACGCATGTGAGTTTCTGGTGAATGCTTGTAAGTAGCTTAAGGCACTTTCAAAGGAAAGTGATTTTCTCTGAAAGGACAACATTTAGAAAGTGAAGCAACACTCCATTCACTTCGCACAGAGAATTGAAGTGTTGTAACAGAATGCTTCTTTTTCAGAGAAATGCATGTGAGTTTCTGTTGAATGCTTGTAAGTAGCTTAAGGCACTTTCAAAGGAAAGTGATTTTCTCTGAAAGGACATAATTTAGAAAGTGAAGCAACACTCCATTCACTTCGCACAGAGAATTGATCGGTTGGAACAGACTGCCTCTCTTTCAGAGGAATGCATGTGAGTTTCTGTTGAATGCTTGTAAGTAGCTTAAGGCACTTTCAAAGGAAAGTGATTTTCTCTGAAAGGACAGCATTTAGAAAGTGAAGCAACACTCCATTCACTTCGCACAGTGAATTGAAGTGTTGGAACAGACTGCTTCTCTTTCAGAGAAACGCATGTGAGTTTATTCCTAATGCCTGCAAGTAGCTTAAGGTACTTTCAACGGAAAGTGAATTTCTCTGAAAGGACAGCATTTAGAAAGTGAAGCAACACTCCATTCACTTCGCCCAGTGAATTGAAGTGTTGGACCAGACTGCTTCTCTTTCAGAGAAACACAAGTGGGTTTCTGGTGAATGCTTGTAAGTAGCTTAAGGCACTTTCAAAGGAAAGTGATTTTCTCTGAAAGGACAGCATTTAGAAAGTGGAGCAACACTCCATTCCCTTCGTGCTGTGAATTGAAGTGTTGGAGCAGAGTGCTTCTCTTTCATATAAACGCATTAGTTTTTCTTGTGAATGCTTGCAAGTTGCTTAAGGCACTTTCAAAGGAAAGTGATTTTCTCTGAAAGGACAGCATTTAGAAACTGAAGCAACACTCCGTTCACTTCGCACAGTGAATTGAAGTGTTGGAACAGACTGCTTCTCTTTAAGAGAAACGCATGTGAGTTTTTTGTGAATGCTTGAAAGTCGTTTAAGGCACTTTCAAAGGAAAGTGATTTTCTCTGAAAGGACAGCATTTAGAAAGTGAAGCAACACTCCATTCACTTCGCACAGTGAATTGAAGTGTTGGAACAGACTGCTTCTCTTTCAGAGAAACGCATGTGAGTTTCTGGTGAATGCTTGTAAGTAGCTTAAGGCACTTTCAAAGGAAAGTGATTTTCTCTGAAAGGACAGCATTTAGAACGTGAGGCAACACTCTATTCACTTCACACAGTGAATTGAAGTGTTGGAACAGACTGCTTCTCTTTCAGAGAAACGCATGTGAGTTTCTTCCTAATGCTTGCAAGTAGCTTAAGGCACTATCAAAGGAAAGTGATTTTCTCTGAAAGGACAGCATTTAGAAAGTGAAGCAACACTCCATTCACTTCGCACAGTGAATTGAAGTGTTGGAACCGACTGCTTCTCTTTCAGAGAAACGCATGTGACTTTCTGGTGAATGCTTATAAGTAGCTTAAGGCACTTTCAAAGGACAGTGATTTTCTCTGAAAGGACAGCATTTAGAAAGTGAAGCAACACTCCAATCCCTTCGTGCAGTGAATTGAAGTGTTGGAACAGAGTGCTTCTCTTTCATATAAACGCATTAGTGTTTCTTGTGAATGCTTGCAAGTTGCTTAAGGCACTTTCAAAGGAAAGTGATTTTCTCTGAAAGGACAGCATTTAGAAAGTGAAGCAACACTCCATTCACTTCGCACAGTGAATTGAAGTGTTGGAACAGTCTGCTTCTCTTTCAGAGAAACGCATGTGAGTTTCTTCCTAATGCTTGCAAGTAGCTTAAGGCACTTTCAAAGGAAAGTGATTTTCTCTGAAAGGACAGCATTTAGAAAGTGAAGCAACACTCCATTCACTTCGCACAGTGAATTGAAGTGTTGGAACAGACTGCTTCTCTTTCAGAGAAACGCATGTGAGTTTCCGGTGAATGCTTGCAAGTAGCTTAAGGCACTTTCAAAGGAAAGTGATTTTCTCTGAAAGGACAGCATTTAGAAAGTGAAGCAACACTCCATTCACTTCGCACAGTGAATTGAAGTGTTGGAACAGACTGCTTCTCTTTAAGAGAAACGCATGCGAGTTTTTTGTGAATGCTTGAAAGTAGTTTAAGGCACTTTCAAAGGAAAGTGATTTTCTCTGAAAGGACAGAATTTAGAAAGTGATGCAACACTCCATTCACTTCGCACAGTGAATTGAAGTGTTGGAACAGACTGCTTCTCTTTCAGAGAAACGCATGTGAGTTTCTTCCTAATACTTGTAAGTAGCTTAAGGCACTTTCAAAGGAAAGTGATTTTCTCTGAAAGGACAGCATTTAGAAAGTGAAGCAACACTCCATTCCCTTCGCACAGTGAATTGAAGTGTTGGAACAGACTGCTTCTCTTTCAGAGAAACGCATGTGAGTTTCTTCCTAATACTTGTAAGTAGCTTAAGGCACTTTCAAAGGAACGTGATTTTCTCGGGAAGGACAGCATTTAGAAAGTGAAGTAACATTCCATTCACTTCGCACAGTGAATTGAAGTGTTGGAACAGGCTGCTTCTCTTTCATAGAAACGCATTAGTGTTTCTTGTGAATGCTTGCAAGTAGCTTAAGGCACTTTCAAAGGAAAGTGATTTTCTCTGAAAGGACAGCATTTAGAAAGTGAAGCAACACTCCATTCACTTCGCACAGTGAATTGAAGTGTTGGAACAGACTGCTTCTCTTTCAGAGAAACGCATGTGAGTTTTTTGTGAATGTTTGAAAGTAATTTAAGGCACTTTCAAAGGAAAGTGATTTTCTCTGAAAGGACAGCATTTAGAAAGTGAAGCAACACTCCATTCACTTCGCACAGTGAATTGAAGTGTTGGAACAGACTGCTTCTCTTTCAGAGAAACGCATGTGAGTTTCTTTTGAATGCTTGCAAGTTGCTTAAGGCACATTCAAAGGAAAGTGATTTTCTCTGAAAGGACAGCATTTAGAAAGTGAAGCAACACTCCATTCACTTCGCACAGTGAATTGAAGTGTTGGAACAGACTGTTTCTCTTTCAGAGAAACGCATGTGAGTTTCTGGTGAATGCTTGTAAGTAGCTTAAGGCACTTTCAAAGGAAAGTGATTTTCTCTGATTGGACAGCATTTAGAAAGTGAAGCAACACTCCATTCACTTCGCACAGTGAATTGAAGTGTTGGAACAGACTGCTTCTCTTTCAGAGAAACGCATGTGAGTTTTTTGTGAATGCTTGAAAGTAGTTTAAGGCACTTTCAATGGAAAGTGATTTTCTCTGAAAGGACAGCATTTAGAAAGTGAGGCAACACTCCATTCACTTCGCACAGTGAATTGAAGTGTTGGAACAGACTGCTTCTCTTTCAGAGAAACGCATGTGAGTTTCTTCCTAATGCTTGCAAGTAGCTTAAGGCACTTTCAAAGGAAAGTGATTTTCTCTGAAAGGACAGCATTTAGAAAGTGAAGCAACACTCCATTCACTTCGCACAGTGAATTGAAGTGTTGGAACAGACTGCTTCTCTTTCAGAGAAACGCATGTGAGTTTCTTCCTGATGCTTGCAAGTAGCTTAAGGCACTTTCAAAGGAAAGTGATTTTCTCTGAAAGGACAGCATTTAGAAAGTGAAGCAACACTCCATTCACTTCGCACAGTGAATTGAAGTGTTGGAACAGACTGTTTCTCTTTCAGAGAAACGCATGTGAGTTTCTGGTGAATGCTTGTAAGTAGCTTAAGGCACTTTCAAAGGAAAGTGATTTTCTCTGAAAGGACAGCATTTAGAAAGTGAAGCAACACTCCATTCACTTCGCACAGTGAATTGAAGTGTTGGAACAGACTGCTTCTCTTTCAGAGAAACGCATGTGAGTTTCTTTTGAATGCTTGCAAGTTGCTTAAGGCACATTCAAAGGAAAGTGATTTTCTCTGAAAGGACAGCATTTAGAAACTGAAGCAACACTCCATTCACTTCGCACAGTGAATTGAAGTGTTCGAGCAGACGGCTTCTCTTTAAGAGAAACGCATGTGAGTTTTTTATGAATGCTTGAAAGTAGTTTAAGGCACTTTAAAAGGAAAGTGATTTTGTCTGAAAGGACAGCATTTAGAAAGTGAAGCAACACTCCATTCACTTCGCACGGTGAATTGAAGTGTTGGAACAGACTGCTTCTCTTTCAGAGAAACGCATGTGAGTTTCTGGTGAATGCTTGTAAGTAGCTTAAGGCACGTTCAAAGGAAAGTGATTTTCTCTGAAAGGACAGCATTTAGAAAGTGAGGCAACACTCTATTCACTTCACACAGTGAATTGAATTGTTGGAACAGACTGCTTCTCTTTCAGAGAAACACATGTGAGTTTCTGGTGAATGCTTGTAAGTAGCTTAAGGCACTTTCAAAGGAAAGTGATTTTCTCTGAAACGACAGCATTTAGAAAGTGAAGCAACACTCCATTTCCTTCGTGCAGTGAATTGAAGTGTTGGAACAGAATGCTTCTCTTTCATAGAAACGCATTAGTGTTTCTTGTGAATGCTTGCAAGTTGCTTAAGGCACTTTCAAAGGAAAGTGATTTTCTCTGAAAGGACATAATTTAGAAAGTGAAGCAACACTCCATTCACTTCGCACAGTGAATTGAAGTGTTCGAACAGACTGCTTCTCTTTCAGAGAAATGCATGTGAGTTTCTGTTGAATGCTTGTATGTAGCTTAAGGCACTTTCAAAGGAAAGTGATTTTCTCTGAAAGGACAGCATTTAGAAAGTGAAGCAACACTCCATTCACTTCGCACATTGAATTGAAGTGTTGGAATAGACTGCTTCTCTTTCAGAGAAACGCATATGAGTTTTTTGTGAATGCTTGAAAGTAGTTTAAGGCACTTTCAAAGGAAAGTGATTTTCTCTGAAAGGACAGCATTTAGAAAGTGAAGCAACACTCCATTCACTTCGCACAGTGAATTGAAGTGTTGGAACAGACTGCTTCTCTTTCAGAGAAACGCATGTGAGTTTCTTCCTGATGCTTGCAAGTAGCTTAAGGCACTTTCAAAGGAAAGTGATTTTCTCAGAAAGGACAGCATTTAGAAAGTGAAGCAACACTCCATTCACTTCGCACAGTGAATTGAAGTGTTGGAAAAGACTGTTTCTCTTTCAGAGAAACGCATGTGAGTTTCTGGTGAATGCTTGTAAGTAGCTTAAGGCACTTTCAAAGGAAAGTGATTTTCTCTGAAAGGACAGCATTTAGAAACTGAAGCAACACTCCATTCACTTCGCACACTGAATTGAAGTGTTGGAACAGACTGCTTCTCTTTCAGAGAAACGCATGTGAGTTTTTTGTGAATGCTTGAAAGTAGTTTAAGGCACTTTCAAAGGAAAGTGTTTTTCTCTGAAAGGACAGCATTTAGAAAGTGAAGCAACACTCCATTCACTTCGCACAGTGAATTGAAGTGTTGGAACAGACTGCTTCTCTTTCAGAGAAACGCATGTGAGTTTCTTCCTAATGCTTGCAAGTAGCTTAAGGCACTTTCAAAGGAAAGTGATTTTCTCTGATTGGACAGCATTTAGAAAGTGAAGCAACACTCCATTCACTTCGCAGAGAGAATTGAGGTGTTGGAACACACTGCTTCTCTTTCAGAGAAACGCATTAGTATTTCTTGTGAATGCTTGCAAGTAGCTTAAGGCACTTTCAAAGAAAAGTGATTTTCTCTGAAAGGACAGCATTTAGAAAGTGAAGCAACACTCCATTCACTTCGCAGAGTGAATTGAAGTATTGGAACAGACTGCTTCTCTTTCAGAGAAACGCATGTGAGTTTCTGGTGAATGCTTGTAAGTAGCTTAAGGCACTTTCAAAGGAAAGTGATTTTCTCTGAAAGGACAGCATTTAGAAAGTGAAGCAACACTCCATTCACTTCGCACAGTGAATTGAAGTGTTGGAACAGACTGCTTCTCTTTCAGAGAAACGCATGTGAGTTTCTGGTGAATGCTTGTAAGTAGCTTAAGGCACTTTCAAAGGAAAGTGATTTTCTCTGAAAGGACAGCATTTAGAAAGTGAAGCAACACTCCATTCCCTTCGTGCAGTGAATTGAAGTGTTGGAACAGAGTGCTTCTCATTCATTGAAACGCATTAGTGTTTCTTGTGAATGCTTGCAAGTTGCTTAAGGCACTTTCAAAGGAAAGTGATTTTCTCTGAAAGGACAGCATTTAGAAAGTGAAGCAACACTCCATTCACTTTGTACTGTGAATTGAAGTGTTGGAACAGACTGCTTCTCTTTCAGAGAAATGCATGTGAGTTTCTGTTGAATGCTTGTAAGTAGCTTAAGGCACATTCAAAGGAAAGGGATTTTCTCTGAAAGGACAGCATTTAGAAAGTGAAGCAACACTCCATTCACTTCGCACAGTGAATTGAAGTGTTGGAACAGACTGCTTCTCTTTCAGAGAAACGCATGTGAGTTTTTTGTGAATGCTTGAAAGTAGTTTAAGGCACTTTCAATGGAAAGTGATTTTCTCTGAAAGGACAGCATTTAGAAAGTGAGGCAACACTCCATTCACTTCGCACAGTGAATTGAAGTGTTGGAACAGACTGCTTCTCTTTCAGAGAAACGCATGTGAGTTTCTTTCTAATGCTTGCAAATAGCTTAAGGCACTTTCAAAGGAAAGTGATTTTCTCTGAAAGGACAGCATTTAGAAAGTGAAGCAACACTCCATTCACTTCGCACAGTGAATTGAAGTGTTGGAACAGACTGCTTCTCTTTCAGAGAAACGCATGTGAGTTTCTTCCTGATGCTTGCAAGTAGCTTAAGGCACTTTCAAAGGAAAGTGATTTTCTCTGAAAGGACAGCATTTAGAAAGTGAAGCAACACTCCATTCACTTCGCACAGTGAATTGAAGTGTTGGAACAGACTGTTTCTCTTTCAGAGAAACGCATGTGAGTTTCTGGTGAATGCTTGTAAGTAGCTTAAGGCACTTTCAAAGGAAAGTGATTTTCTCTGAAAGGACAGCATTTAGAAAGTGAAGCAACACTCCATTCACTTCGCACAGTGAATTGAAGTGTTGGAACAGACTGCTTCTCTTTCAGAGAAACGCATGTGAGTTTCTTTTGAATGCTTGCAAGTTGCTTAAGGCACATTCAAAGGAAAGTGATTTTCTCTGAAAGGACAGCATTTAGAAACTGAAGCAACACTCCATTCACTTCGCACAGTGAATTGAAGTGTTCGAACAGACTGCTTCTCTTTAAGAGAAACGCATGTGAGTTTTTTATGAATGCTTGAAAGTAGTTTAAGGCACTTTAAAAGGAAAGTGATTTTGTCTGAAAGGACAGCATTTAGAAAGTGAAGCAACACTCCATTCACTTCGCACGGTGAATTGAAGTGTTGGAACAGACTGCTTCTCTTTCAGAGAAACGCATGTGAGTTTCTGGTGAATGCTTGTAAGTAGCTTAAGGCACGTTCAAAGGAAAGTGATTTTCTCTGAAAGGACAGCATTTAGAAAGTGAGGCAACACTCTATTCACTTCGCACAGTGAATTGAATTGTTGGAACAGACTGCTTCTCTTTCAGAGAAACACATGTGAGTTTCTGGTGAATGCTTGTAAGTAGCTTAAGGCACTTTCAAAGGAAAGTGATTTTCTCTGAAACGACAGCATTTAGAAAGTGAAGCAACACTCCATTCACTTCGCACAGAGAATTGAAGTGTTGGAACAGAATGCTTCTCTTTCATAGAAACGCATTAGTGTTTCTTGTGAATGCTTGCAAGTTGCTTAAGGCACTTTCAAAGGAAAGTGATTTTCTCTGAAAGGACATAATTTAGAAAGTGAAGCAACACTCCATTCACTTCGCACAGTGAATTGAAGTGTTCGAACAGACTGCTTCTCTTTCAGAGAAATGCATGTGAGTTTCTGTTGAATGCTTGTAAGTAGCTTAAGGCACTTTCAAAGGAAAGTGATTTTCTCTGAAAGGACAGCATTTAGAAAGTGAAGCCACACTCCATTCACTTCGCACATTGAATTGAAGTGTTGGAACAGACTGCTTCTCTTTCATAGAAACGCATTAGTGTTTCTTGGGAATGCTTGCAAGTAGCTTAAGGCACTTTCAAAGGAAAGTGATTTTCTCTGAAAGGACAGCATTTAGAAAGTGAAGCAACACTCCATTCACTTCGCACAGTGAATTGAAGTGTTGGAACAGACTGCTTCTCTTTCAGAGAAACGCATGTGAGTTTCTTCCTGATGCTTGCAAGTAGCTTAAGGCACTTTCAAAGGAAAGTGATTTTCTCTGAAAGGACAGCATTTAGAAAGTGAAGCAACACTCCATTCACTTCGCACAGTGAATTGAAGTGTTGGAACAGACTGTTTCTCTTTCAGAGAAACGCATGTGAGTTTCTGGTGAATGCTTGTAAGTAGCTTAAGGCACTTTCAAAGGAAAGTGATTTTCTCTGAAAGGACAGCATTTAGAAAGTGAAGCAACACTCCATTCACTTCGCACAGTGAATTGAAGTGTTGGAACAGACTGCTTCTCTTTCAGAGAAACGCATGTGAGTTTCTTTTGAATGCTTGCAAGTTGCTTAAGGCACATTCAAAGGAAAGTGATTTTCTCTGAAAGGACAGCATTTAGAAACTGAAGCAACACTCCATTCACTTCGCACAGTGAATTGAAGTGTTCGAACAGACGGCTTCTCTTTAAGAGAAACGCATGTGAGTTTTTAATGAATGCTTGAAAGTAGTTTAAGGCACTTTAAAAGGAAAGTGATTTTGTCTGAAAGGACAGCATTTAGAAAGTGAAGCAACACTCCATTCACTTCGCACGGTGAATTGAAGTGTTGGAACAGACTGCTTCTCTTTCAGAGAAACACATGTGAGTTTCTGGTGAATGCTTGTAAGTAGCTTAAGGCACTTTCAAAGGTAAGTGATTTTCTCTGAAACGACAGCATTTAGAAAGTGAAGCAACACTCCATTTCCTTCGTGCAGTGAATTGAAGTGTTGGAACAGAATGCTTCTCTTTCATAGAAACGCATTAGTGTTTCTTGTGAATGCTTGCAAGTTGCTTAAGGCACTTTCAAAGGAAAGTGATTTTCTCTGAAAGGACATAATTTAGAAAGTGAAGCAACACTCCATTCACTTCGCACAGTGAATTGAAGTGTTCGAACAGACTGCTTCTCTTTCAGAGAAATGCATGTGAGTTTCTGTTGAATGCTTGTAAGTAGCTTAAGGCACTTTCAAAGGAAAGTGATTTTCTCTGAAAGGACAGCATTTAGAAAGTGAAGCAACACTCCATTCACTTCGCACATTGAATTGAAGTGTTGGAATAGACTGCTTCTCTTTCAGAGAAACGCATATGAGTTTTTTGTGAATGCTTGAAAGTAGTTTAAGGCACTTTCAAAGGAAAGTGATTTTCTCTGAAAGGACAGCATTTAGAAAGTGAAGCAACACTCCATTCACTTCGCACAGTGAATTGAAGTGTTGGAACAGACTGCTTCTCTTTCAGAGAAACGCATGTGAGTTTCTTCCTGATGCTTGCAAGTAGCTTAAGGCACTTTCAAAGGAAAGTGATTTTCTCAGAAAGGACAGCATTTAGAAAGTGAAGCAACACTCCATTCACTTCGCACAGTGAATTGAAGTGTTGGAAAAGACTGTTTCTCTTTCAGAGAAACGCATGTGAGTTTCTGGTGAATGCTTGTAAGTAGCTTAAGGCACTTTCAAAGGAAAGTGATTTTCTCTGAAAGGACAGCATTTAGAAACTGAAGCAACACTCCCTCACTTCGCACACTGAATTGAAGTGTTGGAACAGACTGCTTCTCTTTCAGAGAAACGCATGTGAGTTTCTTTTGAATGCTTGCAAGTTGCTTAAGGCACATTCAAAGGAAAGTGATTTTCTCTGAAAGGACAGCATTTAGAAACTGAAGCAACACTCCATTCACTTCGCACAGTGAATTGAAGTGTTCGAACAGACTGCTTCTCTTTAAGAGAAACGCATGTGAGTTTTTTATGAATGCTTGAAAGTAGTTTAAGGCACTTTAAAAGGAAAGTGATTTTGTCTGAAAGGACAGCATTTAGAAAGTGAGGCAACACTCTATTCACTTCACACAGTGAATTGAATTGTTGGAACAGACTGCTTCTCTTTCAGAGAAACACATGTGAGTTTCTGGTGAAGGCTTGTAAGTAGCTTAAGGCACTTTCAAAGGAAAGTGATTTTCTCTGAAAGGACAGCATTTTGAAAGTGAAGCAACACTCCATTTCCTTCGTGCAGTGAATTGAAGTGTTGGAACAGAATGCTTCTCTTTCATACAAACGCATTAGTGTTTCTTGTGAATGCTTGCAAGTTGCTTAAGGCACTTTCAAAGGAAAGTGATTTTCTCTGAAAGGACAGCATTCAGAAAGTGAAGCAACACTCCATTCACTTCGCAGAGTGAATTGAAGTATTGGAACAGACTGCTTCTCTTTCAGAGAAACGCATGTGAGTTTCTGGTGAATGCTTGTAAGTAGCTTAAGACACTTTCAAAGGAAAGTGATTTTCTCTGAAAGGACAGCATTTAGAAAGTGAAGCAACACTCCATTCACTTCGCACAGTGAATTGAAGTGTTGGAACAGACTGCTTCTCTTTCAGAGAAACGCATGTGAGTTTCTGTTGAATGCTTGTAAGTAGCTTAAGACACTTTCAAAGGAAAGTGATTTTCTCTGAAAGGACAGCATTTAGAAAGTGAAGCAACACTCCATTCACTTCGCACAGTGAATTGAAGTGTTGGAACAGACTGCTTCTCTTTCAGAGAAACGCATGTGAGTTTCTGGTGAATGCTTGTAAGTAGCTTAAGGCACTTTCAAAGGAAAGTGATTTTCTCTGAAAGGACAGCATTTAGAAAGTGAGGCAACACTCCATTCACCTCACACAGTGAATTGAAGTGTTGGAACAGACTGCTTCTCTTTCAGAGAAACGCATGTGAGTTTCTTCCTAATGCTTGCAAGTAGCTTAAGGCACTTTCAAAGGAAAGTGTTTTTCTCTGAAAGGACAGCATTTAGAAAGTGAAGCAACACTCCATTCACTTCGCACAGTGAATTGAAGTGTTGGAACAGACTGCTTCTCTTTCAGAGAAACGCATGTGAGTTTCTGGTGAATGCTTGTAAGTCGCTTAAGGCACTTTCAAAGGAAAGTCATTTTCTCTGAAAGGACAGCATTTAGAAAGTGAAGGAACACTCCATTCACTTCGCACAGTGAATTGAAGTGTTGGAACACACTGCTTCCCTTTAAGAGAAACGCATTAGTGTTTTTTGTGAATGCTTGAAAGTAGTTTAAGGCACTTTCAAAGGAAAGTGATTTTCTCTGAAAGGACAGCATTTAGAAAGTGAAGCAACACTCAATTCACCTTGTACAGTGAATTGAACTGTTGGAACAGACTGCTTCTCTTTCAGAGAAATGCATGTGAGTTTCTGTTGAATGCTTGTAAGTAGCTTAAGGCACTTTCAAAGGAAAGTGATTTTCTATGAAAGGACAACATTTAGAAAGTAAAGCAACACTCCATTCCCTTCGAACAAAGAATTGAAGTGTTGGAACAGACTGCTTCTCTTTCATAGAAACGCATTAGTGTTTCTTGGGAATGCTTGCAAGTAGCTTAAGGCACTTTCAAAGGAAAGTGATTTTCTCTGAAAGGACAGCATTTAGATAGTGAAGCAATACTCCATTCACTTCGCACAGTGAATTGAAGTGTTGGAACAGACTGCTTCTCTTTCAGAGAAACGCATGTGAGTTTCTTCCTAATGCTTGCAAGTAGCTTAAGGCACTTTCAAAGGAAAGTGATTTTCTCTGATTGGACAGAATTTAGAAAGTGAAGCAACACTCCATTCACTTCGCACAGTGAATTGAAGTGTTGGAACAGACTGCTTCTCTTTCAGAAAAACGCATGTGAGTTTCTGGTGAATGCTTGTAAGTAGCTTAAGGCACTTTCAAAGGAAAGTGATTTTCTCTGAAAGGACAGCATTTAGAAAGTGAAGCAACACTCCATTCCCTTCGTGCAGTGAATTGAAGTGTTGGAACAGACTGCTTCTCTTTCATAGAAACGCATTAGTGTTTCTTGTGAATGCTTGCAAGTTGCTTAAGGCACTTTCAAAGGAAAGTGATTTTCTCTGAAAGGACAGCATTTAGAAAGTGAAGCAACACTCCATTCACTTTGTACTGTGAATTGAAGTGTTGGAACAGACTGCTTCTCTTTCAGAGAAATGCATGTGAGTTTCTGTTGAATGCTTGTAAGTAGCTTAAGGCACATTCAAAGGAAAGGGATTTTCTCTGAAAGGACAGCATTTAGAAAGTGAAGCAACACTCCATTCACTTCGCACAGTGAATTGAAGTGTTGGAACAGACTGCTTCTCTTTCAGAGAAACGCATGTGAGTTTCTTGTGAATGCTTGAAAGTAGTTTAATGCACTTTCAATGGAAAGTGATTTTCTCTGAAAGGACAGCATTTAGAAAGTGAGGCAACACTCCATTCACTTCGCACAGTGAATTGAAGTGTTGGAACAGACTGCTTCTCTTTCAGAGAAACGCATGTGAGTTTCTTCCTAATGCTTGCAAGTAGCTTAAGGCACTTTCAAAGGAAAGTGATTTTCTCTGAAAGGACAGCATTTAGAAAGTGAAGCAACACTCCATTCACTTCGTACAGTGAATTGAAGTGTTGGAACAGACTGCTTCTCTTTCAGAGAAACGCATGTGAGTTTCTTCCTGATGCTTGCAAGTAGCTTAAGGCACTTTCAAAGGAAAGTGATTTTCTCTGAAAGGACAGCATTTAGAAAGTGAAGCAACACTCCATTCACTTCTCACAGTGAATTGAAGTGTTGGAACAGACTGTTTCTCTTTCAGAGAAACGCATGTGAGTTTCTGGTGAATGCTTGTAAGTAGCTTAAGGCACTTTCAAAGGAAAGTGATTTTCTCTGAAAGGACAGCATTTATAAAGTGAAGCAACACTCCATTCACTTCGCACAGTGAATTGAAGTGTTGGAACAGACTGCTTCTCTTTCAGAGAAACGCATGTGAGTTTCTTTTGAATGCTTGCAAGTTGCTTAAGGCACATTCAAAGGAAAGTGATTTTCTCTGAAAGGACAGCATTTAGAAACTGAAGCAACACTCTATTCACTTCGCACAGTGAATTGAAGTGTTCGAGCAGACGGCTTCTCTTTAAGAGAAACACATGTGAGTTTTTTATGAATGCTTGAAAGTAGTTTAAGGCACTTTAAAAGGAAAGTGATTTTGTCTGAAAGGACAGCATTTAGAAAGTGAAGCAACACTCCATTCACTTCGCACGGTGAATTGAAGTGTTGGAACAGACTGCTTCTCTTTCAGAGAAACGCATGTGAGTTTCTGGTGAATGCTTGTAAGTAGCTTAAGGCACTTTCAAAGGAAAGTGATTTTCTCTGAAAGGACAGCATTTAGAAAGTGAAGCAACACTCCATTCCCTTCGTGCAGTGAATTGAAGTGTTGGAACAGAGTGCTTCTCATTCATTGAAACGCATTAGTGTTTCTTGTGAATGCTTGCAAGTTGCTTAAGGCACTTTCAAAGGAAAGTGATTTTCTCTGAAAGGACAGCATTTAGAAAGTGAAGCAACACTCCATTCACTTTGTACTGTGAATTGAAGTGTTGGAACAGACTGCTTCTCTTTCAGAGAAATGCATGTGAGTTTCTGTTGAATGCTTGTAAGTAGCTTAAGGCACATTCAAAGGAAAGGGATTTTCTCTGAAAGGACAGCATTTAGAAAGTGAAGCAACACTCCATTCACTTCGCACAGTGAATTGAAGTGTTGGAACAGACTGCTTCTCTTTCAGAGAAACGCATGTGAGTTTTTTGTGAATGCTTGAAAGTAGTTTAAGGCACTTTCAATGGAAAGTGATTTTCTCTGAAAGGACAGCATTTAGAAAGTGAGGCAACACTCCATTCACTTCGCACAGTGAATTGAAGTGTTGGAACAGACTGCTTCTCTTTCAGAGAAACGCATGTGAGTTTCTTTCTAATGCTTGCAAATAGCTTAAGGCACTTTCAAAGGAAAGTGATTTTCTCTGAAAGGACAGCATTTAGAAAGTGAAGCAACACTCCATTCACTTCGCACAGTGAATTGAAGTGTTGGAACAGACTGCTTCTCTTTCAGAGAAACGCATGTGAGTTTCTTCCTGATGCTTGCAAGTAGCTTAAGGCACTTTCAAAGGAAAGTGATTTTCTCTGAAAGGACAGCATTTAGAAAGTGAAGCAACACTCCATTCACTTCGCAGAGAGAATTGAGGTGTTGGAACACACTGCTTCTCTTTCAGAGAAACGCATTAGTATTTCTTGTGAATGCTTGCAAGTAGCTTAAGGCACTTTCAAAGAAAAGTGATTTTCTCTGAAAGGACAGCATTTAGAAAGTGAAGCAACACTCCATTCACTTCGCAGAGTGAATTGAAGTATTGGAACAGACTGCTTCTCTTTCAGAGAAACGCATGTGAGTTTCTGGTGAATGCTTGTAAGTAGCTTAAGGCACTTTCAAAGGAAAGTGATTTTCTCTGAAAGGACAGCATTTAGAAAGTGAAGCAACACTCCATTCACTTCGCACAGTGAATTGAAGTGTTGGAACAGACTGCTTCTCTTTCAGAGAAACGCATGTGAGTTTCTGGTGAATGCTTGTAAGTAGCTTAAGGCACTTTCAAAGGAAAGTGATTTTCTCTGAAAGGACAGCATTTAGAAAGTGAAGCAACACTCCATTCCCTTCGTGCAGTGAATTGAAGTGTTGGAACAGAGTGCTTCTCATTCATTGAAACGCATTAGTGTTTCTTGTGAATGCTTGCAAGTTGCTTAAGGCACTTTCAAAGGAAAGTGATTTTCTCTGAAAGGACAGCATTTAGAAAGTGAAGCAACACTCCATTCACTTTGTACTGTGAATTGAAGTGTTGGAACAGACTGCTTCTCTTTCAGAGAAATGCATGTGAGTTTCTGTTGAATGCTTGTAAGTAGCTTAAGGCACATTCAAAGGAAAGGGATTTTCTCTGAAAGGACAGCATTTAGAAAGTGAAGCAACACTCCATTCACTTCGCACAGTGAATTGAAGTGTTGGAACAGACTGCTTCTCTTTCAGAGAAACGCATGTGAGTTTTTTGTGAATGCTTGAAAGTAGTTTAAGGCACTTTCAATGGAAAGTGATTTTCTCTGAAAGGACAGCATTTAGAAAGTGAGGCAACACTCCATTCACTTCGCACAGTGAATTGAAGTGTTGGAACAGACTGCTTCTCTTTCAGAGAAACGCATGTGAGTTTCTTTCTAATGCTTGCAAATAGCTTAAGGCACTTTCAAAGGAAAGTGATTTTCTCTGAAAGGACAGCATTTAGAAAGTGAAGCAACACTCCATTCACTTCGCACAGTGAATTGAAGTGTTGGAACAGACTGCTTCTCTTTCAGAGAAACGCATGTGAGTTTCTTCCTGATGCTTGCAAGTAGCTTAAGGCACTTTCAAAGGAAAGTGATTTTCTCTGAAAGGACAGCATTTAGAAAGTGAAGCAACACTCCATTCACTTCGCACAGTGAATTGAAGTGTTGGAACAGACTGTTTCTCTTTCAGAGAAACGCATGTGAGTTTCTGGTGAATGCTTGTAAGTAGCTTAAGGCACTTTCAAAGGAAAGTGATTTTCTCTGAAAGGACAGCATTTAGAAAGTGAAGCAACACTCCATTCACTTCGCACAGTGAATTGAAGTGTTGGAACAGACTGCTTCTCTTTCAGAGAAACGCATGTGAGTTTCTTTTGAATGCTTGCAAGTTGCTTAAGGCACATTCAAAGGAAAGTGATTTTCTCTGAAAGGACAGCATTTAGAAACTGAAGCAACACTCCATTCACTTCGCACAGTGAATTGAAGTGTTCGAACAGACTGCTTCTCTTTAAGAGAAACGCATGTGAGTTTTTTATGAATGCTTGAAAGTAGTTTAAGGCACTTTAAAAGGAAAGTGATTTTGTCTGAAAGGACAGCATTTAGAAAGTGAAGCAACACTCCATTCACTTCGCACGGTGAATTGAAGTGTTGGAACAGACTGCTTCTCTTTCAGAGAAACGCATGTGAGTTTCTGGTGAATGCTTGTAAGTAGCTTAAGGCACGTTCAAAGGAAAGTGATTTTCTCTGAAAGGACAGCATTTAGAAAGTGAGGCAACACTCTATTCACTTCGCACAGTGAATTGAATTGTTGGAACAGACTGCTTCTCTTTCAGAGAAACACATGTGAGTTTCTGGTGAATGCTTGTAAGTAGCTTAAGGCACTTTCAAAGGAAAGTGATTTTCTCTGAAACGACAGCATTTAGAAAGTGAAGCAACACTCCATTCACTTCGCAGAGAGAATTGAAGTGTTGGAACAGAATGCTTCTCTTTCATAGAAACGCATTAGTGTTTCTTGTGAATGCTTGCAAGTTGCTTAAGGCACTTTCAAAGGAAAGTGATTTTCTCTGAAAGGACAGCATTTAGAAAGTGAGGCAACACTCCATTCACTTCGCACAGTGAATTGAAGTGTTGGAACAGACTGCTTCTCTTTCAGAGAAACGCATGTGAGTTTCTTTCTAATGCTTGCAAATAGCTTAAGGCACTTTCAAAGGAAATGATTTTCTCTGAAAGGACAGCATTTAGAAAGTGAAGCAACACTCCATTCACTTCGCACAGTGAATTGAAGTGTTGGAACAGACTGCTTCTCTTTCAGAGAAACGCATGTGAGTTTCTTCCTGATGCTTGCAAGTTCCTTAAGGCACTTTCAAAGGAAAGTGATTTTCTCTGAAAGGACAGCATTTAGAAAGTGAAGCAACACTCCATTCACTTCGCACAGTGAATTGAAGTGTTGGAACAGACTGTTTCTCTTTCAGAGAAACGCATGTGAGTTTCTGGTGAATGCTTGTAAGTAGCTTAAGGCACTTTCAAAGGAAAGTGATTTTCTCTGAAAGGACAGCATTTAGAAAGTGAAGCAACACTCCATTCACTTCGCACAGTGAATTGAAGTGTTGGAACAGACTGCTTCTCTTTCAGAGAAACGCATGTGAGTTTCTTTTGAATGCTTGCAAGTTGCTTAAGGCACATTCAAAGGAAAGTGATTTTCTCTGAAAGGACAGCATTTAGAAAGTGAAGCAACACTCCATTGACTTCGCACAGTGAATTGAAGTGTTCGAACAGACTGCTTCTCTTTAAGAGAAACTCATGTGAGTTTTTTATGAATGCTTGAAATTAGTTTAAGGCACTTTAAAAGGAAAGTGATTTTGTCTGAAAGGACAGCATTTAGAAAGTGAAGCAACACTCCATTCACTTCGCACGGTGAATTGAAGTGTTGGAACAGACTGCTTCTCTTTCAGAGAAACGCATGTGAGTTTCTGGTGAATGCTTGTAAGTAGCTTAAGGCACGTTCAAAGGAAAGTGATTTTCTCTGAAAGGACAGCATTTAGAAAGTGAGGCAACACTCTATTCACTTCGCACAGTGAATTGAATTGTTGGAACAGACTGCTTCTCTTTCAGAGAAACACATGTGAGTTTCTGGTGAATGCTTGTAAGTAGCTTAAGGCACTTTCAAAGGAAAGTGATTTTCTCTGAAAGGACAGCATTTAGAAAGTGAAGCAACACTCCATTCACTTCGCACAGTGAATTGAAGTGTTGGAACAGACTGCTTCTCTTTCAGAGAAACGCATGTGAGTTTCTGGTGAATGCTTGTAAGTAGCTTAAGGTACTTTCAAAGGAAAGTGATTTTCTCTGAAAGGACAGCATTTAGAAAGTGAAGCAACACTCCATTCCCTTCGTGCAGTGAATTGAAGTGTTGGAACAGAGTGCTTCTCATTCATTGAAACGCATTAGTGTTTCTTGTGAATGCTTGCAAGTTGCTTAAGGCACTTTCAAAGGAAAGTGATTTTCTCTGAAAGGACAGCATTTAGAAAGTGAAGCAACACTCCATTCACTTTGTACTGTGAATTGAAGTGTTGGAACAGACTGCTTCTCTTTCAGAGAAATGCATGTGAGTTTCTGTTGAATGCTTGTAAGTAGCTTAAGGCACATTCAAAGGAAAGGGATTTTCTCTGAAAGGACAGCATTTAGAAAGTGAAGCAACACTCCATTCACTTCGCACAGTGAATTGAAGTGTTGGAACAGACTGCTTCTCTTTCAGAGAAACGCATGTGAGTTTTTTGTGAATGCTTGAAAGTAGTTTAAGGCACTTTCAATGGAAAGTGATTTTCTCTGAAAGGACAGCATTTAGAAAGTGAGGCAACACTCCATTCACTTCGCACAGTGAATTGAAGTGTTGGAACAGACTGCTTCTCTTTCAGAGAAACGCATGTGAGTTTCTTTCTAATGCTTGCAAATAGCTTAAGGCACTTTCAAAGGAAATGATTTTCTCTGAAAGGACAGCATTTAGAAAGTGAAGCAACACTCCATTCACTTCGCACAGTGAATTGAAGTGTTGGAACAGACTGCTTCTCTTTCAGAGAAACGCATGTGAGTTTCTTCCTGATGCTTGCAAGTAGCTTAAGGCACTTTCAAAGGAAAGTGATTTTCTCTGAAAGGACAGCATTTAGAAAGTGAAGCAACACTCCATTCACTTCGCACAGTGAATTGAAGTGTTGGAACAGACTGTTTCTCTTTCAGAGAAACGCATGTGAGTTTCTGGTGAATGCTTGTAAGTAGCTTAAGGCACTTTCAAAGGAAAGTGATTTTCTCTGAAAGGACAGCATTTAGAAAGTGAAGCAACACTCCATTCACTTCGCACAGTGAATTGAAGTGTTGGAACAGAATGCTTCTCTTTCAGAGAAACGCATGTGAGTTTCTTTTCAATGCTTGCAAGTTGCTTAAGGCACATTCAAAGGAAAGTGATTTTCTCTGAAAGGACAGCATTTAGAAACTGAAGCAACACTCCATTCACTTCGCACAGTGAATTGAAGTGTTCGAACAGACTGCTTCTCTTTAAGAGAAACGCATGTGAGTTTTTTATGAATGCTTGAAAGTAGTTTAAGGCACTTTAAAAGGAAAGTGATTTTGTCTGAAAGGACAGCATTTAGAAAGTGAAGCAACACTCCATTCACTTTGCACGGTGAATTGAAGTGTTGGAACAGACTGCTTCTCTTTCAGAGAAACGCATGTGAGTTTCTGTTGAATGCTTGTAAGTAGCTTAAGGCACGTTCAAAGGAAAGTGATTTTCTCTGAAAGGACAGCATTTAGAAAGTGAGGCAACACTCTATTCACTTCGCACAGTGAATTGAATTGTTGGAACAGACTGCTTCTCTTTCAGAGAAACACATGTGAGTTTCTGGTGAATGCTTGTAAGTAGCTTAAGGCACTTTCAAAGGAAAGTGATTTTCTCTGAAACGACAGCATTTAGAAAGTGAAGCAACACTCCATTCACTTCGCACAGAGAATTGAAGTGTTGGAACAGAATGCTTCTCTTTCATAGAAACGCATTAGTGTTTCTTGTGAATGCTTGCAAGTTGCTTAAGGCACTTTCAAAGGAAAGTGATTTTCTCTGAAAGGACATAATTTAGAAAGTGAAGCAACACTCCATTCACTTCGCACAGTGAATTGAAGTGTTCGAACAGACTGCTTCTCTTTCAGAGAAATGCATGTGAGTTTCTGTTGAATGCTTGTAAGTAGCTTAAGGCACTTTCAAAGGAAAGTGATTTTCTCTGAAAGGACAGCATTTAGAAAGTGAAGCCACACTCCATTCACTTCGCACATTGAATTGAAGTGTTGGAACAGACTGCTTCTCCTTCAGAGAAACGCATGTGAGTTTCTGGTGAATGCTTGTAAGTAGCTTAAGGCACCTTCAAAGGAAAGTGATTTTCTCTGAAAGGACAGCATTTAGAAAGTGAGGCAACACTCCATTCACCTCACACAGTGAATTGAAGTGTTGGAACAGACTGCTTCTCTTTCAGAGAAACGCATGTGAGTTTCTTCCTAATGCTTGCAAGTAGCTTAAGGCACTTTCAAAGGAAAGTGATTTTCTCTGAAAGGACAGCATTTAGAAAGTGAAGCAACACTCCATTCACTTCGCACAGAGAATTGAGGTGTTGGAACACACTGCTTCTCTTTCAGAGAAACGCATTAGTATTTCTTGTGAATGCTTGCAAGTAGCTTAAGGCACTTTCAAAGGAAAGTGATTTTCTCTGAAAGGACAGCATTTAGAAAGTGAAGCAACACTCCATTCACTTCGCAGGGTGAATTGAAGTATTGGAACAGACTGCTTCTCTTTCAGAGAAACGCATGTGAGTTTCTGGTGAATGCTTGTAAGTAGCTTAAGGCACTTTCAAAGGAAAGTGATTTTCTCTGAAAGGACAGCATTTAGAAAGTGAAGCAACACTCCATTCACTTCGCACAGTGAATTGAAGTGTTGGAACAGACTGCTTCTCTTTCAGAGAAACGCATGTGAGTTTCTGGTGAATGCTTGTAAGTAGCTTAAGGCACTTTCAAAGGAAAGTGATTTTCTCTGAAAGGACAGCATTTAGAAAGTGAAGCAACACTCCATTCCCTTCGTGCAGTGAATTGAAGTGTTGGAACAGAGTGCTTCTCATTCATTGAAACGCATTAGTGTTTCTTGTGAATGCTTGCAAGTTGCTTAAGGCACTTTCAAAGGAAAGTGATTTTCTCTGAAAGGACAGCATTTAGAAAGTGAAGCAACACTCCATTCACTTTGTACTGTGAATTGAAGTGTTGGAACAGACTGCTTCTCTTTCAGAGAAATGCATGTGAGTTTCTGTTGAATGCTTGTAAGTAGCTTAAGGCACATTCAAAGGAAAGGGATTTTCTCTGAAAGGACAGCATTTAGAAAGTGAAGCAACACTCCATTCACTTCGCACAGTGAATTGAAGTGTTGGAACAGACTGCTTCTCTTTCAGAGAAACGCATGTGAGTTTTTTGTGAATGCTTGAAAGTAGTTTAAGGCACTTTCAATGGAAAGTGATTTTCTCTGAAAGGACAGCATTTAGAAAGTGAGGCAACACTCCATTCACTTCGCACAGTGAATTGAAGTGTTGGAACAGACTGCTTCTCTTTCAGAGAAACGCATGTGAGTTTCTTTCTAATGCTTGCAAGTAGCTTAAGGCACTTTCAAAGGAAAGTGATTTTCTCTGAAAGGACAGCATTTAGAAAGTGAAGCAACACTCCATTCACTTCGCACAGTGAATTGAAGTGTTGGAACAGACTGCTTCTCTTTCAGAGAAACGCATGTGAGTTTCTTCCTGATGCTTGCAAGTAGCTTAAGGCACTTTCAAAGGAAAGTGATTTTCTCTGAAAGGACAGCATTTAGAAAGTGAAGCAACACTCCATTCACTTCGCACAGTGAATTGAAGTGTTGGAACAGACTGTTTCTCTTTCAGAGAAACGCATGTGAGTTTCTGGTGAATGCTTGTAAGTAGCTTAAGGCACTTTCAAAGGAAAGTGATTTTCTCTGAAAGGACAGCATTTAGAAAGTGAAGCAACACTCCATTCACTTCGCACAGTTAATTGAAGTGTTGGAACAGACTGCTTCTCTTTCAGAGAAACGCATGTGAGTTTCTTTTGAATGCTTGCAAGTTGCTTAAGGCACATTCAAAGGAAAGTGATTTTCTCTGAAAGGACAGCATTTAGAAACTGAAGCAACACTCCATTCACTTCGCACAGTGAATTGAAGTGTTCGAACAGACTGCTTCTCTTTAAGAGAAACGCATGTGAGTTTTTCATGAATGCTTGAAAGTAGTTTAAGGCACTTTAAAAGGAAAGTGATTTTGTCTGAAAGGACAGCATTTAGAAAGTGAAGCAACACTCCATTCACTTTGCACGGTGAATTGAAGTGTTGGAACAGACTGCTTCTCTTTCAGAGAAACGCATGTGAGTTTCTGGTGAATGCTTGTAAGTAGCTTAAGGCACGTTCAAAGGAAAGTGATTTTCTCTGAAAGGACAGCATTTAGAAAGTGAGGCAACACTCTATTATCTTCGCACAGTGAATTGAATTGTTGGAACAGACTGCTTCTCTTTCAGAGAAACACATGTGAGTTTCTGGTGAATGCTTGTAAGTAGCTTAAGGCACTTTCAAAGGAAAGTGATTTTCTCTGAAAGGACAGCATTTAGAAAGTGAAGCAACACTCCATTCACTTCGCACAGTTAATTGAAGTGTTGGAACAGACTGCTTCTCTTTCAGAGAAACGCATGTGAGTTTCTTTTGAATGCTTGCAAGTTGCTTAAGGCACATTCAAAGGAAAGTGATTTTCTCTGAAAGGACAGCATTTAGAAACTGAAGCAACACTCCATTCACTTCGCACAGTGAATTGAAGTGTTCGAACAGACTGCTTCTCTTTAAGAGAAACGCATGTGAGTTTTTTATGAATGCTTGAAAGTAGTTTAAGGCACTTTAAAAGGAAAGTGATTTTGTCTGAAAGGACAGCATTTAGAAAGTGAAGCAACACTCCATTCACTTTGCACGGTGAATTGAAGTGTTGGAACAGACTGCTTCTCTTTCAGAGAAACGCATGTGAGTTTCTGGTGAATGCTTGTAAGTAGCTTAAGGCACGTTCAAAGGAAAGTGATTTTCTCTGAAAGGACAGCATTTAGAAAGTGAGGCAACACTCTATTATCTTCGCACAGTGAATTGAATTGTTGGAACAGACTGCTTCTCTTTCAGAGAAACACATGTGAGTTTCTGGTGAATGCTTGTAAGTAGCTTAAGGCACTTTCAAAGGAAAGTGATTTTCTCTGAAACGACAGCATTTAGAAAGTGAAGCAACACTCCATTCACTTCGCACAGAGAATTGAAGTGTTGGAACAGAATGCTTCTCTTTCATAGAAACGCATTAGTGTTTCTTGTGAATGCTTGCAAGTTGCTTAAGGCACTTTCAAAGGAAAGTGATTTTCTCTGAAAGGACATAATTTAGAAAGTGAAGCAACACTCCATTCACTTCGCACAGTGAATTGAAGTGTTCGAACAGACTGCTTCTCTTTCAGAGAAATGCATGTGAGTTTCTGTTGAATGCTTGTAAGTAGCTTAAGGCACTTTCAAAGGAAAGTGATTTTCTCTGAAAGGACAGCATTTAGAAACTGAAGCCACACTCCATTCACTTCGCACATTGAATTGAAGTGTTGGAACAGACTGCTTCTCCTTCAGAGAAACGCATTAGTATTTCTTGTGAATGCTTGCAAGTAGCTTAAGGCACTTTCAAAGGAAAGTGATTTTCTCTGAAAGGACAGCATTTAGAAAGTGAAGCAACACTCCATTCACTTCGCAGAGTGAATTGAAGTATTGGAACAGACTGCTTCTCTTTCAGAGAAACGCATGTGAGTTTCTGGTGAATGCTTGTAAGTAGCTTAAGGCACTTTCAAAGGAAAGTGATTTTCTCTGAAAGGACAGCATTTAGAAAGTGAAGCAATACTCCATTCACTTCGCACAGTGAATTGAAGTGTTGGAACAGACTGCTTCTCTTTCAGAGAAACGCATGTGAGTTTCTGGTGAATGCTTGTAAGTAGCTTAAGGCACTTTCAAAGGAAAGTGATTTTCTCTGAAAGGACAGCATTTAGAAAGTGAAGCAACACTCCATTCCCTTCGTGCAGTGAATTGAAGTGTTGGAACAGAGTGCTTCTCATTCATTGTAACGCATTAGTGTTTCTTGTGAATGCTTGCAAGTTGCTTAAGGCACTTTCAAAGGAAAGTGATTTTCTCTGAAAGGACAGCATTTAGAAAGTGAAGCAACACTCCATTCACTTTGTACTGTGAATTGAAGTGTTGGAACAGACTGCTTCTCTTTCAGAGAAATGCATGTGAGTTTCTGTTGAATGCTTGTAAGTAGCTTAAGGCACATTCAAAGGAAAGGGATTTTCTCTGAAAGGACAGCATTTAGAAAGTGAAGCAACACTCCATTCACTTCGCACAGTGAATTGAAGTGTTGGAACAGACTGCTTCTCTTTCAGAGAAACGCATGTGAGTTTTTTGTGAATGCTTGAAAGTAGTTTAAGGCACTTTCAATGGAAAGTGATTTTCTCTGAAAGGACAGCATTTAGAAAGTGAGGCAACACTCCATTCACTTCGCACAGTGAATTGAAGTGTTGGAACAGACTGCTTCTCTTTCAGAGAAACGCATGTGAGTTTCTTTCTAATGCTTGCAAGTAGCTTAAGGCACTTTCAAAGGAAAGTGATTTTCTCTGAAAGGACAGCATTTAGAAAGTGAAGCAACACTCCATTCACTTCGCACAGTGAATTGAAGTGTTGGAACAGACTGCTTCTCTTTCAGAGAAACGCATGTGAGTTTCTTCCTGATGCTTGCAAGTAGCTTAAGGCACTTTCAAAGGAAAGTGATTTTCTCTGAAAGGACAGCATTTAGAAAGTGAAGCAACACTCCAATCACTTCGCACAGTGAATTGAAGTGTTGGAACAGACTGTTTCTCTTTCAGAGAAACGCATGTGAGTTTCTGGTGAATGCTTGTAAGTAGCTTAAGGCACTTTCAAAGGAAAGTGATTTTCTCTGAAAGGACAGCATTTAGAAAGTGAAGCAACACTCCATTCACTTCGCACAGTGAATTGAAGTGTTGGAACAGACTGCTTCTCTTTCAGAGAAACGCATGTGAGTTTCTTTTGAATGCTTGCAAGTTGCTTAAGGCACATTCAAAGGAAAGTGATTTTCTCTGAAAGGACAGCATTTAGAAACTGAAGCAACACTCCATTCACTTCGCACAGTGAATTGAAGTGTTCGAACAGACTGCTTCTCTTTAAGAGAAACGCATGTGAGTTTTTTATGAATGCTTGAAAGTAGTTTAAGGCACTTTAAAAGGAAAGTGATTTTGTCTGAAAGGACAGCATTTAGAAAGTGAAGCAACACTCCATTCACTTCGCACGGTGAATTGAAGTGTTGGAACAGACTGCTTCTCTTTCAGAGAAACGCATGTGAGTTTCTGGTGAATGCTTGTAAGTAGCTTAAGGCACGTTCAAAGGAAAGTGATTTTCTCTGAAAGGACAGCATTTAGAAAGTGAGGCAACACTCTATTCACTTCGCACAGTGAATTGAATTGTTGGAACAGACTGCTTCTCTTTCAGAGAAACACATGTGAGTTTCTGGTGAATGCTTGTAAGTAGCTTAAGGCACTTTCAAAGGAAAGTGATTTTCTCTGAAACGACAGCATTTAGAAAGTGAAGCAACACTCCATTCACTTCGCACAGAGAATTGAAGTGTTGGAACAGAATGCTTCTCTTTCATAGAAACGCATTAGTGTTTCTTGTGAATGCTTGCAAGTTGCTTAAGGCACTTTCAAAGGAAAGTGATTTTCTCTGAAAGGACATAATTTAGAAAGTGAAGCAACACTCCATTCACTTCGCACAGTGAATTGAAGTGTTCGAACAGACTGCTTCTCTTTCAGAGAAATGCATGTGAGTTTCTGTTGAATGCTTGTAAGTAGCTTAAGGCACTTTCAAAGGAAAGTGATTTTCTCTGAAAGGACAGCATTTAGAAAGTGAAGCCACACTCCATTCACTTCGCACATTGAATTGAAGTGTTGGAACAGACTGCTTCTCCTTCAGAGAAACCCATGTGAGTTTCTGGTGAATGCTTGTAAGTAGCTTAAGGCACTTTCAAAGGAAAGTGATTTTCTCTGAAAGGACAGCATTTAGAAAGTGAGGCAACACTCCATTCACCTCACACAGTGAATTGAAGTGTTGGAACAGACTGCTTCTCTTTCAGAGAAACGCATGTGAGTTTCTTCCTAATGCTTGCAAGTAGCTTAAGGCACTTTCAAAGGAAAGTGATTTTCTCTGAAAGGACAGCATTTAGAAAGTGAAGCAACACTCCATTCACTTCGCACAGAGAATTGAGGTGTTGGAACACACTGCTTCTCTTTCAGAGAAACGCATTAGTATTTCTTGTGAATGCTTGCAAGTAGCTTAAGGCACTTTCAAAGGAAAGTGATTTTCTCTGAAAGGACAGCATTTAGAAAGTGAAGCAACACTCCATTCACTTCGCAGAGTGAATTGAAGTATTGGAACAGACTGCTTCTCTTTCAGAGAAACGCATGTGAGTTTCTGGTGAATGCTTGTAAGTAGCTTAAGGCACTTTCAAAGGAAAGTGATTTTCTCTGAAAGGACAGCATTTAGAAAGTGAAGCAACACTCCATTCACTTCGCACAGTGAATTGAAGTGTTGGAACAGACTGCTTCTCTTTCAGAGAAACTCATGTGAGTTTCTGGTGAATGCTTGTAAGTAGCTTAAGGCACTTTCAAAGGAAAGTGATTTTCTCTGAAAGGACAGCATTTAGAAAGTGAAGCAACACTCCATTCCCTTCGTGCAGTGAATTGAAGTGTTGGAACAGAGTGCTTCTCATTCATTGAAACGCATTAGTGTTTCTTGTGAATGCTTGCAAGTTGCTTAAGGCACTTTCAAAGGAAAGTGATTTTCTCTGAAAGGACAGCATTTAGAAAGTGAAGCAACACTCCATTCACTTTGTACTATGAATTGAAGTGTTGGAACAGACTGCTTCTCTTTCAGAGAAATGCATGTGAGTTTCTGTTGAATGCTTGTAAGTAGCTTAAGGCACATTCAAAGGAAAGGGATTTTCTCTGAAAGGACAGCATTTAGAAAGTGAAGCAACACTCCATTCACTTCGCACAGTGAATTGAAGTGTTGGAACAGACTGCTTCTCTTTCAGAGAAACGCATGTGAGTTTTTTGTGAATGCTTGAAAGTAGTTTAAGGCACTTTCAAAGGAAAGTGATTTTCTCTGAAAGGACAGCATTTAGAAAGTGAGGCAACACTCCATTCACTTCGCACAGTGAATTGAAGTGTTGGAACAGACTGCTTCTCTTTCAGAGAAACGCATGTGAGTTTCTTTCTAATGCTTGCAAGTAGCTTAAGGCACTTTCAAAGGAAAGTGATTTTCTCTGAAAGGACAGCATTTAGAAAGTGAAGCAACACTCCATTCACTTCGCACAGTGAATTGAAGTGTTGGAACAGACTGCTTCTCTTTCAGAGAAACGCATGTGAGTTTCTTCCTGATGCTTGCAAGTAGCTTAAGGCACTTTCAAAGGAAAGTGATTTTCTCTGAAAGGACAGCATTTAGAAAGTGAAGCAACACTCCATTCACTTCGCACAGTGAATTGAAGTGTTGGAACAGACTGTTTCTCTTTCAGAGAAACGCATGTGAGTTTCTGGTGAATGCTTGTAAGTAGCTTAAGGCACTTTCAAAGGAAAGTGATTTTCTCTGAAAGGACAGCATTTAGAAAGTGAAGCAACACTCCATTCACTTCGCACAGTGAATTGAAGTGTTGGAACAGACTGCTTCTCTTTCAGAGAAACGCATGTGAGTTTCTTTTGAATGCTTGCAAGTTGCTTAAGGCACATTCAAAGGAAAGTGATTTTCTCTGAAAGGACAGCATTTAGAAACTGAAGCTACACTCCATTCACTTCGCACAGTGAATTGAAGTGTTCGAACAGACTGCTTCTCTTTAAGAGAAACGCATGTGAGTTTTTTATGAATGCTTGAAAGTAGTTTAAGGCACTTTAAAAGGAAAGTGATTTTGTCTGAAAGGACAGCATTTAGAAAGTGAAGCAACACTCCATTCACTTCGCACGGTGAATTGAAGTGTTGGAACAGACTGCTTCTCTTTCAGAGAAACGCATGTGAGTTTCTGGTGAATGCTTGTAAGTAGCTTAAGGCACGTTCAAAGGAAAGTGATTTTCTCTGAAAGGACAGCATTTAGAAAGTGAGGCAACACTCTATTCACTTCGCACAGTGAATTGAATTGTTGGAACAGACTGCTTCTCTTTCAGAGAAACACATGTGAGTTTCTGCTGAATGCTTGTAAGTAGCTTAAGGCACTTTCAAAGGAAAGTGATTTTCTCTGAAACGACAGCATTTAGAAAGTGAAGCAACACTCCATTCACTTCGCACAGAGAATTGAAGTGTTGGAACAGAATGCTTCTCTTTCATAGAAACGCATTAGTGTTTCTTGTGAATGCTTGCAAGTTGCTTAAGGCACTTTCAAAGGAAAGTGATTTTCTCTGAAAGGACATAATTTAGAAAGTGAAGCAACACTCCATTCACTTCGCAGAGTGAATTGAAGTATTGGAACAGACTGCTTCTCTTTCAGAGAAATGCATGTGAGTTTCTGTTGAATGCTTGTAAGTAGCTTAAGGCACTTTCAAAGGAAAGTGATTTTCTCTGAAAGGACAGCATTTAGAAAGTGAAGCCACACTCCATTCACTTCGCACATTGAATTGAAGTGTTGGAACAGACTGCTTCTCCTTCAGAGAAACGCATGTGAGTTTCTGGTGAATGCTTGTAAGTAGCTTAAGGCACTTTCAAAGGAAAGTGATTTTCTCTGAAAGGACAGCATTTCGAAAGTGAGGCAACACTCCATTCACCTCACACAGTGAATTGAAGTGTTGGAACAGACTGCTTCTCTTTCAGAGAAACGCATGTGAGTTTCTTCCTAATGCTTGCAAGTAGCTTAAGGCACTTTCAAAGGAAAGTGATTTTCTCTGAAAGGACAGCATTTAGAAAGTGAAGCAACACTCCATTCACTTCGCACAGTGAATTGAAATGTTGGAACAGTCTGCTTCTCTTTCAGAGAAACGCATGTGAGTTTCTTCCTAATGCTTGCAAGTAGCTTAAGGCACTTTCAAAGGAAAGTGATTTTGTCTGAAAGGACAGCATTTAGAAAGTGAAGCAACACTCCATTCACTTCGCACGGTGAATTGAAGTGTTGGAACAGACTGCTTCTCTTTCAGAGAAACGCATGTGAGTTTCTGGTGAATGCTTGTAAGTAGCTTAAGGCACGTTCAAAGGAAAGTGATTTTCTCTGAAAGGACAGCATTTAGAAAGTGAGGCAACACTCTATTCACTTCGCACAGTGAATTGAATTGTTGGAACAGACTGCTTCTCTTTCAGAGAAACACATGTGAGTTTCTGGTGAATGCTTGTAAGTAGCTTAAGGCACTTTCAAAGGAAAGTGATTTTCTCTGAAACGACAGCATTTAGAAAGTGAAGCAACACTCCATTCACTTCGCACAGAGAATTGAAGTGTTGGAACAGAATGCTTCTCTTTCATAGAAACGCATTAGTGTTTCTTGTGAATGCTTGCAAGTTGCTTAAGGCACTTTCAAAGGAAAGTGATTTTCTCTGAAAGGACATAATTTAGAAAGTGAAGCAACACTCCATTCACTTCGCACAGTGAATTGAAGTGTTCGAACAGACTGCTTCTCTTTCAGAGAAATGCATGTGAGTTTCTGTTGAATGCTTGTAAGTAGCTTAAGGCACTTTCAAAGGAAAGTGATTTTCTCTGAAAGGACAGCATTTAGAAAGTGAAGCCACACTCCATTCACTTCGCACATTGAATTGAAGTGTTGGAACAGACTGCTTCTCCTTCAGAGAAACGCATGTGAGTTTCTGGTGAATGCTTGTAAGTAGCTTAAGGCACTTTCAAAGGAAAGTGATTTTCTCTGAAAGGACAGCATTTAGAAAGTGAGGCAACACTCCATTCACCTCACACAGTGAATTGAAGTGTTGGAACAGACTGCTTCTCTTTCAGAGAAACGCATGTGAGTTTCTTCCTAATGCTTGCAAGTAGCTTAAGGCACTTTCAAAGGAAAGTGATTTTCTCTGAAAGGACAGCATTTAGAAAGTGAAGCAACACTCCATTCACTTCGCACAGAGAATTGAGGTGTTGGAACACACTGCTTCTCTTTCAGAGAAACGCATTAGTATTTCTTGTGAATGCTTGCAAGTAGCTTAAGGCACTTTCAAAGGAAAGTGATTTTCTCTGAAAGGACAGCATTTAGAAAGTGAAGCAACACTCCATTCACTTCGCAGAGTGAATTGAAGTATTGGAACAGACTGCTTCTCTTTCAGAGAAACGCATGTGAGTTTCTGGTGAATGCTTGTAAGTAGCTTAAGGCACTTTCAAAGGAAAGTGATTTTCTCTGAAAGGACAGCATTTAGAAAGTGAAGCAACACTCCATTCACTTCGCACAGTGAATTGAAGTGTTGGAACAGACTGCTTCTCTTTCAGAGAAACTCATGTGAGTTTCTGGTGAATGCTTGTAAGTAGCTTAAGGCACTTTCAAAGGAAAGTGATTTTCTCTGAAAGGACAGCATTTAGAAAGTGAAGCAACACTCCATTCCCTTCGTGCAGTGAATTGAAGTGTTGGAACAGAGTGCTTCTCATTCATTGAAACGCATTAGTGTTTCTTGTGAATGCTTGCAAGTTGCTTAAGGCACTTTCAAAGGAAAGTGATTTTCTCTGAAAGGACAGCATTTAGAAAGTGAAGCAACACTCCATTCACTTTGTACTATGAATTGAAGTGTTGGAACAGACTGCTTCTCTTTCAGAGAAATGCATGTGAGTTTCTGTTGAATGCTTGTAAGTAGCTTAAGGCACATTCAAAGGAAAGGGATTTTCTCTGAAAGGACAGCATTTAGAAAGTGAAGCAACACTCCATTCACTTCGCACAGTGAATTGAAGTGTTGGAACAGACTGCTTCTCTTTCAGAGAAACGCATGTGAGTTTTTTGTGAATGCTTGAAAGTAGTTTAAGGCACTTTCAAAGGAAAGTGATTTTCTCTGAAAGGACAGCATTTAGAAAGTGAGGCAACACTCCATTCACTTCGCACAGTGAATTGAAGTGTTGGAACAGACTGCTTCTCTTTCAGAGAAACGCATGTGAGTTTCTTTCTAATGCTTGCAAGTAGCTTAAGGCACTTTCAAAGGAAAGTGATTTTCTCTGAAAGGACAGCATTTAGAAAGTGAAGCAACACTCCATTCACTTCGCACAGTGAATTGAAGTGTTGGAACAGACTGCTTCTCTTTCAGAGAAACGCATGTGAGTTTCTTCCTGATGCTTGCAAGTAGCTTAAGGCACTTTCAAAGGAAAGTGATTTTCTCTGAAAGGACAGCATTTAGAAAGTGAAGCAACACTCCATTCACTTCGCACAGTGAATTGAAGTGTTGGAACAGACTGTTTCTCTTTCAGAGAAACGCATGTGAGTTTCTGGTGAATGCTTGTAAGTAGCTTAAGGCACTTTCAAAGGAAAGTGATTTTCTCTGAAAGGACAGCATTTAGAAAGTGAAGCAACACTCCATTCACTTCGCACAGTGAATTGAAGTGTTGGAACAGACTGCTTCTCTTTCAGAGAAACGCATGTGAGTTTCTTTTGAATGCTTGCAAGTTGCTTAAGGCACATTCAAAGGAAAGTGATTTTCTCTGAAAGGACAGCATTTAGAAACTGAAGCTACACTCCATTCACTTCGCACAGTGAATTGAAGTGTTCGAACAGACTGCTTCTCTTTAAGAGAAACGCATGTGAGTTTTTTATGAATGCTTGAAAGTAGTTTAAGGCACTTTAAAAGGAAAGTGATTTTGTCTGAAAGGACAGCATTTAGAAAGTGAAGCAACACTCCATTCACTTCGCACGGTGAATTGAAGTGTTGGAACAGACTGCTTCTCTTTCAGAGAAACGCATGTGAGTTTCTGGTGAATGCTTGTAAGTAGCTTAAGGCACGTTCAAAGGAAAGTGATTTTCTCTGAAAGGACAGCATTTAGAAAGTGAGGCAACACTCTATTCACTTCGCACAGTGAATTGAATTGTTGGAACAGACTGCTTCTCTTTCAGAGAAACACATGTGAGTTTCTGCTGAATGCTTGTAAGTAGCTTAAGGCACTTTCAAAGGAAAGTGATTTTCTCTGAAACGACAGCATTTAGAAAGTGAAGCAACACTCCATTCACTTCGCACAGAGAATTGAAGTGTTGGAACAGAATGCTTCTCTTTCATAGAAACGCATTAGTGTTTCTTGTGAATGCTTGCAAGTTGCTTAAGGCACTTTCAAAGGAAAGTGATTTTCTCTGAAAGGACATAATTTAGAAAGTGAAGCAACACTCCATTCACTTCGCAGAGTGAATTGAAGTATTGGAACAGACTGCTTCTCTTTCAGAGAAATGCATGTGAGTTTCTGTTGAATGCTTGTAAGTAGCTTAAGGCACTTTCAAAGGAAAGTGATTTTCTCTGAAAGGACAGCATTTAGAAAGTGAAGCCACACTCCATTCACTTCGCACATTGAATTGAAGTGTTGGAACAGACTGCTTCTCCTTCAGAGAAACGCATGTGAGTTTCTGGTGAATGCTTGTAAGTAGCTTAAGGCACTTTCAAAGGAAAGTGATTTTCTCTGAAAGGACAGCATTTCGAAAGTGAGGCAACACTCCATTCACCTCACACAGTGAATTGAAGTGTTGGAACAGACTGCTTCTCTTTCAGAGAAACGCATGTGAGTTTCTTCCTAATGCTTGCAAGTAGCTTAAGGCACTTTCAAAGGAAAGTGATTTTCTCTGAAAGGACAGCATTTAGAAAGTGAAGCAACACTCCATTCACTTCGCACAGTGAATTGAAATGTTGGAACAGTCTGCTTCTCTTTCAGAGAAACGCATGTGAGTTTCTTCCTAATGCTTGCAAGTAGCTTAAGGCACTTTCAAAGGAAAGTGATTTTCTCTGAAAGGACAGCATTTAGAAAGTGAAGCAACACTCCATTCACTTCGCACAGTGAATTGAAGTGTTGGAACAGACTGCTTCTCTTTCAGAGAAACGCATGTGAGTTTCTGGTGAATGCTTGTAAGTAGCTTAACGCACTTTCAAAGGAAAGTGATTTTCTCTGAAAGGACAGCATTTAGAAAGTGAAGCAACACTCCATTCACTTCGCACAGTGAATTGAAGTGTTGGAACAGACTGCTTCTCTTTCAGAGAAACGCATGTGAGTTTCTGGTGAATGCTTGCAAGTAGCTTAAGGCACTTTCAAAGGAAAGTGATTTTCTCTGAAAGGACAGCATTTAGAAAGTGAAGCAACACTCCATTCACGTCGCACAGAGAATTGAAGTGTTGGAACACACTGCTTCTCTTTCATAGAAACACATTAGTATTTCTTGTGAATGCTTGCAAGTAGCTTAAGGCACTTTCAAAGGAAAGTGATTTTCTCTGAAAGGACAGCATTTAGAAAGTGAAGCAACACTCCATTCACTTCGCACAGTGAATTGAAGTGTTGGAACAGACTGCTTCTCTTTCAGGGAAACGCATGGGAGTTTCTGGTGAATGCTTGTAAGTAGCTTAAGGCACTTTCAAAGGAAAGTGATTTTCTCTGAAAGGACAGCATTTAGAAAGTGAAGCAACACTCCATTCACTTCGCACAGTGAATTGAAGTGTTGGAACAGACTGCTTCTCTTTCAGAGAAACGCATGTGAGTTTCTGGTGAATGCTTGTAAGTAGCTTAAGGCACTTTCAAAGGAAAGTGATTTTCTCTGAAAGGACAGCATTTAGAAAGTGAAGCAACACTCCATTCACTTCGCACAGTGAATTGAAGTGTTGGAACAGACTGCTTCTCTTTCAGAGAAACGCATGTGAGTTTCTGGTGAATGCTTGTAAGTAGCTTAAGGCACTTTCAAAGGAAAGTGATTTTCTCTGAAAGGACAGCATTTAGAAAGTGAAGCAACACTCCATTCACTTCGCACAGTGAATTGAAGTGTTGGAACAGACTGCTTCTCTTTCAGAGAAACGCATGTGAGTTTCTTGTGAATTATTGCAAGTCGCTTAAGGCACTTTCAAAGGAAAGTGATTTTCTCTGAAAGGACAGCATTTAGAAACTGAAGCAACACTCCATTCACTTCGCACAGTGAATTGAAATGTTGGAACACACTGCTTGTCTTTCAGAGAAACGCATGTGAGTTTTTTGTGAATGCTTGAAAGTAGTTTAAGGCACTTTCAAAGGAAAGTGATTTTCTCTGAAAGGACAGCATTTAGAAAGTGAAGCAACACTCCATTCACTTTGTACAGTGAATTGAAGTGTTGGAACAGACTGCTTCTCTTTCAGAGAAATGCATGTGAGTTTCTGTTGAATGCTTGTAAGTAGCTTAAGGCACATTCAAAGGAAAGGGATTTTCTCTGAAAGGACAGCATTTAGAAAGTGAAGCAACACTCCATTCACTTCGCACAGTGAATTGAAGTGTTGGAACAGACTGCTTCTCTTTCAGAGAAACGCTTGTGAGTTTTTTGTGAATGCTTGAAAGTAGTTTAATGCACTTTCAATGGAAAGTGATTTTCTCTGAAAGGACAGCATTTAGAAAGTGAGGCAACACTCCATTCACTTCGCACAGTGAATTGAAGTGTTGGAACAGACTGCTTCTCTTTCAGAGAAACGCATGTGAGTTTTTTATGAATGCTTGAAAGTAGTTTAATGCACTTTCAAAGGAAAGTGATTTTCTCTGAAAGGACAGCATTTAGAAAGTGAAGCAACACTCCATTCACTTCGCACAATAAATTGAAGTGCTGGAACAGACTGCTTCTCTTTCAGAGAAACGCATGTGAGTTTCTTCCTGATGCTTGCAAATAGCTTAAGGCACTTTCAAAGGAAAGTGATTTTCTCTGAAAGGACAGCATTTAGAAAGTGAAGCAACACTCCATTCACTTCGCACAGTGAATTGAAGTGTTGGAACAGACTGCTTCTCTATCAGAGAAACGCATGTGAGTTTCTGGTGAATGCTTGTAAGTAGCTTAAGGCACTTTCAAAGTAAAGTGATTTTCTCTGAAAGGACAGCATTTAGAAAGTGAAGCAACACTCCATTCACTTCGCACAGTGAATTGAAGTGTTAGAACAGACTGCTTCTCTTTCAGAGAAATGCATGTGAGTTTAAGTTGAATGCTTGTAAGTAGCTTAAGGCACTTTCCAAAGAAAGTGATTTTCTCTGAAAGGACAGCATTTAGAAAGTGAAGCAACACTCCATTCACTTCGCAGAGTGAATTGAAGTATTGGAACAGACTGCTTCTCTTTCAGAGAAACGCATGTGACTTTCTGGTGAATGCTTGTAAGTAGCTTAAGGCACTTTCAAAGGAAAGTGATTTTCTCTGAAAGGACAGCATTTAGAAACTGAAGCAACACTCCATTCACTTCGCACAGTGAATTGAAGTGTTGGAACAGACTGCTTCTCTTTCAGAGAAACGCATGTGAGTTTTTTGTGAATGCTTGAAAGTAGTTTAAGGCACTTTCAATGGAAAGTGATTTTCTCTGAAAGGACAGCATTTAGAAAGTGAGGCAACACTCCATTCACTTCGCACAGTGAATTTAAGTGTTGGAACAGACTGCTTCTCTTTCAGAGAAACGCATGTGAGTTTCTTCCTAATGCTTGCAAATAGCTTAAGGCACTTTCAAAGGAAAGTGATTTTCTCTGAAAGGACAGCATTTAGAAAGTGAAGCAACACTCCATTCACTTCGCACAGTGAATTGAAGTGTTGGAACAGACTGCTTCTCTTTTAGAGAAACGCATGTGAGTTTCTTCCTGATGCTTGCAAGTAGCTTAAGGCACTTTCAAAGGAAAGTGATTTTCTCTGAAAGGACAGCATTTAGAAAGTGAAGCAACACTCCATTCCCTTCGCACAGTGAATTGAAGTGTTGGAACAGACTGTTTCTCTTTCAGAGAAACGCATTAGTATTTCTTGTGAATGCTTGTAAGTAGCTTAAGGCACTTTCAAAGGAAAGTGATTTTCTCTGAAAGGACAGCATTTAGAAAGTGAAGCAACACTCCATTCACTTCGCACAGTTAATTGAAGTGTTGGAACAGACTTCTTCTCTTTCAGAGAAATGCATGTGAGTTTCTGTTGAATGCTTGTAAGTAGCTTAAGGCACTTTCAAAGGAAAGTTATTTTCTCTGAAAGGACAGCATTTAGAAAGTGAAGCAACACTCCATTCACTTCGCAGAGTGAATTGAAGTATTGGAACAGACTGCTTCTCTTTCAGAGAAACGCATGTGAGTTTCTGGTGAATGCTTGTAAGTAGCTTAAGGAACGTTCAAAGGAAAGTGATTTTCTCTGAAAGGACAGCATTTAGAAAGTGAAGCAACACTCCATTCCCTTCGCACAAAAAATTGAAGTGTTGGAACAGACTGCTTCTCTTTCATAGAAACGCATTAGTGTTTCTTGTGAATGCTTGCAAGTAGCTTAAGGCACATTCAAAGGAAAGTGATTTTCTCTGAAAGGACAGCATTTAGAAAGTGAAGCAACACTCCATTCACTTCGCACAGTGAATTGAAGTGTTGGAACAGACTGCTTCTCTTTCAGAGAAACGCATGTGAGTTTCTTCCTGATGCTTGCAAGTAGCTTAAGGCACTTTCAAAGGAAAGTGATTTTCTCTGAAAGGACAGGATTTAGAAAGTGAAGCAACACTCCATTCACTTCGCACAGTGAATTGAAGTGTTGGAACAGACTGCTTCTCTATCAGAGAAAAGCATGTGAGTTTCTGGTGAATGCTTGTAAGTAGCTTAAGGCACTTTCAAAAGAAAGTGATTTTCTCTGAAAGGACAGCATTTAGAAAGTGAAGCAACACTCCATTCACTTCGCACAGTGAATTGAAGTGTTAGAACAGACTGCTTCTCTTTCAGAGAAATGCATGTGAGTTTAAGTTGAATGCTTGTAAGTAGCTTAAGGCACTTTCCAAAGAAAGTGATTTTCTCTGAAAGGACAGCATTTAGAAAGTGAAGCAACACTCCATTCACTTCGCAGAGTGAATTGAAGTATTGGAACAGACTGCTTCTCTTTCAGAGAAACGCATTAGTGTTTCTTGGGAATGCTTGTAAGTAGCTTAAGGCACTTTCAAAGGAAAGTGATTTTCTCTGAAAGGACAGCATTTAGATAGTGAAGCAACACTCCATTCACTTCGCACAGTGAATTGAAGTGTTGGAACAGACTGCTTCTC